>NC_051154.1:295540523-295840523 GCF_013339745.2 Dermacentor silvarum
ATTCGTCGACCGCAAGTAGGTTTTCAGTTGCCGAAGACAAGAAAAGGACCTCTCGGATGTGCTCGACGAGACCGGTATGGTCAACGTAATTTTTTTTAGCTTGACCATTTTCGCCAAAATGTTTCGCCGGTGTTCGCCCTTGCCCCCCGAAAACATGGGCACGACGTCATCGAATGTGTGCAATGGTGCCGACTTTTGCTGGCTTACAATGTCAATCAGCATAGGATAGGATAGGAATAAACTTTATTTGTCCAGCGGTTATGTCAATCAGCATATCTCTGTGCAAAATCAAGCGTCCTGGTTCAAGGTCATCACCGTAGAACTAAGTTATATATGCTTCGTCTTCCTTCCCTATAGCAAACTGCTCAATGTGCGATATATGCTGCCACATCTCAGGTGGATGCCTGTTTCTTAACAAAGACAGCACGGTGTCAAGCATTCGTAGAACCTCTGGCGGAACATGTCCTTTGCTGATGGGAACACGTAATCTCTGGAACCTTCTTGATAGCGGCGTGGAGTCATCTTTCGCCTAACAGCTAGAGCACACGGATCCTCAACTCCTACGTTTCCTGCCTCTGTCATACATACGCAGGTCGCGCGCTTTATTTTGGAGGAAATCTGCGCCGGGCAATCCAAGATGGCTGGTCCCTTCGCGTGCGCTGTCTCCCCGCGCGTCTAGTGGTTGGTTTCCGCTGGTGCTTATACGGTGGAAAACACGCTTTCTTGTCAGCGTCTGATGAGTTCTCGTGGAGTACCAATAAGCGACGTGCCCACTGTTGGCTTTGTAGTTGGTGCTCATGCTGTGTTTGTAGCCGGTGCACGCTGCGACGTCCGCAGCAGCGGTAGAAGCGAGCTCAAGGTATGTTTTCTATTTCTCGTTTCATTGCGATAACAATTATATCGACACTCCAGGAAAGTTTTCGCTGTCGTCGTCACCGTGATCATCCGTATAAAGTCGAAAAGCCATACAAATGAGCGACCGATACACTGTGGGGGCGAGAAAAAGCACGTAACAGTGAGCCGACAAGGATGGTAGCTTGATGGGTATTATCATCCTACGCACTCAATTATGCGACAAGCGGGCCGTATCATTGGTGGGTGCAATGATAAAGGGCGAGCAGGGATGTCTATCTACATGCACGCTGTCCTCTTTCCCGCGCTGTCTGTCCTCGCACCTAGTGTTGCAGAGCGCGTAGTCTAAGTTAAGAGACAGGGGTAATTCTTCTTTCTGGGGTTTTGCGTGCCAAAAGACGGGGGTAATTGGCGATCGCTGACAGTGGCAGTCATAAAAATAGGCAGATGATGATGATGAATATAATTTTTAGTGTGTGACAGCGAGTGCTCGTGGTCATCCACTAAGATATTTACAGGTTTACATGCATGGTTCGTGCAATACACGGTGCTTTTTATTTTACTTAGTAAGTGACTGTTACTGCAACTCACATGGGCGATATAACTAACGTATAGACTCGTGTAAGGGCCAAACTTTCTTGTCGCGATTTTGACGAGCATTACAAAGGACCGCGCCATTTTATCTATTTTTTCCGACTACGGGTATGAAATCCACCGTAAAGTACGCTGCTAGGATAAATTCCCCGTTGAGGGCGATCGGAATTACCGCACCGAACGCGACTGCTTCTCGGTTGGATTTTTTTTATATTGGCTGTCAAGTAGGGGGCGTGGCCCTTACATGGGTGCGGCACTTACGCGGATTTATGCGGTAGGAATCTTCCTTCGTGTAATTGTCTTATGCTTCGCTATCACTAATACTTCTTCGCCTTTCCGGCGAAACTGCAGCCTTGGTTTTTTTATTGTGAGTCCGAGTATAAGCGCTGCGGCCCATGACTGCTATTTATTCTCATTTAGAATGAATGCGGCTTGGCCTCATTTCGGTTACTGCGTCAGTTACATATATTTATGATCTCTGCATGCAAGTGGCGATGTTTCCACCTCAAATAAATGTGGTAAATTATTAGAGGAGTTTTTTTTTTTCCATGAGTCGTTAGCATTGCCTATTGGAAACAGAAGCAATACTGAGACACATACCATTCACGTGTATTTCACACGTCTTTGATAAAATACGCTGCCGAAGGGGTCACGGAAGTCTGCAGGTTTTTTAATTGTCAAAAAAGCATGCAAATCAATTTGAAACGAGGTGAACATACAGCTTCATTTTCCTTCTATAGGCATCGGCTATCCATACCATTAGAAGTAATTGTTAGTTGCCACCCCCCCCCCCCCCTACCTCCATCTCTTTAATAAGTTACAATATACTTTATCCTGCATATACATTGAAATATATTGTGTCTGTTCCCAGTGGAAATTAAAAAAAGTTGAAGTGAAAAAATACGGATGAGGTAGCCGAAGCTGGTGCTTCTAATGTGCTTGTCTTCCTATTGTCAAGCTTTGCAGAACGTCCGCGCCAACCATGATACAGAAATCTTTTAGCCACAATAGAATGTTAAGTCAAAAGGTAGAGGTAACTCAAACGAAACCTTCAACGATGTGTGTAACAGAACTCTGGTAATGACACATTAGGGGGTGGGGGGGGAGGGGGGGGCGAGCCGTCCTCCCCTGTCGGAAAACTTCGGAGGGGGCTCGGGCACCGGAGCCACCTCCGTAATCGGCGCCTATGCAGTAGCGGTTGCTGCTTCGCGGTGACAATATTTTTGTAATCAGTTGCACGACATGAAACTTGAGTACGGCCTCTTCCTTACGTTTTTGGGCACATGCTCTACGTCGCTTGGTTCAGATATTAAACCACCAAACGCAGCTAACCGATACGCTTCGTCAGCGCATTTGCGCAAGCGTCACGGAGCACAAAAATAAAAAAAAATCACATCTTCACTCTCAGACGTGGCACTAGGCGTTTATGAAGCGGTGCGCTTTACATTACCGCAACACAAACACAGAACGCAATGAATTGTCTTTATTAAGCTTTAAAAAAATTGGGCGAGAAACAGTGAAGCGAACTCCTCTCCCTCCACCTCACATTGAAAAGTGAAATAATGTTCACTAGCAAAAAACGGAACATTGAACACGCTGGACCATAAACCAAGTCTACCTGATAGTTGCCTCTGCAGCTGTGGTGCATGCTGCTGGATTTGGCATTCTACATACGTGCCAACCTTTACATTTTATCCTAAAATGCCAGATTTGGAGAGATCGTTTAGTTCTGCCGTATTGGCACTAATAAGTTACGAGTTTGCGTCCAGTTTAGGCTAAAGTTTATTAAAAATGCAAAACAGTTCCCGACCGATTTGTCAGCCTGTTTCGAACCTGCTGTATTAATCGCACTTATATATATATATATATATATAACGCCTATAACCAGATTCCTTTGGATGAGAAGTCAAAGAAGTTGACCACCATCAGTACCTACAAGGGGTTGTTCTGCTTCAACCGCCTACCCTTTGGAGTGTCGTCCGCACCAGCCATCTTCCAGCGCACCATGGAAAATATGCTGCGCGGTCTAAGTGGCGTCCAAGCATATTTGGACGACGTCCTGGTGGCAGAAAGGACAGGCGACAGTGGAAGCAATCTTAAGGCAGTGCTCCGACGGTTCCGGGAATGTGGTGTCAAAATGCGGAAGGATAAGTGTTCCTTCAGGAAGTCGGAAGTATCGTACCTGGCACACAAGATCACCAGCGACGGACTTCATCCGCTTGAGAAGAACCTGGAAGTGGTGATGAAGGCACCAAGCCCGAAGAATGTAAGCGAGCTGCGTTCTTAATCGGTCTGCTCACTAATTATAGCAAGTTCCTTCCGAGCATGGCAACGATGCTTGCTCGATTGCGTGACGTTCTGAAGAAGGATTGCCGTTGGAAATGGTCATCGGAGCAGCAACAGTCATTTGACCAATCTAAGGAAGCCCTGCGACATGCCAAAATGCTCACTCATTTTGATCCAAGCAAGTCGTTGCGCCTCGAGTGCGACGCATCTCCGCATGGCATAAGAGCGGTCCTTTCCCATCGAGTTGCCGGCGTCGACAAGCCTATAGGGTTTCGTTCGCGAACACTGACCCAGGCCGAAAGAAATAATTCGCAGCTCGAGGCCTTAGCATTGCTGTTCGGCGTAAGCAAGTTCCGGGTAAAGTTCCCAGAAGGTAATTCTGGGGCGGTAATTCGTACTTGTGACGGAGCCGTTGGTTGGCTTATTCCGCGAAGACCGACCTACACCTGTCATGGCAGCGGCTCGCATCCAGCGTTGGTCTTTGCTTTTGGGAGCGTACCAATACAAGATCGAGCACAAGCCCGGAGGAGACAACCAAAATGCCGACGCCCTCAGTAGGCTTCCAGTCCCGACTCCTAACGATGCCCCTGAAGAAATTTCAGAATACGTGCACTCTTTGCGTCAACTTGACGAGACACCTGTGACGTCACACGAGCTCCGCCGACTGACGGAAGCCGACAAGGTATTTCAAATCGTGAAGTCGTCCATACTGAAGGGTTGGTCTCAAGAAAAAAAAAACAGGTGTAACTGTGCTTGCGAGCGTACGTGGCAAGGAAACTTGAGTTGACTGTAGCACACGGCATCATATTTTGGGGCCATGGATGGTCATTCCGGAAGCCGCGCGTGACAGAATGCTGCAGATGCTGTACGAGACGCACCAGGGAGTCTCGGCTATGAAAGCGGTCGCGCGAACAAGTATGTGGTGGCCTGGACTATACCAGGCAATTGAACACTTGAGCCGCAAGTGTGACATTTGTGTGCAAGCTAGGCCGTTGCCTCCGGCAGAAACGCCGATCAACTGACCACCGACTCAAGAAAACTGGTCCCGCGTTCACCTCTATTTTGCCGGTCCCATGAACGGTGCAATGATCTGAGTCGCAGTGGATTCATATTCCTAGTGAATTGAGGTGGTTCCGATGCAACATGTCACAGCGGAATCGACCATCACGGCGTTGCGGGAGATGTTCAGTCGTTTTGGCATTCCGAGGACGATAGTAACGGACAACGGAACGCAACTTACTTCGGAGACATTTGCGAAATTTCTGTCCGGAAATAACGTGAAGCATCTGTGCACTGCACCGTACCACCCGCAGTCGAAAGGGCTTGCAGAAAGAACCGTACGTACAATCAAAGACGGTCTAAAGAAGCTTCCGCAAGGTAGCCAATCTACACGACTGTCCAGGTTTCTTTTCAACTACCGAAGAACACCGCAAGGAGACAAATCACCGTCACAGAGGCTTCTGAACTACCAAATTCGCTCTCGCCTAGACACATGTCTTCCTCCACCTTTGTCATTTCCTTTATTTTTGCAGGAAGAAACGCCAAGAAAATTCGGTCCTGGCGACGTAGTTTAGGCCCGAAACTTCGGTGAGGGGGAAAAGTGGCTGCCTGGTACAATCAAGCGAACGAGCGGCACCCGTATGGTTACCGTCGAGACATCAGCCGGGCTAATTGAACGGCATCTGGACCAGGTTCGTGTGAGAGACAGCTCTGCGGGTGCTACAGGCGAAATAACTGGGTCTTCAGCTGGAACTGCAGCTCAGCCTACACTCTTAGCACGGTAACGTTTATAAAGGGGCATATTCTCACAAAATTGTGCACCTATAAAGAAAAGTTACATAGTAACCTTTATTTAAGTAACCTTTAATAAAGGGGCTTACTCTCACAAATTTGTAACCTATAAGTTGGAAATTAAATGGTAACTCTTACTTAAGTAACGTTTAATAAAGGGGCATATTCTCACAATTCTGTGCACCTCTAAAATAAAGACTATGTGGCCTATACTAAAGGTTACTATATAGTAACCTTTATTATAGTTACACGTAGCCTTTTTGTATTGTAACCTTTCGTATAAGCATACAGTCTTCACACGTGCGTCGTTCTGCGCATGTCCACGAATTTAGGACATTGATTTTTAGGCCAACCACCAAACTTCACCGCGATGCACTAGCGTAACTCACTGAGCAAAACTTTATAAAAGTTCTACTTCAAATGATCGGCCGAATTTCTACAACTTTCGGTTACCAACGTCAGGAGGATACTCTCTTCTGAAAATATAGGCATTTAAGGCACTTAGTCATAACTTCTCTGCTACGTTCTATTAGCGCTTTGGTCAAGGTTAATGCACTGCTGTAACTCAGCAGGGAAATTACGACTAAGTGCCGTAAAAGCTTATGTTATCTGAAAAAGGTATCCTTTCGACGTAGCTAACGGAAAGTTGTTGAACTTCGGCTGATATTCTGAAATACAATTTTTCTAAAAACGCTGCTCAGTGAGTTAATCTAGTGCCCTGCAGTGAAGTTCAATGGGTGGCCGAAAGAGCAATGTACAAAATTTATGTGCATGCGCAGAAGGACGCGCGGGTGAAAACGTGAAAGACTGTATGCCTATACGAAAGATTACAAAAAAAAAGGTTCATAAAAATGGCCACAGCGTTTATGCCCAAATTTCTTGGACATGACTAATTGTCGAAAACTAAGAAATAATAAGATCTTACGACAAAATGGCATTTTATTGCTGTGAAAGCTTCATAGCGGCGACAGACAGCATTTGCGCCATAGTCAATACAATTATTTGGAGACAAAAGTTTAGCAATTAGCTTTTTTCATTTCTTTAGGGCACATGCAATTGCTTATTGAAGGCAGCCAGTGCTGAAAGCGTACCAATTTGCCCTAATTGTGCCTGGCACCAGTTTCGAGAAATTGAATCTGCAATGAAGTGCATTGCTGTTTCAGTTATTATTTCTGCACAACCTAGGAGCAGCTGCACAACCTAGGAGCAGCTGGAACAGCAATGCATTTTATGGCATGCTTGCAGCAAAATTCTGTAAATATCTCAGCTGGAACAGCAATATATTTTATGGCATGTTCGCAGTATGTGTTTTTTCAACTTCTGCGGCAGAATGCTTTCAGCAACCGGATATAGAGTGCTGATTGACCAGCTCAGCCGTTAACCACGATTGCGTATTTACATGCTAATCAGTCAAACATTGGTAATATTCGTACTAATGATGATTATTAGAGTTTACTGGTGCAATTCGTACTAATAATATTTTCTGAAATTCTGTTGCGATGACTATAAAACTTGTTCAGCAGAAATCAACATTTCGTCTCAAATTCTCTTTTTTTAATATTCAAGGACAGCCTGGTTCACAACGTATAAACCTTTGCCGCCTTGCTATTTTACAGCACAGGTCATTTACACAAGGCAGCTTGCAGGAATTAGTATAGAATGCACGATGGATCAAGACAGTTGTACCTTTTGAAATAAGCTGGCACATACTTGGTAATTTTGGAATAAATGTGCAAAACACAAAATAATTGATGAAATACACAGTATGTTGCTTTTGTATAGGTGAATGCATCGTATACAGGTTCGTCCCACAACATATTTCTTTGCTGCGGGCCATGTTGAAAGGTTATTGCAAAAAGTGTCATGTCGTCATCCCATGATAGTGAGATTTCTAATAATTATATTTTGCACAAGTGAAAAGTATGTCTGAAAAGGCGGCTCATTTCAGAATGAATAAGCATTTCAGCATGCAACATCTCTTGTATCGAAAAAAAATTATAGAAGTATGAGACGGCAGCACCCACATTATGGAAATGATGTGAGTAGCAGCTGTGAGAAGGAAAACTGACACAAAACATTTAGTGAAAATGTTATGATTACTTTATTTGCATATACAAAACAAGGTAACTCAAAGCTTTCCCTTCACAAGCAAAATTACATTTTGCCTTGGTCTGTTTTTTTCTTCACGGCCATGAAGCGATAATGAAAAAACCCCTGGGTACAGCGCTGCCTGGCAGCACAAATTTTTACAGCATCACGAGGAATGGGGCAAAAAAAGAGAAATGTTGAAGGTTCGTGTACAATATGTTCAAATACAAATACATATAAGTTTTAGACTATCACGAGGAGGACAATCTCATCCCTCTTGCGAGCACAATCATGTCTGTTTGCTGTATAGTGTGTCAGTTGCTAATTCTCCGATCTCCTTGCTGTGTAGTGGAGCCTCCAAGGACCGAAAAGTAATCTTACAATCTCATAGTTACTTGTTAATGTCGCCCTTCAAACAACTGCTATTGACATGTAATGAAAGAGGCATAAATAAACCACAAACCGATGAAAAATCACCACACAACAAATAATTAAACACACGAATATGCTCTTCTGTCTAGGAAATGTCGGTAACAATAAAAATTCAAGATTAAAAAACTGAACGAGAATGAATTCTCAAGTCAGTTCGTACTCCCCTCCAGTACAAGTACAAAGGACAACACCGAAATAATGTGACAGTTTAACAGGCAAAACGCAATATCAAGTGATTACAAACTGAATATTAGCACAAAACACCAGTTGCGTGCATGAGGTCAATCTTGTGCGTCCTCACAAAAGTGCAACATAAACTTGAGATTTAAGAATAACCAACACAGTGACTGATAGTGATAAAAAAAAATATTTTAAAAAACAGTGTTTATGAAGCGAGCAAGTAGTTCACTTCAGTAGAACTGAAAAATGCGAGCACGAGCATGAATTGACGGTGAAATATGCGACAGTCACACACCAGCAAATAAATAGTTGAACAGGAAGCATTGCTTACCTAGGACACATTTATTACTGTCTTCGGCATTCATTACAGCAGTCACAACACAAGCCATGCTTACCACTCTCAGGTAAGCGAAGAACTTTTACCATTGGCCATCGGCAATGCGTTTTGTTGCGGCGGCCACGCAGCACGCCAAACATGTCCCTGCTCCACGCCCGGCGTCATGGCTTCTTTTCAGCGGCTCGCGCGCCTTTGCAGTCTTTTTGGTAACTGTACCACGCGTCACGAGCGACTCAGACACACAACACGCTTGGCAAGCGCACGCCACCAAATCGGAGAGCGTAAAAACGTCGTTAAAACGATTAAACAAAGGGCGACACGACCGTTTCAAAACGACCACACCGGCAATACTCCTCCCGCCATGCATCGCGAGAGCTGCGCAATGCAGAGATGTGAGGGCGCTCTTGTTTGGCTGAAGCTGAAGTGCGCTTGATTACGCCCCGCATCTAGCGCAATTAAAGATAATAATCAAACTACAGTTCCGTCAAAGTGTCACAGGACCATATATATCAAGATTCTAATATTATAATGTTTCTGGAAGTTGCTGTTCGTTTGTATTTGTATGTTTTCTCCCTGCTCATTTGGCCGGCCGCCACTGTGGCCTCATACCGTGAACGCATATTCATCTCTCTACGAGGCCTTACTGGAGCGGCTGTCGCCCGCTGTCATGTGAATGTAGCGGCGTGTTTCTCGCGTGTTAGTGAGCGGGCAAAATTGGTGCGTGTCTGGCGTTCTCTAATGAACCCGACATTTTCTGTAATTTAGGAACCACTCCCTCTAATACGTGAAAAATACAAAAAATAAAGAGAAGAAGAACAAAAAAAAAGCGCGTTGGCAAAACATTCAGTTGCAGTGTACAGTAAGTCTGATTACAAAGCATCTTTCTCGCCCTGCAGATTAGTTACTCGGCCTGCTCGACGCTTTGATACTGTTGGTTGTCGAGCTTTTACAGTACTCTAATAGCGTGCGCCCACATGCGTCCTTCAGTGTGCGCCCGCTTAATGGGTGTCGCGTTTCAGGAAAATATAAAACCATGCGCATTGATACACAAGGAAATAATAAAGAACAAAAGAATATTGGGTACAAATATTTATTCAATCACCGTAATGCATCCTGCTTTAGTTTTTGTGCAGGACAGAAGTCTATGTCTTATACCACAGCCTAGCAGGGTATAGCAGCGGTAGCGGGGGGCTTTCCATTACATTGAACCGTAGTGATAATTCATGCCACAACATCGTTCGCCACAATATTCTCCGATGTATGCTCACTGTTTCTGCGGCTTCCTTTTATATTATAATGACACGTATGCAGTAGAGATCAGTGACGAATGAACTTCTGTTGTTTGACTTGAGCATACGCCCGTGCAAGATTTAATTTTTTTGACATTGCGAAAGCAAAGATTTCCCACTGGTATCAATAAAATCTGAATTTAGTCCAACCTGCCTCATTCCCTCGGCCGCGCAACATATCGTAAAGGTTAGTACCGGCTAAATACACCACATCAGGATCCCAATACGACACAGAAATAAGTAAACTTCCAATCCATACAGTAGGTCCACCAAGCCACGCATTCCAACTCTTTTAGAGGTTACAATCTAAAGGTTACAAGACAATTGGCGTTGCAGTAACCTTTAAAATATACGCTTCGGCGCATGTAACCTCTAGCCGCGACGGAAATTTGCGAAAGCACAAAGATCAAATTTTTTTGGCCGCCGAGTAACCTTTATATTATAAAAAAAAATATGGCTGACTAATGGAGTAGCACACGAGGAATAAGGATTATAAACAGGGATAAGGTGCCTCAGAAAGGCTGGCCAACGTTTCGATAGGTCCTCCTATCGAAACGTTGGCCAGCCTTTCTGAGGCACCTTATCCCTCTTTATATTATAAGTTACTTGCAATTATAGGTTAACTTAAACGTTATCCATGCTAAGAGTGTAATGAAGCCTCAACCACCGAGGAGTCAGCAGAGCCCGTGCTTCGCCGTTGGACTCGAGTTAGAAAACCAGTACAACGGTATCCACAATGAGGAGGGAGGACTGCTGCAAAGTAGATTGCGCTGCGCGTGCGCGCGCATGGCTTCGCGTGGTGCTGTGATAGCGCTTGTTTACTTCTGCACTGATTTGTACCTGGATTTACTTGTTTGGTTTGACAGGCGGCTATAAGAAGATAGCCGCTACGAAAAAAAGGGTTCTTGTTCTGGCAGCCTTCGTCTGGTGCGTGCCTCGGATGCTACGCTCCGTCCCCGGCACGTTGTAGCAGTAATAAAACAATTTTTAATATTTTTCACTAATTATTACTATTTTCTGGCTTCGACTGTAGTATTTTTCAACTGCTAAAGTTGGCAGGTCTTCATTGAAAGGCGAAGCATCTCAATCGATGCTTCGCCTTTCGGGCGAAACTGCGGCTTTTTTTTTTTTTGAGCATGCTCCAACTCGCCCAACAACTTATTGTGTATCGCATATTTAACATGCGTATGGCATATTAAATATTTATGTGAGCTTCCCCTGAGGTATATTCGGGCCTTGTTTGTGTTACTATGCTTCTTTGTTTCAATAAAAATAGGAACACCTTCTAATCCTTGCTTAGTTAGTATATCAAGATTGTATTCAAGCCTACATGAGCGAAACAACCATGGGTAGGAGCTACACGGGTTCATGAATCAATAATAAGTGTTTTGATCTTGCCAAAATCGGCATTCTGTTTTCATGAATAGGGTGATCATTTATTCTCCCACTAATATGTTCTTTTGTTTATCAAAATGACCCCTTTTATAACATTGCACGCAACGACATCTTTGAAAAAGAGTTAGGGTAGAGTTTTGGGCCATTCATGATGTTCTTCATAGGCCGCTCGCAAATACGAGACACAAAGAAAATGAAGACAAACGCACAGAGTTTTTCGTGCATGTGCCTTTGTCTGGTGTCTCACCTTTGTGCGCGTTGTGCATGGGAAACTTGAAAAACAATTCATGTTTATGGGAGGAGTGACACAGCGTTGATTTCTTAAAACCTTTGTGCCTGCACCGCTACTTATTGTATAGAGCTCTATGCTCTCTTAGAAAAGCGAAAAATAAAGCTTTATTATTAATGTATCTACATGAACATAGGGTAAAATGTAAACAAATCTCCGCCTCAATTTAAAAAAAAATATTATAATGTGTGGGCTTTGTTACGTATGCAGTCTGGCCTCTAGCATTTCGTGTACGAACTCATGTTCCATAGATAAGGGAGGAAAGTATAGAGTTCTAGAAATAGCACACCCAGGTGTTTTTTAACAGCGGAGCTGTTTAAGTCAGCCTCCGAGTCCGTGGCGCGTCGGAAAAAAATGTGGGCCGATCCTGGCGGTCGTGCGGAAAGGGTCCAAGCGCAATGGCACATACCCCTGTGAACTAGCGAAGCTGAGCCTGGTTAAGTCTAGATAAGCATGGTTGGGACTACTTCAGCTTAGTCGGTCATCGATAGCCAATCAATAGCTAATAGATAAACGATTAACAATCAGTAAGTTCCAGAATATGCTGGGGATGACTTGGTAGTGCTTAGCCTAGCCCAAATACATGGCCATTACCTTGCGATAGTCAATCGACAGCCAATCAATAGCTATTCGATAATCGATCAATAATCAATAAATTCCGGAATATGCTGGGGATGACTTGGTAGTGCTTAGCCTAGTCCAAAAGCCAGGACTAGCTAGTTGCCCATCAGCTCCGCTGTCTCTTTAGCATAGCGCCTCCCAGTGCAAGCTACGCAAATTTTTTGCGTACCCAATGCCCCACAGCCATGATTTCACTCTTTTGTGCATGTGGCAGTTTGTTGCCGCTAATTTCCGTTGCATAGGCAAACTTGAAAGAACGATAAATTGCAGCAATGAAGTCCATCTGAAGCTGTTTATCAACATCAGGACTTCATTGCTGAGTTGGAGTTCTGGGTTACTCTAGAATGTTTTTCTTTTTTTTGGAGGGGGGAGTAGACTGGGAGGGGTAGAAACGTAGACTTCTCGCCAAGTTTGATTCACAGCGGATATTTGAAGTGGTCAGTATAAAAAGACCCCATATCATAAGACCCCTTCCCAAGCCGGCAATGGTCCAGTAATCGTACTAGCCTCGTATTTTCTCTAATACTTCAATATACGAAAGGTATTCAATTTTTCAAAAAGAGCACTTCGATCCCGAAGCGCTAGATTAGCGTTGAAGTTTGAGACATTGGGACACTACTGCGACATTTAGACAATGCTTATGAAACGAGCTAAATACCTGCTGTTCAGTGGTGTCACAAGTGCTGTCGCGATTCACTGTAGTCACAATGGTATTAAAATATATAGCTATGCCACAATTTACTCCATCTAATTCGCATGCCGCAATTAGACGGCGAAATTTGAGTAAAGGTGTGAACATTTTCTAAATACTGCGACGTAATGATGACAATGAGCATTACATCAAGTAAATCGGGAAGCAACTTCGTCAAATGCCACGGTTGCTGAGGCAACAAAATATAGTTCTAGACAAGCAATCACCACGCTTCACACAAGCACATTTACGTAGATGGGTAAAAAGAAGAAATTTCGCTTGCCTGCGAAGGTTCTCCGAAAGTGCGCATCTGCCTACGTGATAAGTACTCCCTCACGGGCTGGGTACTCGCCGCCGTCATGGAAATGCTCCCAAGTAAAATCACAGCCAGTGCTACCGCCATCGTCACACAAAGTCCAGGGCTCCGCACAATGCTCTTCTTTTCCTATAAATAAGACTTAAGTAGCTTTCGCTGGTGTGCGTGGAGAACACGACATTTGCCAAACAGTGTAATGACGCATGCGCAATGACCCGACATGTATTTCTGCTAAAGGGCAGTCATTATTATTATTATATCGTAAAAAATGAAAAGGGCCTTTCGAGGCATTTTGTTTCCTAAAGGACATTTCCACTTTCATGTGCACAGGTAGTCGCGTACACACGTACGGCGCACGTTTGGATTCGTGCTTTACAGATCGGGGCCGAAGAAAAAGGTGAGAGAAACAATGAAATAGGCTGATATGTTAGAAATAGGCCACAGCTAGCATCAGAACCAAATTTTCATACCGTTGTTGAAGAATGCTTTCTTCTAAATGGTAGTTGCGTAGTACATTTTGTGTTGGAACGAGGATGGTCGTCACATCTACCTTGACGTCAAAAAAAAAAAGGCAACCTGGTTAACAGTAGCTCCTCCGAATTTCCGCTGCGTACTTTACCACAAAATACTTGAGCACTGTCTCGTTATTAGGACATGCGTCAGCAGTCACCCGGTTGCTCACGTCGATGATACAAATCTACGGCTCTGCGCAGTTGTTTGGCGTGCGATGCATCCTTTACGAACCCGCTATTAGCTTGAAGAAGCGAATGTCGCCATATTCCCGGTATTCATTCTGCTTTGCAGAATGCTTCATGAGGTACATGACGCTTCGACAACAACAGCAAGCCTGACAACCGCCCGTTAACACCTCTTGTTCCCTATAGGGAACAGGAAAATCGCATCGTTTTAAAGAGAGAGAAAGAGGAGAAGCTGCGTCTCTTGATGGCCCGTTGCGAGTAACAAAAGAACGCTATAGCGGAATCACGCTGTGTAAGTGTCCATGCGCTTATACTTACACTGACGGTTAACTAGCGTCAAAACCCGCCGCGCTGGCTTAGCGGCTGTGGTGCTGCGCTGATAAGCACGAGATCACGGGATCAAATCCCGGCCGCAGCAGCTGCATTTCGATTTGGAAGAAATGTGGTCAAAATTAATCCGGCGTCCCCCAATAGGGCGTGCCTCGTAGTAAAATCGTGGTTTTGGCACGTAAAATCCAAGAATTCATTCAGCTAAGGCGCAAATTCTAGGAGAATTGCAAATTATTACTGTTTTTTAATAGCTTCGGACATGTGCTTCTGCTATTTTTCCACATGGTCACATCGTTGTAGAGTATGGGCATGTTGCGCACACTGCATAGGAAGCTGCATATTAGGTGATTTATTCATTCATTCGTTTTTTATGCCGATTATTTGTGCTGCGAGATGCGCAATGAACCTTGAATTCACGCTCTGCGGATGGCGTTAGAACAATATGAGGCCGTGCCCTCTTCGTAGAAAATAGGTCCATGAAGCGCTAGCCGCGGTGTGGCTGACGCTGCAGTTTCCGCCCCATGAAAGCAGATCAGGCAATAGCAATAAGACCTCCGCGAAGAGATGTTCCTTGGCTGCACAATACAAACGAAACAAGGAACGGAAAACAATGGCACACGTTCGGCTGCTGAAAAAAAATAATACTTTGTGTATTCACTTACGAGAATGCACAAGGACCATATCATTGAATATATATATATATATATATATATATATATATATATATATATATTAAGAATGAAAACTGAGAATCAAAATATACCGAAAAGAACTGCGGACGAACGCAGATATATAGTTATCGTGTGCATGTTCCTTTAATTTATTCATTCAGTGCATATACTCGTTCCCCATGGAGAACCGTTTCCAATGGAGTTCGCATTGCCTTTGCTATAAAGCTCCCATTTAATATCTGGCCGCACCTATATCGGTCGTAGCATACGTCCAGCATTGCAAGGAAACCGCATTGTCAATAAAATACTTGGCCCAGCTTTTTACCGCTCGATCCATTCGCAAAACTGTATATCACTTCGGGGAAGCGATTTCCGCCATATCACATGCTAGGTTTCTTCGATTTGGCTGCCCTTTCTTTACTAGTTCCGTTGCGGTACCGTGCTGTGAGTGCGGCAGAGTGCAGTACTAGTTCAGAATGTTGAAGCGCAGCACCTCCTCTAGCGCTGCACGTTTATTTCGAAAGATGAACAGAAAAGTGCAAGCAATATGTTTCCCTGCTCAGCGCATTTCGCCCTTTTGGCGCAATTGTGTCGTAGAGTCTGCTCTCGAGACTATACGTGCGTGCTGCGGAGCATTTCGCAGCGTCTGCTTGAGTCGCCGCATAGTTCTACGGGCGCTTTTTGAGTTGTTGCTGCTCCTCGCTGTCCGAGAAATTATATATTTTTTCAAATATGCTGTGCTCGAAGTGTGGCTCCTGTGTGGCTATGTTTCGGCAATCTGGCAGCAACTCAGTGCGCAGGCCTGTCGTTGAGCTTTTTGACTAATTTGCATGTAGCAAAAGGGAGGTGTATTTTCGTTTCGTTATCGAAATAATCCCTATTGTGATACTACTACATACGTGGTGAGAACGGAAAGGTGGGCGTGGATGCTGTTTTTTCATCAGCGAACGCGTTCCAAGAGAAACATGTGCGATCGAAACTGAATTTTACGCATCCCATGACTTTAATAATCTGCCCTCACGACTATTCAAGCATCGAGCTCGTACCTCGCATTCTTATGCCAGCTATATGAACCGTTGTAAGCAAAGCGGCAGATATTTACGGCCTCGAACCATTATTCAACTTGCTCTGCGCCATGTGGCCTGCTACGCAAAGCTTGCACGATGCTTCCACTTCCTTAGTAGCGAGTGCAGGAGAACCGCAAATTAGTGCAAGACGTGCTTTGAACGAAGCCAAATCAAAGAGCCGGGGCATGCATGCTTCGCGGTCTGCACTGTAATATCGAGGACGAAAGTGCTGCAATCCCAGAACTAGCTCAGAAAGTGCAGCGAAATTGGAAGGACCAGCTGTGTGCGAAAGGAAAGTGACGTCAAAAAGGAAATGTCGCATACAAGAACTGAAATTTGGGAGCGTTTGTAAAAATTCATACTTGACTTGAAGCGCAAAAAACTTTTTGCATTCGTTTGTGGCGCTTTAAGTCAAGTACTAAATGTCTCATGTTTCCAAGCGCGGTTTATAGCCATTGACCGTTTTATGCGATTTTCTGCGCCTCGCGTTCTAGCCTTTCACAGAGGCCATTGACTGCCGAACTTGATCATGTGTGATCCCGTGCGTCAATCGATGGACGGAACTGCTTGAGAGGAAGACGCGTGGCCTAAAATTCTACAGTTCTGACGCTGGAGAACGGAGAGAGATTACTTCAAAGGCAACTAAGGTTAGTCTAACCGTATATGGCTGACAAGCTACTCCGGATGAAAGTGAGTGACAGGTGACGCCACAGTCACTCCAAGAAGAGCGATTACAACGGCAGAAAACATGCACGCACACTAAAAATTAGCTACAAGGCTTAATTGAGACCTGTGGCTATCATGAACGTTATAAGCTTAATTGTATCACGACTCCTGAAGAGCATGGTGTAAGTCCTCGGGAACACCGCAATCTCAACACGTTAGCTTGACATTATTTTATAGTATTTTCGTCTAAATATTTTACAGATAAAACAAAAACGAAGAAGTCTTCTGAGAAGAAAGAGTGATCATCAAGAAAATGTAACTTTGATTCATACTGAAAGAAAAGACGAAAAACAAACCTCTTTGAACTTTTTTACTGAACAACTCACGTAGCTCCGCGAAGTCCATCAAAGCAGGTTTTGCGATACGAGAAGAAAAAAATGGAGAGCGGTTGCGACATTTGCTGCATATCGCTCTCCACACTTTCACAGCAGCTCACAAAAGGCACACAGACAAGGCCCGCGCACTCAATCCTCAAACTGTCGCTGCTTCACCACGCAGCGCGTTGTTGAACGGCACGTTCGTTTCATTTCCGTATCTTCATTTGGCATTTCATTACCATGTGTTCATTCGTTTCCGGCTCTGGTTTTGAAACAACGCGCTATGCAGGCTGATCATATTTAAGTTTTCGGAAATTTTAAAAATCACCTGATGCAGTTAATATAATTCTATTCCTTGAGCTGGATTATTCGGAGAGGTGCACGTTACTTGCACGAGGAACTAATACGCACATTTAACTATTTAACAACAACCTTAGTAATTAACTTCTTTATTAGTTACTTTACGGCGCGCATTTCAATTTACAAGTTATAGCCCGGGAGCTTGCAAGGCATGTTCATCCACTTGAAATGAATTTCCAGGATGGTAAGTAATGCCCGCCTCTTCGAATATTTTAGAGCAACGAAAAGAATTTATTGGCCACGCGTGATTAAAAAAAATTTCCTAACACTTAAAGGTAATCACCCCGTATAGGGTGACTAACCACACGTTTGTGCGGTTGCTCATGTTATTAGCCCAGAGCGGGGCCTACAGGGGCGCTGCGAGTGCCACTCGCATGACGTCAGGCCCAGCACTGGTCTAACACCGGTCGTTTGTTAGAGTTCATGCTGCGTATGCGTGCCTCCCAGTTATTCAGTTTCTTCGCTTTCGTTTTACATGCTATAGTACACTTCTGACGGTCCTTTCAAATAGCTTTTTCAGCTTTTTCGTTCGTAAAAAATTACGGCAGAACTCGTCTCACAATGACTGCATTCGCCGGTAATGCGATTAGTATTCGAGCAATGTATATAGCGACACACCGTATTCTTCAAGTCAGATCATTTAACATCTGCGGTGGTCGTTGGGTTCTTCTTCTTATTCTTCTTTCTGGGGTTTTACGTGCCAAAACCAGTTCTGATTTTCAGGCACGCCGTAGTGGAGGGCTCCGGGTTAATTTTGACCACCTGGGGTTCTTTAACGTGCACTAAAATGCAAGCACACGGGCGTTTTTGCATTTCGCCTCCATCGAAATGCGGCCGCCGCGGCCGGGATTCGATCCCGCGATCTCGTGCTCAGCAGCGCAACGCCTTAGCTGACTGAGCCACCCCGGCGGGTGGTGGTCGTTGTGAGACTTCATTTGCGTGGGATATACGCGACCTATCCAGGTATCGTGCCACTTCGCTATGGCACTCGCTTGCCATGGTCGCCAATGAGCACGGGGTTATGACGACGACTGAATGACGCCGACGCAGTGACGACGATGTCGTCATACCATGACGACAATGATATGACGACTTTGCGACGATGACCATGGCATACGTCACGACGACGGCATGGCGAGAGTCGTGACGAAAGTTAGAATCACAACGATGGAGCGACCGTGATGGCATCACGACGACGGTATGACAACGAATGCGTGACGACGACTGTGCCACGACGGTGCAATGACGACGATGGCATGCAAATGCCATCGTCGTCAAATGCGTATCTTGCAACCGAGCGCAGGGGGAACTGGCAATGCAATCTCCCACGCGAAAGCAAAAAAGCGGGCAGGCAGCGCGGGAGGGGAGGGGGGAGCAGCTTCTACTCTGCCAACAAATACGCTTGCACTGGCTGTGGTGGCGGTCGCCCGCACCGTCTCTTATCTCCACACGGCTCTGACCTTTGTACGCGCTGTGCATTCGCCGCTCAGTTGCCGTTGAACCGACAGACCAAACAATTTTTCGCCCGCTGCAACGGCTGCGCTTGCTGCCAGCGCTTTGACAGTCGTTGTCTGCGGTCACTCAGTGTGATCTATTCATGTTTGCTTGTGCGCGATGACACCATGCTTGTCAATTCAGTTAGAAAGCGAATGTGTCCAAGTTTATGCAGCCGATAAAACTACTATCCCTACTCCGAATAGCTCTCTACCATTTTGCTATCGCAATTGATGCTTCGCCTTTCGGGCGAAACTACGACATTTTTTACTAGTTAACTTAACGACAGTGCCCTACCTATTGGCTGGGAAACCGGTAAGGTGACCCTGCTTTTTAAATCGGGAAACCCACATAACCCTTTGAATTACATACCCATATCATTAACTTCGCTACCCTGCAAAGTTTTTAAGCACATCATTTTCACTCACCTTGTAAACTTTCTTGAGTCAAACAATTTTTTTGTCCTCATCAACACGGGTTCAGGAAATCTTTTTCTTGTGAAACACAACTAATAACAATTACTAGCATGCGTTCTTGGACTCGGGTTTTCTGACGGACTGCATTTTGTTTACACTTTTCTAAAGCCTTTGATAAAGCTAATCACCAGTTACTTATCTATAAGCTAAGCTTTCTAAATATTGAACCTTTATTATTCAAATGAATTTGTAGCTTGCATAATCGACGAATTAACAAAAATTCACTAATTAAGTTTTGACTAATTACCTCAAGGCCCATATTGCAATTGGAATGAATTCTCAGGATTGCACCAGTTTCGAGATTTCGTCCAGCACTGCTAGGAAATCGCAGTGTCAATAAAATACCTGGCGCAGCTTTTTACTGCTCGATAAATTCGCAAATATGTATATCACTTCCGGGAAGCGATTTCCGCTATCTCACATGCTAGGTTTCTTCGATTTGGTTGCCGTTGCCACACTAGTTCCATTGCGGTACCGTGTGCGAGTGCGGCAGAGTGCAGTGCCAATTCCAAATTTTCAAGCGCAGCACCTGCTCTAGCGCTGCACGTCTATTTCGAAAGACGAATAGAAAAATTGGAGGACGCTTAAGCTGCGCCTTTAAGAGTCGAACGCGATAGCGTTATCGGGCCCCGTGAGCATCACATTTTATTGCGATAGCAATTATATGGACACTTCAACCGGATTTCTGCCGTCGTCGTCGCCGTCGCCGTGAGGTTCCCTATAGATAAAATCTTCGCCGCGCGCCGTATGCCCGAGCGGAAACGTGCGGGGACGCGCGCTATCACGGAGAGCGAACGCACTCAATCACCCACGCGCACGCAAGGAAGCGGAAAGCCAGGGCCGGAGGGAGCAGGGGGGGGGGGCACTTCTCTGCCAACAACCGCGCTCGTCGCTCGTCCGCACAGTCTCTTATCTCTCCCACGCGCAAGCAAGGAAGCGGGAAGCCAGCGCCGGAGGGAGCGGGGGGGGGGCGCACTTCTACGCTGCCAACAACCGCGCTCGTCGTTCGTTCGACCGCACCGTCTCTTATCTCCACACGGCTCTGACCTTTATGCGCCGTGCATTCGCCGCTCAGTTTCCGTTGAAGCGATAGACCGCACGTACCTTCGCCCGCTGCGCGGCCTATGCGCTCGCTGCCAGCGTTTTGACAGTCGTTGGCTGCAGTCATTCAGTGTGATCTATTCATGTTTGTTTGTGCGCGCTCACACCACGCTTGTTCATTCAGTTAGTAATAGTCGGGCCACATTTTCCAACGCACGCTACACATGCAATGCTGCCCAGATCGGCAGTGCAGCACTACAGGTGTGTCCCTTCGCACGCGCTGCCCACGGTAAGCGCTTCTCATCAACACCACCGTTTCACACGCGCCTTCTCGTGGTCATCGAGTCTCTCTTCATGTCGGTCTACTTACGCCGCAGCACACCTGCTTACTTAATCAGCTCATGTTTACTACAATTCATATTGCTATCAAAGCCGCTCACCTTACTTCGTATGACATTGCTGTGTTGCTATCGCATTCATTGCTTCGCCCTTAGGGCGAAACTGTGACATTTTTTGTTTCAGTGGGCTTCACCGCAACGAAGAACGTGGGAAAGCCAACTTACAAAGACCAAGCTTACACCGATCCCCTTAAAGTCGGCTTCACATTTAAACAGATGTGCATTGCTGGAAAGACGTTTTTCCAGGGGCAGCATAAGTCGTCTTATATTAAAATGTGAAGGCCCTAGCAACTTTTTTATTATTTTAATTGTTTGCTACTGCCCCGACGCGCGCGCGTTTCCAAAACGCATTAGGCAGGCGAAGTCCCCATTTGACCTGCCGAGGATGCGAGCGCCATCTGGATAGCATTTTCGCAAGTAAATTACCGGAGCGCGTCGTGTTGGTATGGTAGAAATCCTGGAAAAGGGGTTCGTGTTTGAGTTTCCTCTTAACGGAATTATGTTTTCTCGTACATTAAAATTGCAATCCGACGCCACCATATCTGTAGGTTGTGGCTAAGTCGTACTTTACCATTTTATGACGGATTTCACTGTGAGAAATTAAATTTTTGTTCACCAAAACCCTGCACCACGTGGAGGGCCTGCGTGGTCGGGGTGGTTCGGGAGAATTTTCTCCTTCGCTAACACCTTGCGCCACGCGGAGGGCCTGCGCGGTCGGGGTGTTTGGGGATGATTTTTTTCCGCCACGGGCGCTGACATCCATGCCGTCACCGACACTGACACCAGATTTTCTGCGACACGGGGCCCTTAACGCCATCGCGTTAAAAGTGCATGCCTTGTTGTCTGCTCAGCGCATTTCGCTCCTTTTGGCGCATTGTGTCGTGGCGTCTGCTGGTGTCGCCGTCTAGTTCTACGGGCGCTTTTATTGCGATAGCAATTATATGGACACTTCAACCGGATTTCTGCCGTCGCCGTCGCCGTCGCCGTCGGCGTCGCCGTGAGGTTCCGTATAGATAAAATCTTCGCCGCGCGCCGTATGCCCCAGCGGAAGCGTGCGGGGACGCGCGCTATCACGGAGAGCGAACGCACTCAATCTCCCACGCGCAAGCAAGGAAGCGGAAAGCCAGCGCCGGAGGGAGCAGGGGGGGGGGGGGGCACTTCTCTGCCAACAACCGCGCTCGTCGCTCGTCCGCACAGTCTCTTATCTCTCCCACGCGCAAGCAAGGAAGCGGTAAGCCAGCGCCGGAGGGAGCGGGGGGGGGGGGGGGGGGAGGGGCGCACTTCTACGCTGCCAACAACCGCGATCGTCGCTCGCTCGCACCGTCTCTTATCTCCACACGGCTCTGACCTTTACGCGCTCAGTTTCCGTTGAAGCGATAGACCGCACGTACGTTCGCCGCTGCGGCGTATCCGCTTGCTGCCAGAGTTTTGACGGTCGTTGTCTGCAGTCATTCAGTGTGAGCTATTCATG
This sequence comes from Dermacentor silvarum, assembly GCF_013339745.2. NCBI lineage: Eukaryota > Metazoa > Arthropoda > Arachnida > Ixodida > Ixodidae > Dermacentor > Dermacentor silvarum. The sequence continues at coordinate 295,562,734 of NC_051154.1, forward strand.
TTTGTTTGTGCGCGCTCACACCACGCTTGTTCATTCAGTTAGTAATAGTCGGGCCACATTTTCCAACGCACGCTACACATGCAATGCTGCCCGGATCGGCAGTGCAGCGCTACAGATGTGTCCCTTCGCACGCGCTGCCCACGGGAAGCGCTTCTCATCAACACCACCGTTTCACACGCGCCTTCTCGTGGTCATCGAGTCTCTCGTCATGTCGGTCTACTTACGCCGCAGCACACCTCCTTACTTAATCAGCTCATGTTTACTACAATTCATATTGCTACGAAAGCCGCTCACCTTACTTCGTATGACATTGCTGTGTTGCTATCGCATTCATTGCTTCGCCCTTAGGGCGAAACTGTGACATTTTTTGAGTTGTTGCTGCTCCTCGCTGTTCTAGAAATTATTTTTTCTTTCCAGGTATGCCTGTCCAAAGTTTGACTCCTGTGCGGCCATGCTTCTGCAATCTGGCAGCACCTCCCATCGGCTCAGTGCGCAGCTCTATCGTTAAGCTTTTCGACTAATTTGCATGTAGCAAAAGGGAGGTGTATTATCCTTTCGTTATCTCAATAATCTCTATTGTGACAGTACTATATACGTCGTGAGAACAGAACGTTGTGCATGAGTGCTGTTTTTCCGTCAGCGAACGCGTTCCAAGAGAAACACGTGCAATCGAAAGCAATTTTTACGCATCACATGACTTTAATAACCCGTCCTCACAACCATTCAAGCATCGAGCTCGTACCTCGCATTCTTATGCCAGCTATTTGAACTGTTGTAAGCAAAGCGGGAGATATTTACGGCCTCGCACCATTATTCAACTTGCTCTGCGCCATGTCGCCTGCTATGGAAACCTTGCACGCTGATTGCACTTCCTAAGTAGCGAGTGCAGGAGGACCACAAATTAGTGCAAAACATGCTTTGAACGAAGCCAAATAAAAGAGCCGGGGCATGCAGACTTCGCGGTCTGCACTGTAATATCGAGGACAAAAGTGCTGCACTCCCGGAACTAGCTCAGAAAGTGCAGCGAAATTGAAAGCACCAGCTGGGTGTGCAAGGAAAGTGACGTCAAAAAGGAAATGTCGCATACAAGAACGGGAATTTGGGCCAGTTTGTAAGAATTCGTACTTGACTTAAAGCGAAAAAAACGTTTTTGCGTTCGCGTTTTGCGCTTTGAGTCAAGTAGGAAATGTCGCACGTTGTCAAGCGCTGTTTATATTCACTGACCCTTTTATGCGATTTTCTGTGGCTCGCGTTGTTGCCTTTGACAGAGGCCATCGACTGCTGAACTAGACCTTTTGCGATCCCGTGCGTCAATTGACGAACGGAACTTTTTGAGAGGAAGCCGCGTGGCCAAAAATTCTACAGTTCTGACGCTGAAGAACGGAGAGAAATTACTTTCAAAGCCAACTTAGGTTAGTTAAACGGGATTTGGCTGACAAGCTACTCCGGATGAAGTGAGTGACAGGTGATGCCACAGTCACTCCAAGAAGAGAAATCAACGGCAGAAAACACGCACGCACACTCAAAATCAGCTACAAGGTTTAATTGTGACCTGTGGCTATCAGGAACGTTATAAAAGCCATCGTAGCACTCCTCCTGAAGAGCATTGTGTATGTCCTCAGGAACACAGCAATCTCAACACATTAATTAGCTTGATATTATTTTATAGAATCTTTGTCAAAATTATGCAAAATTTTTGAGCACATATTTTTCACTCACCTTGTAAATTTTCATGAATCATAAAATTTGTTGTCCTCATCAACACGGGTTCAGGGGTGCTATGCAGGATGCGCCGAGTTTCTCGTTCACCCGAGTTTTACCCGAGTTTGCTCGATGGCAGTCAGTGAACGAAGATAGCAAGGAATGTGCAATAACAGCAGGCAAAAAGAAATGTCGAGATAAAGCCGCGTATGACAACATGAGCGCACCCTGCGCGGCACAGTGCTGCCGGGCTTCAAGCGCAGAGGACTGCGCAACAAAACGCGCCAGCGCCGCGTATTGTTATCAACGTATTATCGCAATTTAGCAATACCGTCACTGTCCCGCTGTCTATCTGCACACTTGCCGTGATCCGCTTGCCACGCCTTTCTCGGGCGCGTCAAGGGCGTGCCTCCTTTTTCGGGCATTATCTTTCTATCCTCCGTCGAATGCGAACAGGGCACATGCGGTGCATTCTTGCACCTACACTTTCCCTCAATCGAATACGTTGAAATACAACAAATAAAATAACCAACATTTTACTTCTTAAAGTATCGGTTTTTTGTTTTGAATGCTGTAAGCTTGTGATGACAAACGGACATATAATGAATTATTAAATTTTGTACTTTTTTGCCGCGAGTGGCGACAGTGAGGCGAAAGCTTACAAGCGGATACATTCTAGAGGGTGACACGCACGAGGGAGTTCATGCGGTGAGCAGTCGCCAGGGGCGATGCAGTGCTATGTTCGATAACGTCAGTCATGACAACGATCTGCCCATTCCCTGTCTAATAGGGGAATGGCAACGCAGCGCTGCGGCATGGCTGTTCACCGCAGGTGCTTCACTGCGGCGGCTATTAAGGCCGCCGCTTTACCAACTGAAACGACACTTTAGCCATAGAGACGGGAGCAACGGCTGTCGCTGCAAAATGGCTGCGCGGTATTCTGGGTCCGTAGTGACGCAGCACAATGAAAATGCACCAGTTTATCTGCGTGCGCGAAGTCTCCGCGATGCATTGCGAACACGAGCGTGCTGCCCAGCGACACAGTTCGTCGCTTGTCACCGCTTGCCCATTGAAGGTGCCTCCGTGCGCATATGCGCAGAATTTGAGTGTGTTGTTCACTCCAATGTGCTTGCCGATTGCGTCTGCTGCTGGGTTAACAGCGATCGCAGATGGATATCGTAACGACAGCGCAGCAATCGCATTTTGGTGGGTGAGGGCTCTTGTGTGCAGTTAGGAAATTAGACTTCGAACGCAGGAAGGTGTTGCAATTGTTTAGTGTGCCGTGCTTGTGATGACAAAATGCCATTGCACTGGGTGTGTTTGTGCTGACCGCTGACCGTGTTTGCTGCACTATATCATTGACAGAGCAGCCATCTCAAATGACAGCTGCGATACGTTGTCGTTGGAAAACACTACGCACTGCTCAAGATCGTCGTCTACCACGGCGCATCGACGCCTTGCAAGCAGCTACAGTGACGTGCGGATAATTATTTGCTGTGCGCTACGTAGCCACAACGCAGGCAATGAACCGTGTTGTGGGGTCATCACAGCCCAAGAAGACATATGCATAAGGCAGCGAAAGTCGACGCTTTTTTTTTTATAGTGGTACTGAGTACATCACCGATGACAGTGCGTTGTGCGTGTTTTATTTCGCCGGTCAAGATTGTTAATGCCTCTCAGTTCCGCACCACGTCGCTGTTGTCGAAAAATAAGTTGGGCGTGGCCCAACCGTGGTGGGCGCGCACAAGAGTTACATGCCTCGCTCGGGGCGTGACCTATGGTTTTGATTAACAGGCGAACTCGTGCCAAACTCGTACATCGCAAAACCCCCTCGAGTTAAACTCGGGAGCATGGCGGTGGCAGCAGCAGCCTGTGTCATCGCATCCAGCGGCGGCAAGCGTCAATATGAGCATCTGGACCCGTTCAGCTACATGACCGACGTAGAGTTTCAGCGTCGTTTTTGCCTTTCCAAAACGTCAGTGCGCTGGCTGTGTGACGAGTTAGGCGAACGCCCTTGTCTGCGGAGACTGCGTGGCGGGCATATTATGCTTTCCGAGCACAGACTGATGTGACTAGGCTGCGGAGGAAAAGTTCGTGCGATCGCTTCGGCTCTCTCCTGTTTCAAGCGCTGCTCGTCCACCGCGCCCTAGCCCCAGGCCAGGTCCGGCGTCGTCATCGGAGTACTGGGGCACCTTCGAGCACCTGGGGTTCAACCCGGGCCAACCAACCTACGTAGGCGAAGTGGTCACATTATATTGGAATGGAAGCCGGGCTGCCTTCCGATGCAACAGGTGCCGAAATCAGTTTTCGCAGTTACACGGTAAAGCTGCACTGCAGGTTCAGAGAGGCGAAGGACGTTACTTCGCCAACACGGACCGCCTCGGCCGTCCGAACGACCACCTCTCCAGGCGGCAAATGATTTGGCTCACGTACTGCGTGAGCAAAAGCGCAGACATATGGCTGTTGAAGGAGATGACCGGCGACTTGTTTCCTCTATAGGAGCACACCATCGCCGACAGGACAAACTACCCCTGTAAGGTCGCGAGGGACGAGCTGCTGGCGCGACCTCCACTTGGCACCCCGGGTAGATAGCGCAAATTGATGAGTGCCTTCTTCGCGGCGAGCAAAAGTATACAATCGAGGCCACCTAATGACGGGCGACAACTTTCCGCCAGCCGCCAAAATTACGGCGGTGTTAAAGTTGGGGGCCCATGGGTCTTCGGCATGTTCTGCGCGACCAGAGGGGTGCTGCGACTTTCAAAGTCGACCGACGAAAGGCGGCGACGCTAGGCGCCATTATTGCAGCCAATGTTCAACCGGGGACCATTATTCATAGTGACGAATTGGCCGCATACAAATGTATCCCAAATTTAGTGGATGCTAACGGGGCTATGCCTCAATCCACATTGGTAGACAGTCAACCAAAGCGTGAACTTTGTGGCCCCATCACGGGCGTTCACACGCAAAAAAAAAGAAAGTTATTGTCAAAAAGTGAAGCGCTCCCTCGTCAGCGATGGATACAGGGTAACTGCACAGATGCTGGAGTCCCACCTGGGATGCATGTGGTGGCAGTCAACATCACGTGCGCTGCAAAGACCCTTTCTTGCGTTTGTTAGAAGCCACGGATCGCTCGGGCTAGCCACTACAAAGACTCTTTCCTGCGGTTGTTAGAAGCCATCACTCGACGCTTGCCAGTATGGAGGTGTATCGCAAAGTAAAAGAAAATAAAGCGTAGTTTTCTGACCCTTGTATGTGTGCTTTCCGGAATTCCTGTGTGCTTACACGGTAAGCGCGCGGCAAACCACTTATGCGCTAGCCGACGCTCACTTCATCTTGTAGCTGGATGCGTGCGCTACTCGCAGCTTTTCTTTAGCGCGAGCAACGAGCGATCTGTTAAAAGCCCAGTGTGAAAACCAGGCGCACACCAATCTCTGCTCGGAAATGGGAGCCCAAGCACGTAGCGAGCCGCACCAATCCAATCTAGAGCAAAGGAGCAACGAGCGATCTGTTGGAAACCCAGTGAGAAAAGCAAGCGCACACCAATCGGTGCTCGCAAATGCTAGAGCAAGCACGTATCGAGCCGTGCCAATCGAATCCAGAAAAAAAAGAGGGGGGCGAGCATCCCCTCGTGGCATAACGCGAAACGTATTTAAATACAAATTAGTCTAATACACATTCCGTGTACATCGTGGAAACATTAAAATGCTTACAACCCACGTTAATGTGACTAATATTATTGTACTAAATGAATTTATTTTATAACTTGCTTGTGCCTGTATTGCACTCGGTGGAACGACAAACAAGTGAAAGAAGGCACGACCATGCACCGACCGTATGATCACGTGAGCCCCAGTTTGTCGACCGCCCATATGGCAACGCCCAAGGGATAATAGCCACCCAGAGTGAATCTAGATTAACCAATGAAACTGGAGGCGTGCCGATGGACAAACTTCGTCTGGTTACCATTTGTTCTTTAATCTTGGGGCGTCGCCAGAGCTCGTGAAGATCCCGAGTTTCGCCAAACTCGGGGCATCCTGCATAGCACCCCAGGAAACATTTTTCTTATGAAAAACAACAATAACATGTACAGAGGTCAACACACATGTCTTGAACACACCAGCCAGGGCGAGAGCAGCCACGAACGCTTAAGCCGACCAGCTGGTCGAGAGAAATCAATGGAAATTTTAAATTTAGGCACGGAAGCTCATATACAGCCGATTTTGTGCCACATGACACCATCACATTCGCCAGCGCAGTCCGGCGAACATGATTCGTGCGTTCTAGAGATGTGTGTTGACCTCTGTACTAATGACTTGCATGCGTTCTTGAACTCGGGTTTGGCGACAGACTGTATTTATTTAGACTTTTCAAAGCCTTTGATAAAGTTAATGACCAGTTACTTAACTATAAGCTAAGCTTTCTAAATATTGAACCTTTAATATTCAAATAAATTTGTATCTTTCTTTCTAGTCGTATCCAATATGTAACCATCAATGACAATGACTCACCAGAGGTACCACTAGAATGGGGTGTACCTCAAGGCTCTGGGTTGGCTCCTTTACTTTTCCTCATTTATATTAACGACCTGCCAGATCAAATCTCTGGTTCTGGTTGTTTATTTGCCGACGAGTGCGCATCCACTTTGTCAGTCCAGGAGGCGTCGCCGCATAAATGAAATAATTAAATTTTGGGGGTTTTATTTGCCAAAACCAAGATATATGATAAGACACGCCATATTATCATCATTTATATTAACGACCTGCCTAATCAAATCACTAGTTCTGTTTCTTTATTTGCTGACGAGTGCGCATCCACTTTGTGAGTCCACGAGGCATCGCAGCATAAATGAAATGATATTTTGATATAATGATTTACACTTTAACATATCACAGAATTATTATAGTTTCAATGTATCCCACACAACTAAAGAGGCTTCGATTTCCTAGTAGCTCTAGCCGTACGGTCTCCTAGGTATATAAAGGTTTGGCCGAACTGTTACTGTTGTGCTTCAATGCATAAAAATACGTTTTGTTAAATTTTAAAGGTTGCCTGTGGCAGCTAGCACAATTCTAGTTCATGACCTAGTCTACTCTAAGAGGCGCCCATTACTTGCACAAAGAATTGAAATGCATATTCGACAAATAACAAAACATCCCTAATTAACTAATTACCTGATGGCCCATATTGCAATTTACAAATTCTATTCGTGGAGTTCGCAAGGCGAATCCACTTGGAACGAATTCTCAGGATGTCACCAGTTTCGAGATATTAATTCCCGAACTTTGCGGAGAAATGCATTGGCGTTCCAGTTACTTTCTTAACAAAACGTAGTTTTATGCATTGAAGCACAACAGTAACAGCTCGGCCAAACCTTCGTATACCTAGGAGACCGTACGGTTAGAGCTAGAGGAAATTGAAGCCTCATTAGTTGTGTGGGATACACTGAAACTATAATAATTAACTGATGTGTTCAAAATCAAGCACAGTTTTAGGAGGCTTATGGTGCATTCTTTATACGGTGGGACCCACCGTGGTGGCGTAGTGGCTTTGGCGCTGCGCTGCTAAGCCCGAGGTCGCGGGATCAAACCCCGCCTACGACGGTCGCATGTCGATGGGGGCGAAATGCGAAAACTCCCGTGTACCGTGCATGGTGGGCACGTTAAAAACCCCTGGGGGTCGAAATTATTCCAGAGCCCCCACTACGGCGTGTATTATCATATATATTGGTTTTGGCAAGTAAAACCTCCAAAATTTAATTATTTCATTTATGCGGCGATGCCTCGTGGACTCACAAAGTGGATAGTTCCGCGTGAACCTAAATCAAGATGGCTCCAAACGTGGTGCTGCACAAGATAATTTAGTTTTGCTCTAGAACAAGCACAAGCTCTGCTGTACTGCCTTGAGTGATCATCATCATCATCACCATCATCAGCCTATATTTATGTCCACTGCAGGACGAAGGCCTCTTCCTGCGATCTCCAATAACCCCTGTCTTGCGCTAGCTGAGTCCAACTTGCGCCTGCAAATTTCCTAACTTCATCGCATCACCTAGTTTACTGTCGTCCACGACTGCGCTTCCCTTCTCTTGGTATGCATTCTGTAACTCCAATAGTCCACCGGTTATCCATACCACGAATTACATGGCCTGCCCAGCTCCATTTCTTCCGCTTAATGTCAACTAGAATATCGGCTATCCCCGTTTGTTCTCTGACCCACACCGCTCTCTTCCTGTCTCTTAACGTTACGCCTAATATTTTTCGTTCCACTGCTCTTTGTGCTGTCTTTAACTTGCTGTCGAGATTCTTTGTTAAATTCCAAGTTTCTGCCCGATATGTTAGCACAGGTAGAATGCAATGATTGTACACTTATATTTTCTACGACAGTGGTAGGCTCCCAGTCAGGATTTGGCAATGCCTGTGGTATGCATTGGTATGCTTTTACCCTTACTGCGCGTCTAGGTTGGCCTGTTTCTTGACTAATTTTACTCTTTCTCTCTTCATGTTGAGAGAAATTCTAGAACAACGTTAGTGTCCTTTGCTTTCCTTAGCACATCTAGCTCTAATCGGCGACAGTCAGTACAAGCACACACACGAGCACTTCCCATGCGCCGAACATGCACCACATATCTGCTTTAAGAGCGGTGCCACGACAAATGACATTGAAGAACTCATGGCCATGGCCCCCACAAGACATCACTCACGTTATAATTCATTGCATAACTAACAAATTGACACGCAATACAAGTGATGACACAATAGAGGTCATGGAAAGATTGGTAAACGATGTGCCGACCAACAGACTCACCCTGAAAACAGTACTTCCGAGTAGACCACTGCACGGGCCGATTTTTTCAGCGCGGGCCCGGCCCGGACCCGTTTTTACGTTGGGCTGCCCGCCCGAGCCCGATCAAACCTTTTATGGCGACACCCGGGCCCGGCCCGGGCCGGGAAATAATCTACGTTACCCGCGCGGACCGGCCCGCGACCCCTTTACCTTAGGCCCGAGCGCAGCCCGAGCCCGGCTCGAAACCGGTCCGAACCCGGCCCGAGACCGAAAAATACATGTTTTTCAGAGTTTAGACGCCCGAGAATAACTCGCTGCACGTTACATGCACACCACCAGAAAGCCCGAGTCCGGCCCGGGCCCGCGTCAAAGAACCCGAGCCCGGCCCGGGCCCGAATCAAAAAGCACACGCCGTGCCCGAGCCCGTGAAAGAACTGCTCTACCCCGGCCCGGCCCGGCCCAAGGGCCGGGCCGGGCCCGGGCTTTCGGGTAAGCCCGATCCCGTGCAGTGCTCTACTTGCGAGGATAATAAACACAAGCCACTAATTAAACAATCACATACACTCCTAGATCATGCACGGTGGACACGCAAAGTTAATGATTTTGTCCTAGACATTTGACATTCCCATGAAAAAGTAGATGTCCTTCATCATGCGTAATTACACCGCGGCCCCGACATTTTCATTGTTGGGGACGGATTACAACCTAACTATTCTGGCGTCGCAGCAATTTACAGGGTTACCAAGTGCATGATTGGGAATGCATTTAAAGAGACGTAACCAAGAAGAACACATTGTAAAGGACCGTCCCAAGAAACCAAACACAACGCGCGGGAAACCTTCAACGCTAGATACAACACATGCTCCACCGAAGTCGCTGAACAGGAAACATCTGCTCATAGGGTGAAGGTGGAAGCAACACCACCTGAACACACACAACTACCAAAGCGCACAAAAACCCGCACCACTATCGAGCAGACACCTACATGCACTGATAAGCAAACAGATACACAACAAGACATCGAGGCCAACCTCACCACGAAAGCAAAGTGTAGGACTGCCCGGAACAAACGCAAGAACAAGCAGTAAGGGAAGTACCTCCAACCACAAATCTCGCACTTTTCTTCAATTACGTAAACACGCAGTGAAGCAAACTTACTACATACAGCACTTCAGAATATACTCTAGTTACGCCAAAGAAAGGAAAATTCCGAAAGGTCTTAGAATTATGGTCAGATGTGCCGTTGGTACCCTACATGCTAGTTTATTATAAAAGTGCAAAAACAGGATGTTCCTTTGGCTTTAATATATATCTTGAAAGAACATTGCGCAAATCAGTTTACTCTAATTACTGATCAATTTCACAACATGAAGCTATCTAGAGAAGAAGCAGCAGAACTCTGGTAGTTTGTAAAAAGTAAAGAACAATTATTTCTCCCTCTAAAAGACGCTTACACCCTTTTTGGTGCTGTACGTACGTTACCAGGTTGATGACATTGTCAATCGACAACTGGGCACGCCGGAAATATCCCATGTCGTCTGGGTAGACATTGTGGTCCTCAAGATACCACTCCAGCAGCGCAAGCATTATCGTCTCCATCCCCTTGCCCACACAGCTGGCCAGTGCTATTGGGCGGTATGATGAAAATTCTACAGGGGAGTTTCCAGGTTTCAGAAGTGCAAATAGACGAGCCGTCTTCCAGCCGAGATGAACCAGGCCTTCTCGTCAGGATTCATTGTAGAGATCAAGTAAGTCATCTTGCCCCTTTTGACCAAGATAGCGCAGGGCTGTGTATAAAATTTAAACAGGTCCTGCAAATTTCCCAATTTCACCAGCCCACCTAGTTTTCTCCAGTCCGCGACTGCGCTTACCTTCTCTTGGCACCCATTCTGTAACTCTAATAGTCCACCGGTTATCCATACCACGAATTACATGGCCTGTCCAGCTCCATTTGTTTCTCTTAATGTCAATTAGAATATCGGTTATCCCGCCGTTTGCTCTCCGACAGGCACCGCTCTCTTCCTGTCTCTTAACGTTACGCCTAATATTTTTCGTTCCACTGCTCTTTGTGCTGTCTTTAACTTGCTGTCGAGATTCTTTGTTAACTTCCAAGTTTCTGCCCGATATGTTAGCGCCGGTAGAATGCAATGATTGTACACTTTTCTTTTCTACGACAGTGGTAAGCTCCTAGTCAGGATTTGGAAATGCCTGCGGTGTGCACTCCAACCCAATTTTATTCTTCTGTGAATTTCCTTCTCATGATCAGGGTCCCATGTGAGTAATTGACCTAGATAAACGTACTGCTTTACAGACTCGAGAGGACGATGTACATCTGCACAAAACAAGTGCCACCTTGAGTTCTTGGACGGAAGACGGCAAGTCCATGCGGAAATCACGCGGTGGCGGAGGGCAGGGGGAAGCTGGTAGGTTAGTGAGAATTGCCACTTGGCTGTAAAAGTAATTTTCAAGGAGGATTGTACACCATCCCACGTTAAAGTTGGACATTTCCGACATTCGGTTCGACCATTCATCCAGAAGCCGCTTCAATGCCATCAGTGTCTCAGGCTAGGACACGTCAAGGGCGTGTGTCCCAACTCGCTATTGTGTCCCCGTTGCGCTGAACCTCATGCAGAAGAGACCTGCGGTGCCACGGTTCTGAAGTGCGCCAACTGTAATGGCCCTCACTCTGCCTCGTCGAAAGAATGTCCCCGCATCAAGAAGGAGCATGCAGTTCTGAAGCAAATGTCCAGAGACAATTCAACCCACAGGGAGGCAGCCGAAGTAGTCCAGCGTCGGCGTCGACGTCGGCACCATCGTACGTCTTCAAAGAAGGCGCATGCTCGAAGTGATAGTGCCCATTCCACTGCAGCACCACTTAGTCGCGCCGCGAAAAGGCCCACCACTTCCACGAAGGAAGCGGATAAGGCTCTTGCTTTAGAGGAATGGCCTACGCTACCGAGCCGCTCCCTTGCCAAGGAACCTCAGAAGGTCGTCGTCCCAACGGAGCCTTTTCCAGCCATGGATGATGCACCTAAACAGATCGTCAGTTCATTTCGGTTCTGCGTTCCCTCATGGAAGCCATCCGAGCGCTTTTGGTGGACATGGGGACATCTGCTCGAAGCGCACTAAAGTGCTGGACGCCTTAAGCACAGTGCTTGAATCCCTCAACTAGAAAGATGGCTACCCATACCCCATCCTTCCGAAAAGAAGTCAAGGCAGCGTCCGTCATCCAGTGGAACGCCCGATGGCTAAAATCACGCCTTTCAGATTTTCGTCAGTTTGTGTACACCAATGTGTTTCCACTCATCATTTGTGAGCCCAACTTGTCGAAACCAATCAGACTGTCAGGGTACGAAGTTATCTTGTCTTCAACAAATGGTGCATGCAGCAAAATCATCGTTTTGGTTCGCCGTGAACTTACCTATGTGTTGCAACCAATTGCGCCCCACGACGACAATCAATATATATGCATCACAGTTAAAAAGAAGAAACTCTTGTTTCTCTCATAGGCATGTATATATCGCCTTTAAGCAATTTTGATACGAAAAGATTAGCGGATATCTTGAGTGTGTGTCCTGCCTGATGAGTCATCATAGGAGATTTCAATGCACACCATCCGGCACGGGGAAGTACAAGAACAAATGCAAAAGGACGAAAATTAGCAAGCATCGCCTACAACTATGACCTTACTCTCCTGAATGATGGTAGCCCCCACCTTTCTTCGAGGCGTGACATACGGCAGCTGCCTCGACCTTGCTTTCGTCTCCAACTTTCTCGCCAGATGTGTGAAGTGGTTTCCAGATATTGAGACGCATGGGAGTGATCACATTCCCACTTATCTTAACATCAAAGGCTTGTCGTCTAGATCTGGTCCACGAAAGACCATTCGGACGATTCAATGGGCCACCTTCAAATTTGATATAGAAGATGCTTGCCGCTAGGGCCTACCATCTGGGTAAGAGCAAACAATTAAAAGTACGATGCAAAACGCTACTCGCATGATGACGATCTCTTCCACGCGAAACGACTTCGACATAGAATTAGAGCGACTACGAGCACTTCGTCGCCGGGCGGAACGTCGATATCGGCGTGCAAAATCAATCCATGACCTTAGGGTGGCCAGGAGGATGCAAAGAAGATTCAGCGTCGCATGGATAGATTAGCATCGGAACGTTGGGCAACGTTTTGCCAGAAACTAGACCCCCGCAAGCCACTGTCTCACATTTGGAAAACGGTGCAAGGTCTGCGTTGCCTTCCGGAGCAGCATTTTCCATTCAAGGCGCTCGCGCTCTTCCAAGGGTGGCAAGACGTGGATTTCGCAGAAGACTTTTGTGCGAGGATCGCCGACCAAGCGACTCGTCCAGATCCTCCAGCCCGAGGTGACGTTCCCCATTCCCGTGATTGCCGCATGGACCTTCCTTTTACAATGGAGGAGCTCGAGGCGGCACTAGCTCTCTGCAGACGCTCTTCATCTCTGGGTCCAGATCGTATATCATACCGAGCCTTGTGCTATCTTGGAGAATCCGCACGGAAAGAATTGTTCAGTCTTTACAACTCCTCATGGCAGGAGGGAAACGTTCCTCAAGAATGGAAAGTAAGCCACCAGGTGCCACTCTTGAAGCGGGGCAAATCCCAACTCGATCACCTCTTACCGCCCAATAGCGCTGGCCAGCTGTGTAGGAAAGATAATGGAATGAATGATCCTTGGCCTCTTGGAATGGTACCTTGAGCACTACAAGATTTATCCGAATTCCATGGCTGGTTTCCAACGTGACCGCTCTTCCATCGACAATGTAGTTGATCTCGTTTCATACGTTCAGCACGAAAGGTCCCGTAAGCGATTATCTGCAGCTTTATTCTTAGATGTGAAAGGCGCATACGATAACGTACTACACGAGGCCATTCTCGATGCTCTCGCAACGGTTGGACTAGGTGGTCGAGTCTTTTTGTGGATTGCAAGTTACCTATCTGCAAGATCATTCTTTGTGTTAAATGACGATGGCCCGACTACGCGACGCTATACCAGCAGAGGCGTTCCCCAAGGTGGTGCTCTCAGCCCGACGCTATTCAACCTCGCTCTTCTTGGACTTACTGAATATTTGCCAACTACCATCAAGATTTCAATATACGCAGACGACATCTGTGTCTGGACTTCGGCAGTCACACGTCCACAGATACGTGCGCGGCTTCAAAGAGCAGCAACTTTGACAGCGAGCTACTTGTGTAAACAACGTCTCAGCATATCACCAGAAAAATGCGCACTAGTGGCATTTACTCGCAAACCGATGAAGCCTTATGTCATCTCAATCAATGGGCGGACCATTTCCTATGTCAGAACCCACAGGTTTCTTGGCGTAATCATTGACTGAGACCTCTGTTGGAGCCCGCACGTGGCCTACATGAAACGGCGCGTCACAGCAATTTCCCAGTTGTTTAAATACTTGACAGGAAAGACGTGGGGGATGTCAGTAGACGCAATGGTGAAACTCTAAAGAGTTCTCTTTCTCGGTTTTTTAAGATATAGTCTACCTGTACTGAACAACACTTGCAAGACAAATATTCGTGTTCTGCAGGCAGAACAAGCTCAAGCACTAAGAGTTTGCCTTGGTTTGCCCAGATGCACGTCAACAGAGGCAACTATTGGGATTGCTGGGGACCATCCGATGCAAACTCACATTACGGTGGAAGCGCTGGGAACGCACATCAGACATTTTGCACGTGCCCCCTATCACCACCTTCAGACAGGCGCCAAGCATCGTTCTCTAAAACTATCATCAAGTACAACGACAAACTTCCCTCGAGCTTCACCGCTGCATCTAAACCATCGATGCCCCCTTGGTGTCGATGCCCCCTTGGGCTAATAAGCCCCACAGTACATCTCAGTGTACCAGGAATCAAGAAAAAATCTGAGCTATCGTAACCTGTGCTGAAACATCTGTCTCTGCTTCTTCTACACGAGAGGTATGCGGACAATGCACATATTTATACTGATGTTTCCACAAACCTCCATTGTTCGTCCGGTGCTGTGGTTGTCCCAGCAAGAGCTACTACCATCAGCTTCAGGACTGACCACCCAACGACATCGACATCTGCGGAACTAGCTTCTCTTCGCGCTGCACTTCGTTTCGTCAATCGGGAACCACCTCGACAATGGTCAATCTTGAGTGACTCGAAGGCAGCCCTACAATCTGTGCTATCAGCTCTGCGTCGCGGGCCATACGAACAGCTCGTATTCGATATTAGACACCTACTCCATACAACACATGAGAAAGGACACCACGTGGCATTTCAGTGGCTTCCAAGTCACTGCGGTGTCATAGGGAACGAAGACGCCGATAAGGCCGCTCGGGCAGCTCTTGACAACACACAGGAAGAGGCCATACCACTCTCACGGTCCGACGCAGCCAGCAGACTTCGAGTGCTTGCACAGGAGATCACGCTCTCTCTATGGTGCACACCAAGCGGCCAGACCAACCGGAGCAATCGTCAATGCCACCTGCGCTCTTTGATACATCTCTGTATGCCATCTGGACTCCGCCGAAGAGAGGCCACTATACTTTATCGCTTATGGCTAGGGGTGGCATTCACTAAATCTTATTCATTTCTGATTGGAATGGCCGACAACGCTCTTTGCAATGCCTGTCTTTGCGAGGAGACGCTAGAACACATTCTATGCGACTGTCCTGAATATAATGTTCAGAGACAGTCCCCTGGCGTCCGTTCTAGCGCACCTTGACAACAGACCAATGTCAGTTGAAGTTATTCTCACATGTGTTCGACAGAAGACATCGCAGCTGAAGGCGACGGAGGGACTACTTCGGTTTTTAAAAGAAACGGGCTTGGACAAGCGGCTATGACAGTGATGTGACGTACAACGCAAGAGTGACGGACTGTGACTAACGATGTATGTGTTGTGCTGTGTGCAGCACAGCACAGCACACACATCTCTCGCTCCTCCCCATCTTTCATTCCCCCTCATCCCGCTCCCATGTGTAGGGTAGCAAACCGGTTGTGCTGAACTGGTTAACCTCCCTACCTTTCCTTCTCCACTCATTTCCTTCTTCTTCCTTCCACTTGGCTGAGGGGACAGTCTGGCGCAGAAATGTACAGCCACAGAAATATCGCATCGCTGTTGGAAGAGTGCTTAAGCCTTGAATGGGGACCGCTGAATGGCAGAGCATTCGGATGCCTTTAAGGGACATAGATGCTAGTGGTGGTTCAGCGACTCGCGGAAGGCTGTCCAACACTGTGACGCAAGCCTATGTAAACGGCGTTGTATCTTCTTTTCTAAGCGTCTGGCAGTCTGTAAACGTCTCAGGTCATCGATAACTGCCACCAGGAGTGGATGAATGCTTGCCGGTTCTATAGAAAAGCTACATAGCAATAGAATAGTGAGTGAACAAGAGGAGGGAGCAAGAGGGAGGGTCATGATGAGTGAAGAAGAAGGAGAGAATAAAAAAATTATGCGGATCCCACGAACTGTGGGAATCAATGGAAGCGCAGCTTTCTGGGCTGTTTGCTCTGATTGGTGATAATTAGTGGTGATTATGACTGCGAATGTTTCATTTCTTCAGCGTTTGGTGCAATAAGAGTGTGGTGAGTTGATGTTAAACGTTACCTTGTGTACATCACTGCTTTTTATCTGCGTAGTACGCAGAACACTCAGCGAAGCGTGTTTGCTTGAGGCGTCGTTGTGCGCGATTGTTCATGACATCCGAGAAGGCTAGTTTGCCAATGCCTCAAACGGCATATCGCATCGTTGCACAAGTGTTCAACATCAAAGGAATTATGAGGCTGTACGTTCCAAAACCACAATCGGATTATGAGGCACGCTGTAGTGGCTGACTCCGGATTAATTTTGATCTCCTGGGGTTCTTTAACCTGAACTTAAAATTTAAGTACACGAGCGTTTTTGTATTTCGCCCCCATCGAAATTCTACTGCCGAGGCTGGGATTCAACCGGTGACTTGGAGCAATGCCATAGCCGCAAAGCTAGCGTGATGACGGTGACAAGAACGTTTATTGGTCCTGAGAAACTGGCCAGGGGGAGCCGAAGGCTCCCTAAGGTCAAGTCGGTGGCTGCGCCCACGATGGCACCGGGAGGCGAAATCCCATTGCGATGTCGTGGGCCCACTGGACTGCCTGGAGTTGGATGTGGTGGTGGTCGCTTCTTAGGAACTCCTCCCACTGTTCCTTTGTGACAAGTATAGAGTTTTCTGTAGCTGGGCGCAACAAGAGCATATGATCGAAAGAGCATGAATCGGCTCCGCATTTGGGGCACGACTGCGGGAAGTGTGGGTCTATCCTGCTAAGGGACCGCAGAGTGGGGTACGTGCGGATTTATAACATTCTGAGCGTGCTAGCTTGTGGTTTATTTTGTTTTGGGGGAGGAGGAGAGAACAACTTCCTTTCCAAGCGGTAGTGTGAGACGATTTCGTGAAAGGTGCACAATGGGTCTTTCTGGATACAAGCCTCGTTACGAAGAGGGCCATTGACTGCTGCGCGGGTCGTGAAATCGCGCGCCAGCCGGTGAGCCATTCGTTGGGGTTGCAGCCATGCGGTTGGATCGAGTCTCCCAGGTGGGCCGGGAACCATGAAATGTGGAAATATGCTTCCGTGTCGATTTGTCCAAAATTTGTGAACTTGTTGATCGCAATTTTATTGGCCCGGTTCGATACGCGCGCCGCCGAAAATGACCTAACGGCTGTGCGAGAGTCCCAGAAGACGAAGAGGGGAGAATGTGCGCTGTTTATGGTCATGGCGATAGCCGCCTCCTCCGCCTCGTGAGCGGAATTGGTGCGCCCAGAGGCCGGATTCACCAGAATGCCTTTCGCGAGCACTACCGATAGGGCGAACGCGTCTTCGCTGTCGTATCTAGCGGCGTCTACGAATAGAGCGTGTAGTCCCTGTCGAGTGATCTGTTTCAGGATTGCCTGAGCTCTCGCGCGTCTCCTAAACTCATTGTGTACTGGGTGAATGTTGCGCGGAATCGGGTCTACCTTGATTAGGGAACTAACGTTTTTAGGTAGACAGACTTTATCCTCCGGGTTGTGCCTGGGCCGAATGCCCGCCTCGTTTAGTATTCTAACTCCTGCCTTGCTGGACGATAGTCTATAAACCTGGGCCGCCGAGTGGGCTTCTATAATTTCGTCTAGCGTGGTGAACACAGAAATGTTGATTTGATGTACGACCGCTTCCGCGCTTCCGTAGCGTCAACTAGGCGCTACGGTGTTTAATGCGCCTTTGCGGCTGCACGCCGTGCGTCAGTTGTACGCTTGCCAAATCTGGATGGTGTTTATTTTTCACAAATGGCACAAACAAATACCAGATCATAACTTGAACTTGAATTTATGGAATTTGTGCGCAACCGCTGTATCCGTACTTCCTCTCCGTACTTCCTCTGTACCATTCTATCTACCGGTCATCTGGGTGGTTGCACGATAGTAGAAAGGTAACCTCTGCCGTTTCTGCAATGCTTTTGCGAGAGGCCGCGGAAAATTACAACTGTGAAGAGGATGTTGTGCCGACGCCCAGAGAGCTCCAGAGTGCACTGTGCACATGCGAAACGATGGAAAGGTCCAAACGAGTTTCTCGCGTCGCCTTTCCTTTCTGCCACGCTCCTGCAATGTATATGCACTCTCTGAACCACCTTCCGACGCGGCGTGCAAGACAGCAGCAGCATAGTGTCGCGCCACACGTGTAGAACGCAGCTCTACACGTGTTTTCACTTTGCGATACATTAGCTGACGCGGGCAATCTATCTCATGCGGCAAGTTGGAAAGGGAGCAAACGAGGCAAGGCCGACTGCCTTGCCTCGCTAATCGGGAGATTGCGAGAGGCAGTGCGTGGGTGACGCGTGGCCACAATTCACAGAAGCCGCCGCAGACACACCTCCGCTCATGCAGTGCTTTGTTTCCATTGTAAAGGCGTTTATTGGACGCAAGCGTTAGGTCCGACCGTTGGATCAGTTCAGGGAACCGCGAGCGCGATCGGCGTAGTCCGAGTGATGCGATGGAGAGACTGACCCACTAGACAGCGCTGGTAAGGATGCCCCACTGCATCGTCCGTCTTCTTCACTACAATTACCCCGGAGACGAAAAATGGAGCCGTCCGGGGACCTAACAGTTCGTCACTATTAGTGGATCATAATACGGCTTGAGGCGCTCGATGTTGCCAATGTCGCGTCCGCGACGGGGCATGTCCGAAGATGGTTCAACGGGCTCAGTCACATAGTTGACGGGTGATGCACGCTCGACGATGTGGTAGGGACCTTCATACTTGGGCATTAACTCTTAAGACAGACCAGGTGCAGCGGAAGGAACTGAGAGCCACACAAGAGCTGCAGGAAGAAAGGTGGGCGCAGAGGTTGTGTCACCGCGAGTGTTCTTCTGGCGCTATTGGTCACTGGAGGTAAAGGCCCGGGCGAGGTCGCGGCACTCTTCAGTATGTCTCACGGTATCAGGAATGGGCGCACATTCAAATGCATCGGGCCGGTATGGAAGCATTGTGTCGATGGCTTGCGATGGGTGGCGGCCGTACAATAAGAAGTATCGCGAAAAACCAGTAGTGCTATGCGTAGCGGTATTGTACGCATAGGTGACGAAGGGCAGAATGGCGTCCCAGTTCATGTGGTCAGAGGAGACGTACATTGAGAGCATGTCGCCGAGCGTACGGTTGAATCGTTCCGTGAGTCCATTGGTTTGAGGATGGTACGCCGTTGTTGTGTGATAAACAACGTAGCACTCTTTGAGAACAGCTTCAACTACTTCAGAGAGGAAGACACGTCCGCGGTCACTGAGCAGCTCCTGGGGTGGCCCATGACGCAGGATGAATCGACGAAGCAGGAAGGAGGCAATTAACGTCGTGCGCTGTAGCTGCCGGAACTGCCACAGTTTCAGCGTATCGCGTAAGGTGGTCAACTGCGACAATGGGCAAGCGGTTTCCAGCCAATGTCATGGGAAGGGGCCCGTACATATCTATACCGACGCGCCCAAATGGCCGGGTGGGGCAAGGTAAAGGTTGCAGCCCAGTTGGCGAGAGGCGGGGTGAAGATTTCCGGCGCTGGCAAGGATGCCTCACTCCATCGTCCCTCTTCTTCACTACACCACATATAGTATGGAAGCCGATATCGG
Organism: Dermacentor silvarum; assembly: GCF_013339745.2. NCBI lineage: Eukaryota > Metazoa > Arthropoda > Arachnida > Ixodida > Ixodidae > Dermacentor > Dermacentor silvarum. Next base: position 295,582,350 of record NC_051154.1, read on the forward strand.
TGAACAGACGACGCGCACTACTCTGGCGCCATGTCGTATCTATCGTCACCGCTGAGCCCGTATTGCGCGACACTACGCTTTCTTACGCTGTCGCCATACCCTCCTCCGCTTTCCCCCTCGCGCTCTCTTCGCTAGCGCCATCTTTCATCACCTGCTGCGCTCCGCGTTCGCACTTTCATCCTTCGCTGCGCTCGCTCGCTGGTTACGAGGGGCGCCGAGGGACGCCGACGCCGGCGCTCGCCGTAGGAACGGGCGCCTAAGAGCTGCATGCGCTCTAAAAGGTGAAAAAAAAACTACCGTAGCTTGCACTGGAGGCGCAATGCTAAAGAGGCAGCGCAGATGATGGGCACCTAGCTAGTCCTGGTTTTTGGGCTAGGCTAAGTACTACCAAGTCATCCTCAGTATTTTCCAGAATTTATTGATTATTAATCGATTATCGATGAGCTATTAATTGGCTATCGATGACTGACTAAGCTTAAGTCGTTCTAACCATGCTTACCTAGACTTAGCCAGGCTCAGCTTCGCTAGTACACAGGGGTACGTGCCATTGCCCATGGACCCTTTCTGCACTACCGCCAGGATCGGCCCACATTTCTTGTGGACGACTAACGGACTAATGGCCGGCTTAAACAGCTCCGCTGTTAAAACAATACAAGAATAACGCATGCAAGTGTTTCACGAACTCATTTGGTGGCACTTAGCGTCCTGTTAATGGTGAATAAATTAGCAAAAAATTGGAGCAAAATGTCAGTCTATATAATCGTGAGTCTAGATTTATCCCATTTAGAAATGACAGGGTGACTTTGTTTGCTTGATAACATTTGTGCACGCGACTAGCGGGAATTAAAATGTCATCTACTGTCGCACATGGTAAACCAAGCGAATGGTATAGCATCTGTAAAGTTCTTCTATCACTAAAGTTGCTCATTCCTTGTCTTACAATATTTACAGTAATCCTCGGAATTTTGAGAATGACAGCAATAGTTTTCAGTCCGTGTAATTAAACACCAATGTGGTTGGAGACATCGTCATGCAGACGGTCGTTGCGTGACGATGTTGCATGACGAAGCTGCCTGGAAGAGGCAGTCGAAGCTGCACTCTATTGCCTCGAGTATGTTATAGTCATTCCAATTGACTCTCTAAAGGTCTCCTTCATGGTTTCAGTTCGAAGTTGTAGTGAACAGAAGGGTTTCGCGAACAATGCGCGCCTCGTCATAACGTCATAATGATTATCGGTTGCTTCCATTGCGGGAGGTGTCAACCTTATTGTCGATAAAGACTGCTTCAGGCAACTATGAAGCATTGCATGGCATGTTATGGTTTGGCTCTTCATCGTAACCATGAACATTTTCGTTCAGGTGATTGCTATACATACATGAAGCATAGTTGTGTTAACAGCCATGTAGAATGCTTTTCCTGGGTGGCTGTTTCGGAGAAAAGTGATAGTAGTAGGAATGTTTTTTTCGTAAAACATGCGCCACTGACTCTTGTTTTTACGCATTACTGCATTACCCACATTTAAGTAGAACAACGCAAAGGAGCAATAAGAAGCTTGATGAAAGCTTCGCAGGCAGTATCCTATTCTACCATGCTGATTGCCATATAAAGTTGACACCAAATACCAATATTGCTGTTCAGTGTAAAACGACATGTCTGCCATAACTAAGTACTAAAGGAATGTTAAGTTTGGAGCGAAGCATCGCAGAATGAAAATTTTCCATTCTGAATTTGCAGACATTGTCTTTACGCAATATCTATGAATAGACACGACGCACCTCGGCGTTGCCAAATCAGTAACCCCTGCAACTTTATATAGCTTTGATATCCAGGCTGCAAATTTTAACGATTCACGCAGTTTCGAAAAAGAGACTGCATTTTAGGCGTGACAGCAGAAAGCAGCCAAAAGGCCTTTGAGGAAGTACGCCTGGCGCACCCCAAACACTGAGCATGCACGAAGCGAACGAGCGCGCGCGGCAGCCGAGCGAGCCGGAGCAGTACCACCTAGATAGCACAAGGCTACGCACTCCGATCCATAACATCATGCTTCCTGGCCCGACTGCCATAGAATCTAATGGGGACGCCCCGCGTAAGCAACAGTGAGTTTGACGTCACTGCTTTCGTCACGCCAGCTTTGGCAATGGAAATTTCGGACCAGGTAGCATGACGTCATAGATCAGAGTGCGTAGGCCTATCTAGGTGGTGTTCGCCGGAGCGAGCAACGCCCTGGCCGTGACGTCACTATGGAGAGGGCGCCACTCCAACTTCTCGCCGCTAATAGCAATGCAAGAAAAAAAAAACGTGTGGAGAAACAGAGAAAAAACATTTGCGTAATAAATGACATTGTCATCCGAGACATAGGAAAGACATTCTATTTCTTTTTACTCGGATAAAGCCTTTGACGGAATGCTGACGCAGGAGATCCCTTTCTTTTGTATCGTCACGGCCTCTAGGACGACACGCGGGCCTCTGACGCACTTTTTGCTGTAGGAACATATGTGTTCAAGAAGTTCACAGTCACTTTAGCATACACTAAGGAGGATGAAGGTGAAAGCGTGCGCGCTCACGAGAGATTAATTAAATTATTTTGACATTTTAATTCGCACGCTTCCTTACTTCCTATTACTTCTTTTCTCTTTACTTGTTTTTCGCTTTACTTGTTCTCTTTTTCGGTCGCCTAGACATCGCCACTGGTTCTGCGTCATCAATCGCCCGTTAGAACGGTCATGGATTTCTCTTTTTGTTTCGTTCATCTACTGTCTTGTAGCACATGCAGAATGAGCGGAGCACCGAAAGGAACATTAGAAATACACATGTGCACAGTGCTATAGTTCAACAACAGATTTAGTTCCAGTTCTGGCAAGCGCTCTTATGCTCCTCGAAACGTCATAAGACACCTATACATTGCTTGGCAAATATGAACAAAACCAGGAAAACCACACGAAGACACTTTCGTGGCCACACTGATTATTTAGAAGGGTGTCCGTTCAACGCGAACAGAGGTAGTCTAGCTCTTTTATTGATAAAGAAACTGATGCCTTAATGTCGCATGCGTAACCAAATGGAATTTGCTAAGGCACATTGTCGGGCTAGTTGGTTTGGATTCATAATAGACATGGAGCAGCGCAACACGACAGGGACGAATAATAAGAAGACACAGACACAGTGCTAACTTTCAACTAAAGGTTTTATTTGATCGTACGTGTTATTTATACATTTATACAATGACCGCGGGAGGAGCTATGGAGCTATGTGCGTAGCTTCCATAGTCATTTTGAACTTGCTTCTACTGATGATAACAATTTCTTTAATGTGTCTGAGATGTCGCCTGAGACGTCGCTTCAATTTTGGTGCCGTAACGCCCGATGGTCACCGGATTTTTCGACCCATGAGCCATCTAAGGCTTTCGTCTTGAAAAGACGCCGAAACTTCAACTATGCATAGAGCAATGAGCCGCTAGGTGGCCTGTTAGAGCACCGGAAGTGACGTTGCTTACATGCTGTCTTGATCTTTGATTAACGCACCGGCTAGTTTAGCCTATGTAACCGTCGTCACACGAGAGGGGCAAGCTGTACACCACACACTATTCAAACTCAGCGTATTTCTTTCTATGTTTCACTGTGCACTGCCGAATAACAGGATCGTTGTTCACCTCTGGAACAACAAATAGACTTTCTGGGGCAGAGCAAACTTCCTTGATGCCTTGTCCGTTTGCGATCTTCTGCCCCGATCTTATACGCCCTCGGCATGGGGAGGCGTCAGTGAGCCCGCAACCTACGGACCAGGTTTGGTATACCCGTTGCCCTTTTGTTGACCTTGAAGCACCGTTAAATTATACTTAATGACGACACGGAGTTTGCACTGAGTACTTGCGCAAATTTTCACTTCTCTCATGACCTAGCAGAGGAGACTGGTTACAACCTCAGGTGCTCAGAGGTCGTCACCCCGTCGCAATTTCTTCGGTGGTGCCAAAGCCCGGGTGATCCGAGTTTCACCCAATTGCGCCTGTAGCCTAATATAAACGAGAGCGAGCGCATATGCTCTCGCTTTTTTAAAGCATATTGTTGCTATGTGACATGACGAACGCGTTCATCATCTTAGCGCTTTACTCGCGGACACCTTTATATGGTAATGAAGGGAAAGCTAAGGAGACGGAACGAACGTGGGACAGCACTCCTGACAATAGTCACACAGTCTCATTTGCGTTTTTAGGCTGGAGAAAACAAAATACAAACATCTCACTACATCAAATATAGTAAAACAAGACGTAAAGTCCACCAGTCAGTGTTAGATTTTTGGTTATACGTTTTGTACTTCCTCTTCCAGGCTTTGTCAAAGGAGATAGCGTCGCTAGAAGCAAGCTATGAGCTGTGCCGATACAGTATCTCCTCCAAGAAACCGAAACAGAAAGCAGTGTCAAGCCCTCCCGGACTACTTGGCGCAATAACACATAGGCAGAAGCTCTGCCCTTTTAGCTTTCCCTTCAGTGCCTGTCATGAGCCAATAAAGAAAGGGAAAAGAAAAAAGAGCAGAAAATAAGAATATCACAAGAAAGCACGAGGAGTCTGTGGAAGAAATACATAAAAAAGAAGTGAGAAAAGAGTTGTCCGAATAAAAAGAATGCAATATTTGAAACAAGAAGAGGCTCAAAAGTGCACGTAAAGTTACGTGGCCAAGGCAGAGAAGGGACACTTAGCTGAACAGAGCATCCCAGCTACGCTCTGGGACGACGACGGGCAGAAGGAGCTGGAGGTCAGGACGGGTCGATCGCGGAGAAGGCGGCAACTCAGTGGAAACGGTTCTTCAGCTGCCGTGGCTACGACCCGCGAGCTGATCGGGCACCCCACCTGAAGCCGCAGCTACGGGTGGACGGCGCCGTTTCCCGGATTCCCTACGGCTACGATCCGCAGGCTAACGGAGTCGGCCGGTTGATCCAGGGGCCTCGGTCACCCCACCGTCGTGACACCCTGACCAGGCCAACCATGGACCGAACGTCGGACACAGCGACGTCGAGTCTACGATGCATTGGCGAGCCCAAAGACGTGTCGTCGGAAGCCGCAACGACGAAGTTACGTGACCACGTCGGTGGACTCAATGTAAACATTTAAAACTTATCAATGCATGGTATCTGAGGACGTTGGTAAATGTGTTAATTAGTTCGTGCTGTACATTGTTTGTCTTGTGCTGTTTTCATTGCCCTGTGCTTTTGTAATTATAAATGTTTGTCTTAAACGTGCGACTTGTCCCTGTCTGTCTTTAGTTTGCCAAAATTCGTGACAGTGCCACCGAAAGTTGGCCACGAGTATAGCTGCCGTTGGCGCGAGAGAAGTATGTATGTGTCTGGTGGTCTAATGGCTAGAATACCGAGCTACTATGCTGAGACGCTGGCTCAATATCGAATTTTTTTAATAAGGAGGCCCGAAACGGGGTGAGACGGTAACACGCCGACTGCAAAATGCGTAGCGAAAGGCGAAGAATGCTTCACATTAAAATAAAAACATGCAGATTCCGTCCACTCTGAACTTACAGCGGTAGCGCAGCAGGTTGTCAAGGCGTATATAGCCAAGTTCTCCAGAACAGCTTCTACCATGCGATACACACAATGTACGTCGTGTTTGGCCGCTAAAGTCCTGCCTGATGTGGCCTCCGAAGTACGTGAACAGACGTCACCAGTCTGACAAGTCTGCATGGCGGACGAAACCTCGCACAACTACCAAGCGTGAATGTGGGGCGGTAACGCAGTGGCTGGCTCACAGGTAGGTATTTTTCTTAGTGACTGAATTCCCAGTGACTGAATAGACGAACTCTTTGTTTTCTTTGCCATTAGGTAAAGCTGAAGCTAAGGATGAGGGGGTGGCCTCCCAACGACTGCTTGATGGAAAGGGCGGACACAGCAAACCCAGCTTCCAGTTTTCAACAGCTGTCGCAATAAAATGTGCTCAGCAGGAACAAAGCTTTGTTGCGAGAAGCGACATACAATAGCGACAATGAAGTTCCAGGGGTTTTATTGCGACAGTTTGAGGTCAGACATTCTTGCAATACAACTTTAATGCTGTTTTACACGACCGTTGTACAGCTGGCAGTACGCTCTGGAATGACCAGTCTTAGATGCCCGCAGTTATGTTTGGGCTAGAAAAACCCGCCGTGGTTCCTCGGTGACTACGCCGTTCTGCAGCCTAGCACAAAGTCGTGGGTCGATTTCCAGCTGCGCAAGCAGCATTACGATGGGGGCGGAAGGCAAAATCACAATGCTCAGGTACCGAGCATTGGCTGCACGTTAACGAGCCTCATGTGTATAATTTTATACCACAGTCCTCCACTATACAGAGTTATTCATAGGCAGATTGCGGCTTTTGAATGTGAGATCACGTAATTTAGTTTTGGCTGTACAATATGGACAATTGTTCATGTATACTCGCGTTGTTCACGTGTTGATCAGTGACCTAGATGCGTTTCCGCTTCAGCCCATATTTTTTTTTTGCACTTTGCCACGGCGTCTAATCGCTGCGTATAAGTTTCATAATCACAACTCCAGGAGATGGACTCCACCACAATGAAATCTACAAAAAATTCGAAAACTATTCAGCAAGTGCAGGTTTACAGATGGCAGGCGCCCTGCATGAATGTTGACGTGCGCATTGACATTCGCCAGCTTAGCGCAACCACTCATCGCTAAGGCAACGCCAGGTTCTTTGTGCTGACGTGTGTCAATGACGGCAGCAAGCGGGTAGAAATGCGGAAAGGATGAGGTGGAAGCATTGCTATATTCGACGAACTAACCAATACAACAACGACAAAAGTCAGTGATGATAGCAGCGAGCGCGACTGGTGGTCGCCAGATCGAATGACCCAGGCCCCACCATTGGAGCTAGGCGTCAACACGCATACCATAAAAATCGTCAACAGTCGTGATATTGCAATTACCTGCCCTAAATATCACGCACTCTGTGATAAAACGAATGCGTTTTTCCAGATGTGACTACAAAGGTCTTGGTGTAAGCATAGCGAATTTAAGAACTGTCGCGGGAGCGGGAGCACATGAAAGAAATAAATTCGCTCTTAGTACGCGGCGATATCATTCTCCTCTCGCTTTTGAAATCTCTGAGTGGTGCCGAACTCTAGGAAATCGCTGAGATTATTGTGTCAAGAGCAAACAACTGATCGAGTCGACTGTGGCGAACAGGGAAGCGGCCATGATAGGCCCACTGCTGAGTAGCAGCTTTCACACAGCATTTCACCAGTGGGGAAACTTAACCACTGAAAAGCGACGTGCAAGATAGGTTACAAAACAGCAAGATCGGTCGACAAGGAACAAAACACTGGTATTTGCGAGAGGCATTAGGAATGTTTTTAATGTCAGTTTTCCCATAAAAAAGCCCGGAGACGTGAATAGTCAGAGAAGCTTTCTTTGACCTGTGCGCCAACATCATGGGTGGTGGTGGTAGTGCTGCTACTACTGCTGCCTGCCTGAGAATAGACGCAGTGGGGAAGGAAGAGGGGGGGGAGTAAAAGCAACTCTTCCTGATGTTGGTGACAGTAGTAACAGTTGGTAACATTTTGGCTTACGCTCTAGGCTACCACAGATGTCTGCACGATGCTGTAGGGGCTTTCAGCACCTTGCGACGTGGTCTGGGCGCCGCGCCCTCGCGTCGGGGATGATAGCACCGAGGTATAGTACCTGGAATCGAGGAGTGGGGAGAACGTTTTGTATAAAAGCGCAAAGCGGTGCAGCATCTATGCGCTGCGAAGGATTGCTTGGAATACAAGTGAACAGCTGCTCGCAAAGCGAAGCGGGGCAGCATCGACATACCGTGATCAAACAGCAGCGGAACTGGACTGTAGCGTTTACTGCTACAAACAAGTGCGTCGAGAATTATTTCGCGGAGCACGTGTTCCGTCCGGTACGTAGTGGGTGCGATTAGTTATACTCTGCCGTCGTTCAGCCGCGTCTGCTGTGTTGGAGTGCCCCACGTTCACGTACAGTGAGGTGTTCTGCGGTGAAAACGCCTCCAACTTTGTCGTGTGCTCTGTTGTACAGTAGAGTTCCAAATTTCGCAAAAGTAATCTGTATTTTAGTCATATGGTTGTTTGGGCTTGTTGCTACAACTTACAGGTGAATTGAAACCCGGATATACTTAAAGACAAAAGAAACAAGAGGACAGACGAGTGCAGACGAGTGCTAGAGCACTCGTTTGTCGACTCGTTTCTTCTGCCCTTGTGCATATCTGCGCTGCAATTCCCCAATAATCTGGGTAAATGCCAATGCCAGAAGTGGCACCTTATTATTATCTTGAGTCTTTCTGGGCAGAAAATTATCTCGATTTTCTGAACGGCCTCTTCATGGACGCTTCGGTGAAAACTACAAACATGCTTATATTAGTCGTTTTGAAGTATCCTGGAAGTCTCACCATCGTTCAATTCAGGGCCGTGAGGTTTTCAGGAATTACTTTTTCTGAAAATTTCCCTGAAACAGCCAACTAATCGCATGCCACGCGCCGTTAACAGGCTAGATCTTCGCATAGGCTTCAGAAGGTGCACTTGTCAAAACGCTTTTGGTGAAAGCATTCAAAAAAAAAAGGAAAAAGAAAAAGGCTGATACATTGTACCAGTAGGCGGGTTAACTGGAAGATCAGGTGAGGAGGTCAGAAGCACTTGGTTTCAGCTACTCCATTTCACTTCTATGTGAACTAACTTACTGAGAGCGAATGAGATAATTGAAATACAAAGAAGCCTACTGATGTACAAGTGAAAGTAGAATGAGAATTGGAAACATAGTATATGACACAAAGCGCGAGATCTAGTCTAGTATGAACAAAACAATGTACGTCTTTAGATGAGCGTCATTTCCAGTTTTCTAAAAGACGCAGAGGTAAAATCGGAAGCAGAAGTCAGGAGGTTTTCGCTTCGATGGATATACCAACATGAGACCCTGGTTCCTCAAAATTGCTTAGGCACCCTTCATAATGTTGTAAAGCACCTAAGTAGAAAAAAATCTAGATCCATATAAGTCTCTAGATTTGTCACAAGTGCGACTCCGCGCCTTGAACCCTTCGCTGCTTGCCCTTTACACCGTCCACATTCTGTGTTTCTTTGCATTTTAATACAACTTTCAACGTGCACTTTCAAGCGTTTGCACTACTCAGCCTCTGCTTCATTGCGATCTCACTCTGCCAATGCGACCATTTCAGGCACCGAGTGCCGTTCATAATTATGAGGAGCCAGTCAGACATAAACCTCGTAACTTCAGCAGAACGCGTCACGGCCCCAACCCAGGCGGCTAACATTGCTCAGAATATTAGTAGATATCCGTAGTGACCAGGGTCCGTACTAACAAGAAGTTCTTACGATAGAACTATTTGTAAGTGCAGATGCCAAACAAACGCGATGTTGGGCATTTAATATTAGCGAAGACGGCTAGAAAACAGCAAAAAGCACTTATTGAAGAACAGCTTTGTTAATTAGGCCCCAGTAGTGTAAACTAAGCAGATACAAATGCTTATGTTCCATTAAAACTCTGTATTTAGCAGATGTTACCTTTACTCACGTACGTATTAATGATTGTGCACAAGAAGGCCCTATTTAACGGTACTGTATTCCATTAGGCCAAGTAAAGTTTATTTGTCAAGAATGTTGATTGTATTCGGCATAGCTTCCTGAAAATATGTTAAATGACTTTTTGAAAACTTAATCGCTATAATTCGTAGAAACTCAAGTTGTTGACTTCTTTCGCGCTACTCCTCCTTAGAAAGTCAAAATGAAGCGAAAAAGGAAAGAAGAGGAGAAAAAATAGCGTAACGGGCAAACGCCACTTGTTGTTTACGCTGCCACTTCTCGAGTTCCCGTTCACGCGCCAAGGAACTTTCTGCTCCCGGAATCAACATGGGTCAGTCACGCAAAACTAGGGAAACAATTATTCTGTTCATTATCCGTCCTACAAAATCAAGGTTTGTCACCCCATCTATTATTTACTTCAGCTCATACTTAACTGCGTTGTTCCTAGCCGGGACGCGTGTTTTTGGCTGCAATAAGCTACGCAGCGTCACATAGGCCTTCTCTCCTAGGACGGTCAAGAAGACTTCTAGCTTCTTCCCGGCGTCTATTTCGTTTTGCTTTTGCAAACAGCTCGAACCTTTCTAGGTAGGTTCCTCGGTTTCTAACGTATTACAGATATTAAAAGAAGTAATGATGGCTGGCCGGTCCAAGGCGGCACAGATAGCTATTGATGAATGCCGCGCGAAGCAACCTATGTCGTCTGAGCGTACGCTTGCATTTACACTTTCGATAATGTCACAAAATATTTCTGAGCTGCTAGGTGACAGACACCTCAAGTAAACTGACTTCTGCATTCTATCCGAGTTATGCACCACACGGGGTTTGCAACTACATCTATAAAGTGTAAAAAAACTGATACGAAGTCGAAAATAAGTGCGGCGCTACTCACGGGCATATTTTGTGATGCGCAATTTGGACAAAGAACGGAAGAATATTTTATTGCTAAAATTCACGCAACAAAGCTGAATCGCTCCCGATGCATAAAGTGAATAGAAACGGAATGTTAGTGAACAGCAACAACCTGTTTGCTCTGCACAGCAAGGCCGGATACTCTGACAGTTAGAATCACCTGAGGAACGACCAAATGACAAGTTGAAGATATATCACAGACACCATCACCAATAGTTATTGGGTTTTCTTTTTTATCATGAGTCCAATAAAGTGTCAATAATAAAAGCTTCTCAAGTTGCAAAAGACCTTGACCCATGTTCACAAAAAGCTCTTACGCCAAAACTGTTCGTAAGAGCAAAATGTCAGCCAGTCTTGACCCTGCACGTTCTTATTAACTAAAGCGACCGGTCAATGGCTAAGAGCACTTGAGAATGAAAAGCTTTCCGAACTCGGATGTTAGTTTTCAATAATACGGCAAATTTTATTTGCAATCTGAAAGCAGGTGAATAATTTTCAGTACTTTTTTCTTTTTATTTATTTTTACTATACTGGTGGGTATTAGGGAGATTTTCTTGTGCACATGTTTTTACAAAAAAGCAGGATGACAAGAACTCATCAAAAAAGTGATGATCCACACCTGTTGACGCAAAATTCTGCTCCCAAGGAAAAAAAAAAAACACCCACGCACAACTCTACATCTAGGCTCCATGCACTGTGGGAATCGATGTTATGCGAAGCAGTTTGCAGTTAGCCGGCTATCCGCATCGTTTGGGTTTTTTCAAGAGCTACCAGATGGAACAACGGGTTTGTGTAAAGCAAGGAATGGCGTGTAAAGCGAGCCTGTGTGTGACGACATAAGGAAGACGGTTGTAAACAATAGTATGACGGCCACGCCATGACAACAGTATTATTTTTAAAGCGAATATTTCGTTGCTTACCATCCCATGGTTTAGCCTGGGTCGGTCGACGGTTTGTCGGTCGGTTGGTCTCTGGTCGAGTTCCCGCCGAGTAGATTCAACCTTACTTAAAAAAGAAAAAAGAACGCGCGTCCGGCGCCGGTATTCGAACCTCGACCTGCGAGCAGCCCGATGCTCTAACCATTCGGCCACAAACGCTTTTTTCTTTCTTGGTATTTATTACAGCAACATGTAACCCAATAAATAACTGGCCAATATTGCATAGTAATAGAATCGCCGGCAGAATGACAGTTACACACAGAAGAGGCACTGTTCATAGTTTAGGTGGAAATTCTGATTCCGCTTTAGAAGGGTGGTAAGGATAATCGCGTCACCCAAATAGGGTACCAACCCAGTAGAATATCACATTCATCATAAACATGTGTTAGGTGCACATCCATTTGAATGAAGTGCACCCTTGTAGGTACAATAGGTCCGACGTTGCGGTCCATCATTCGCGCTTTCCACAAATTGTGCACTCCCATGAGGAAACAGTTCAAAAGTTACAATATCATAGAAGGTTGGCAGCAGCTATAGCATGGTATAAGGGTTGATTTCAAAGTCTCTTTAGAGTCGTTGGAGGACATCCCAATATAGGATGGTGTCCTTGCAGCTAATAAAACAATGTTCAGTTGTCTCTGGCACATCACAAAGACGACATTTAACAGAATACACAAGTATACCCTTTTTCTGTAGCTATGTATTGCAACATTGTTGCCTGGCCATGCAGTGTATAGTGATCGGTAAAACGGAGGCGGAAAAAGCATGGACACTAAATCTTTGTATTACATTTTACACGACATGGAGTACAAGTACTCATTGGAAAGCCGAACTGTCAGAACACGATCCGCCAAGTAAACCTTTTGCATGAAGCCCCACAAGCGTAAATGCCAAGAAAAATGTGAGGAAATCACTAAATCAGATAGGGAATTAACAAGTGTGACTTGCATGAATGACTCCATTATAGGAGGCCAGTAACGCGAAAAAAGAAGAAACAAGACACTTTTTGCCGCACGTAAAGATGCATAGAGGGTAGCCAACGCGCATTAAATGGCCCAAAAATATTTTCTCGCCTCATGGGCTCATGAGTTGGACTATACGAAAGTTGCAAAGATTTGGTGAACGCGTTGGATATAAAGCCTGGCGCAATGAATAACTTGCAATGTGTAGCAAATTTTTAAGCGCAGCTCTTAGGCGGCCGTTCCTGCGGCGAGCGTCGACACCGTCGTAGGCTGCGTAACCGAGCGAATGAGCACAGCGAAAGATGAAAGCGATCGCGGATCACAGCGGGAGATAAAAGACACGAGGAGGAAAGCGGAGAGGAGGGTGCAGCGGAACCATGAGGTGGAAAGCGGAGGAGGGTATGGCGAAAGCGTGAGAAGAAAAGCGTAGTGCGGCGACGATGGCTACGAGATGGCTCCATGGTAGCGCGCGTTGTGTGGTAGATTTGTCGGCGGCGGCTGCTGTGAATCGCGCCCACGCGTCACCCACGCGCTGGCTCCTGCGATCTCCACATTAGCGAGGTAGTCGCGTCACACTTCGCTCCGTTTGCAACGTGCCGCACGAGACGCATTATCCACACGAGGCAATATATCGCGAAGTGAAAACACGAATACAGCAGTGCTCAAATCATAATCGTTGGTGAATGTTTTCTTGCCAAAAACGTATTGCAGGCTTAAGCTCTTCCGCAAATAGGAAGTCGGTGTGGAAGGAATGTCTGAGCGTTACTTAGCAGGGCCGAAACCCGTTCTTTCCAGTAGTGCGCGCTTAATTTATATTCTCCTAGCGGCACACCAATATATTTTCGCGGAACATTAGTCCACTTGATGCCTGCAAACTGATCTGGTTTATAATACGACGAACCGAACTACAAGCGTAAACTTTTCGAGGAGTTCATTCGTGCTCCTGATACGCTACGAAATACGGCGTTTTCAAAACTGGGCTTATCCGTGCAGAACAGGGCTAGATCATCTGCGTAATCTAACATTTTCACCTCATTACCCAGTATTTTGAAGCCATGGGTGCAACTCAACTGAATTACGCTTAAGCATATCGGTTCCAGGGAAAGGGCGAAGAGTAGTGGAGACATCGGGCACCCTTGTTTTACCGAAGAGAAAATAGAAACGTGTTCGGAGAGATGGCCGTTAGTAACAAGCGAGCACACGACTTTAAGCACAACGGCTCTAACATTGGCGTGCTCCAGAAGAGAAAATAAATAGGAATGACTGACACGATCAAAAGCTTCAGCAAGGTCAACCTGGAGGATTGCAAGCTTCTCAGTGGTACCGTAACAATATTGAAGAAGTGTGCGCGCGATATGTATGTTGGCTTGAATGTATCGGCCTTTGATTCCGCACGTCTGATGGGAACCAATGAGAATTGACACCGCAAATTCTAATCTCTCAGATAAAACTTTCGCAAAAGTTTTATTATCAACGTTTGACAATATGATTGGATCGTAGCTTTCAATAGAACGCAATTTTTCCTTATCAATACTCTTTAGAATTCAAACTGTGTGGTTTATGCAAAAAGAATGCGGAAGGTCCTTCACTTCCACACTTATAATGAAAATATCGAGAAATACAGGACAGATAATTAATTTCAAAGCTTTGTAATACTTTTTTATTTGATACTATGTCTAGCAGAATGGACTGCGAACGCTGCATAACGTTAATGGGGATTTCAATTGTGCATGTGATCCGAGTGATCGCCGCGGGATTAACATTCAACGGGACAGGAGTGGTGTAGTTTTGTCTTACATATTAGAAAATGCAGAGCTCATCGGTATAGGCGCATCGGGACAGGGATCTTGCTCTTATACACGAATTAAAGGTCGCTAGTACGCTCGCGTTGATCGGATTTATGTCTCTTCATCCCTCCTCTCCCGAGGACTATCCTGTATTACCATATCAGTTTAGTTCTCTGATCATTGTATGGTTATCGCAAAGATTTATGAGAAATCTGTAACTAACTTCCCAGCACAATGGGCCCTCTGGAAGCTTTACTGTGAGCTCCTGTATTATCAGGAATTTATTAATTGTGTGCGTATGGCCCTAACAACCTCTTTTTCTACAGACTTACACTCATTTGCTGCTTGGGAGCTCTTTAAGCAAAGGGTTCGCACAGTGGCTATAGAAATTGGATCGGTGAAAGCATTCTATAGAAATAATGAAAAAAAATTCACCGACGATTACAAAACTCCCTAATGCGATATTAGAGCACAGCTCTATAGCTGTTTTCATTTCGCGATATATTGGCTCGCGCGAATGATCTGTCGCGTACGGCACGGTGCAAACGGAGCGAAGTGTGGCGCGGCGGCCTCGCTAATCGGGAGATTAGCGAGGCCGCCGCGCCACACTTCGCGCATGGGGGACGCCTGGGCGCGATTCAAAGCAGCCGCCGCAGACAGACCTCCGCTCATGCAGCGCTTTGTTTCCATGTATGGTATCGGTGGACGCTCTCACCGCGTGCCTTATCAATGACGTCATCGGTGAAAATACGACGCGCGCTACACTGGTGCCATCTCGTAGCGATCGTCGCCACAGAACACATCTTGCGCGGCACTACGCTTTTCTTCTCAAGCTTTCGCCATAGCCCCCTCCTCCGCTTTCCGCCTCGTGGTTCCGCTGCACCCTCCTCCTCCGCTTTCCTCCTCGCGCTGTCTTCGCTATCACCGTCTGCAATCACCCGCTGCGCTCCGCATTCGCTCTGTCATCTTTCGCTGCGCTCGTTCGCTCGGTTACAAGTGACGCCATCGCCGACGCTCGCCGCAGGAGCGGAAGCCTAAGAGCGGCGCTCTAAAACGTTTCTGAAGAACCTATGTAGCTTTTACGAGATGGAATCCGAAATGCCAGGCACTTACATTGACTTTATAGAAAATGTTAAATGTGAGTTAAAAAAGTATGACGCACTGTGCGACAGATGTGCCGAGTTAGTTCTCGAAACAGGTGTGCACTGCACTCTAAGCAACCAAGACGTCAAGCTTTACTTGATCAGCGACGTCACGCTATTTCCAAAGCAATTCCGGAAATATACTCCCATGTTAGTCTTGTACCAAATACGGATGACATAATTTCACAGTTTGAGAATTAGTACAATGTGTTGTTTAGTGACCCTCTCGACGGTCACGATGAAAAAGTCTTAGACAGTTTTGTATCTGTTGTAAAACCTTTACTAGATAATGACTATATATTCGTTAATGGGGTCCTTACCATCCAAGAAATTTGACTAGCTACTGATCAATTGCCTTTATCGAAAACACCCGGCCGTGATGGAATTTAATTCGGCCACAAAAACACTAACACATCTCTCGAGCCAACATTCACCAACTCAGTCAGATGGTTGCCACGCGTTGATTATGATGATGGTTTATCATACCATGGGCCCACATCCACACAGAGTGATCGTGAAGAAGCGGCCTGTAGATATCGTGTTGCAAACTAGCTCTTTGAAATGATCGCTGTTTGTTGGCAATTATTAAAGTTTCCCAACTATGGCACCTATACCCTCAACGGTATAGGCGAAGAACCGTGTCCACATTTTGATTATGATGATGATTTCCATAATATGGCGCATATCCACAATAAGCATTTGGTGCGATACATACTGCGACAACGCCAACTATTTCTTTGAGATGATCGTCCCGTGTTGATAATGATTTCCATACTATGGCCTATACCCACAATTAAGGAACGGCCAAGAAGCGTGTCCGCGTGTTGATCTTGATGACGATTTTCATACTACACTACTCTTCTCCAAGCACCGCTCGTTTCTGATCTCGCGGCATTGTTTTCGGTGATTTGTATGTGAAATATCGTATTTGCTCAATATAGGTAGACCCCTATATATTCAAATCGCCAAGAAAAAAATAATTAGAATATAGGTCGACCCATACCTTTTCAGAAAAAAAAACTTTGAATATGATAAGCCTTTATTTTCCGTATGCTCGGCGGTGGTGCTGCGATCGCTGAAGTGTGCGGACGCGTTCACTTCGGCTCCCGCTTTACTCAACGTTTTCGAGACGCTTTTCTCTGGTTTCAACGTTATATTTGTGCACAATGACATTCTGAAGAAACAAGGGCTCTGTGGACACTTTTGGACGCATTGAGTCCTTATTGTCACGTTTTTCAACACCTTTTCCGTTGTCGTTCGGCCACCGCCTCGTTAGCGCGGCACCGCAGCTAGCACGGTGCTCTCTTCAACGCATGTTCACGCTTAGAAATGTATTATCAAGTGTCGGGGAAGGATGTCGTCCCGGAGGACATCACACCAGATCCAGGCTGGCGAATTGCCACGTCTCGCCGAGCAGTAGCTCAAAATGTAGGCGCCGAATGTACACCGCCATATGACACTTTGAAACGCGGAGAGCATAAGCCCCGCGGTAGAGAAAACGCTAAAAACAACATCATCTGAGTGAGCAGAATGCCGCAACTGCCAAATGACAATATCCGCATCATCATCAGATCCAGAGGGCGACTTCATATCGCTAGGGTTGGCCCAACGGTAGTCACCAACGCCATTGCCACCTCGGCCAGTCTCAGCCCTGTGGAACAACACGCGGACACGCTTTGCCCCAACAACAAACAAAACATCTCAGTGGCGAGCACGCCGAAAAGAGAAAACACTAACCGTTACCTACGGGTAAAACAAATCTGCATCGCTGAGAAGACCTATGAAGTTAGTGCCTACGACGCGGCACCGCACTCTACGTGTAAAGGCGTCATCCGGGGGATCCCCGTGCAAGACCGTTCGGCGGACATCGATGCAAAGCATGTCAACGACAGAAATCCACTAGCCCTGGCCGCCAAGCGCATCGGCAATACCACCGCAGTAATCGTGGCCCTCGATGGAAACCGCGTGCCCAATTTTGTGCAATACAGGTCGGTACTGCTGCAATGTACGCTGTACCGCAGGAGATCGATATATGCTACGCCTGCGGCTGGCCCGGCCATCGCAAGGACGTTTGCCCTAACCCCGGAGACGTTATCTGCCGAGGCTGTGTTGCCCGGCACCCCGATCGGGAGCACCAGTGTGCACCAAAATGGAAGCTTTGCGGCAGAGCTCACCTCACTGCTGACAAGGCACGTAAAGCGCAATCACATTGCCTACGTGGTGCGAAGACGACGATGGGAGCGAGCAAGCTTGACGTGAAACGACGAAGACTGTACTACAGCGTCCAACGCAGCCGCCGACGACGTTGGTCGATCCGTTGGCAACTGATCCAGGTCCCGATCTGGTGACCGTTCCAGGAGCCGCTTAAGGCGTGCATCGAGGTACCGGAGCCGTCATCGGGCCTGTTCCCGTGGTGCGCCATGCAGGGCCCCCACCGGGTCTTTATCAAGGGGCTACTCCAGACCCCCTTCCGGCTCCCGTCCCGGGTCCCGCTCAGGCTTCCGTTCCGGGCCCCGCCCCGGCACAAGCGGGACCCCCCGTCAACGATCGGCCAGCCCACCAGCACCATCATCGGCAGGCAACGCCAACAAGAATACGCGAGGCACCCTCACTTGGGCGGACATCGTCCGACGAAGAGGAAACGCTAATCACAGGTAGGGTCGGGATCACTCCCAGAGCACGTTACACACACCACATCCGAGATAGCATTCTTCAAGCGCGAAAACGCAATGATGAAAGAAATTGTACACAAACTCATGACCACCATTGCCGAACTGAAAAACGACAGGAGCGTGTGCGCCGCTACAACCGCCCCTGACAACACTGCTAATGTAGACACCCCGTCACCGCTAGAATCCGTAGGCGCCGCTAACCACGACGGCGAGAGCGCACCCAAGAAACGCGCGGTCGTTCGCGAACATCCCGCTTTAAAGCCTGAATTAGATGACATTAAGAGCGTGCTGTCGTCGATTAAGACAAGCCTCCACTCCCTCGGCGAGAGCATGACCCTCGTGCAGTCCACCCTCGCGGCCCACGGTGATCGCGTGGGCAAAGTAGAACACTATCTCGACCACGTCGTCGCTCCCGCTGTCGCCGCAGCTAAGCCGCTCTCGAAATGCATGCCCACGCCCAGTCCACCCCCTCACGTGGCTCTGTTGCACCCGTCCGACGCCCGGACCGACACCCACATGCTTCAAGATGGCCAGGCTTAATGACGAGGTGCGCATTTGGCAATGGAACTGTAGGAGCTTCGCCCGGTAGAAAACCTCCCTACAGCAATAGCTCCGCAGCCACGAAGCCAAACCCCACGTCGTCCTGTTACAAGAAACCGTAGTACCAACCACCTCGTTCTCCGGATACCAGTGGTTACCCGGCCCTTCGGGAGGACGCGGTACCGCCACGCTAGTCGCTAATAAGATCACCTGCGTAGCGCACGACCTCGACATGCCCGAAATCGAACATGTCATGGTAGAGCTTCTCCCCGGCGACGCATCCCGACAAAGCGTGTACATCTTAAATGTATACAGCAGCCCTAGCCCTCACAAGCAACGGTTCAAATGCCTGTTCGAGAAAGCCATCCGCCTCGCTGGTTCCAACCCGCTAGTGATCGCGAGAAACTTTAACGCCGCGCATCGCACCTGGCCGGGGCTACGCGTATGACGCCCCCAAGGGTAACGAGCTTTTAAAGAACGTGAACGACATGAATCTTACCCTCATTATGGACAAAACTTTCCACAACCCGCACCGGCACGTCCACGCAGAGACACCACCCCAGATCTCTGCTTCGTCAAGAATATCGCCGACGTCCGTTGGTCCAACCTCGCGGCAGATCTCGGTAGCGACCATTTCCTATTGGCCGTACACTTCCCCAGTCAGCAGGAAGACCAAGACGTACACGTGGGTGGACTGGGACCTCTTCCGTAAGAGTCGCGCAGAACGACCCCCTCCCTACGCCGTGCCAAGTCTCGAGACGTGGGCGGATCAGCTTAAGGTCGACGTCGGCAAGGCCACCAAAACCATCAGTACGGACCTGCCCACCGAGAGAATGGAGAGTCGCCTCGCCCACCTGCTCGAGGCCAAACAATCCCTACTGGCCTGCTGGAAGGGCCAGCGCCTCAATCGGAGGTTACCCAAACGCATATTCGAGTTGAAAGGAGCATAGCGGATCACTACAGCACCCTTTCCAAACAGCAGTGGGACGAGGTCTGGAACTCGATTGACGGGCAGGTCCGTAATGGCAAAACATGAAACCTCCTCAAACACCTTCTTGACGACACCAACACCAATGGAGAATGACACCAATCATCGCCATTCTCTCGCGAAGATACTCCATCAGACCAAAGGGACCGAACTACCGGAAGACATCGCCAAGACCCTCGTGCCGAAATATCGTCCGCTTTCCATGGGCCCGTCGATTCCTCACCCCGAATACACCGGTACCGACAACACCCACTTAGACGCCGACTTTTCCGTCAAAGAGATGCGCCGAGTTCTCCACGAACTCAATGGCCGCTCCACCCCTGGCCCCGATGGCATCCCCAACAAGCTCCTACGCAACTTGGATGACCCCTCCGTCACTTACCGCACCGATACCATCAACGACATATGGAAGAAGGGCGAGTTACCCAATGCCTGCAAATTCGCCCACACGATCCTTATTCCCAAACCGGGAAAAGTGCCTAGCTTAGATCACCTCCGGCCCATCTCGCTCACGTCGTGCGTGGGCAAGGTAGCGGAGCACGTCGCTCTCAACAGGGTCGGTCGCTATCTCGAGGACCACGACTGCTTCCCGCACCACATGATCGACTTCCTACCCCGGCTATCTACTAAAGAAGCCATGTTACTCTTAAAACATCAGATTCTAAACGGAGCAAACCCTCAAGATATCCGTGCCATACTCGGCCTCGCTTTAGAAAAGGCATTCGATACGATCGCCAACTCGCCCATCCTGAAGGCCATCGCAAACCTCGGGCTCGAGTGTCGGTTCTACGACTTTGTCCGCTCTTTCCTCACCCGGCGCAGGGCCGTCCTCCGCGCCGGAGACCTGGTGTCGGAATAAGTCGAGCTCGGACAGGGGGGAACACCCCAGGGATCCGTCCTCTCGCCGACGCTGTTCAACCTAGTGATGATCGGGCTCTCCGAACGACTCTCGAAGATCAACGGGCTAAACCACACCATCTATGCGGATGACTTAACCATCTGGCGCTCCGGGGGACTGGATGGCTTCATCGAATCCGCCCTGCAGGAGGCCATCGAAACTGCCGAGTTCTACCTCGAACACACCGGTCTCAAGTGCTTCCCCTCCAAGACGGAGCTGTTGCTATACTCGCCCAAACACCGTGGCGCCAAGCCCAATGAGTGGAAACCTCCGGCCCAACGCAGCATCACACTCGGCATAAAAGACGGTCGTACAGTTCCCAGGGTAGACTCCATCAGGGTCCTGGGTATGATCATCGAGTCCCGCGGAACCAATACCCTAACGGTGCAGAAACTCATGACTAAGACTGACAATGCCATACGACTCGTACGTAGATTGGCTAACCGTCACCACGGCCTGAAAGAAGGCAGCCTGCTGCGTCTTGTACACGCGTTTGTTCTCTGCTACTTTACCTATGTCGCCGTCATACACAACTGGCTACGTGCGGAGCGCGACAAACTCAATGAAAGGTTGTGAAACGAGTCCTCGGCCTCCCTATCAGCACTTCCACGTACAAACTCCTCGAGCTCGGCGTGCATAACACGTAGAAAAGATCGCCGAGGCGGAGGAGCGAACGCAGATGATCCGACTCACGACCACCCAGACGGGCCGCCACATTCTGCGCGAGCTCGGCTTTTTCTCCTCGATGACCTGGGATCCCCCAGATTTGACGCCGGTCCCCTGCGAGATCCGAGACCTCATCACGATCGCTCCAATTCCGCGAAATATGCATCCCGACCTGAACAGAGACCGGCGCCTTGCGCGAGCGACCGCCCTTCTCAGGCTCATAGAAATGAAAACGGACGATGTGTCGTTCGCGGGCGCCGCTGGCTATCGCAACAACCGTGCCTTCGCCGCGGTCGTGGTCTCATCCTCGCAGCGGATCCTCAACTGCACCACGATCCTTACTCGAGAGCCCGAAGTAGCGGAGCAATTGTCGCCATAGCCCTAGCTGTGCTCGACAGCAAACGGGCAGTCATCTACAGCGACTCGAGACCGACCATCAAAGCCTTCGAACGTGGCATCGTCTCGGACTAGGCGTTACGCATCCTCCACTGCGCGAATCAGAGTACCCTCAAGCACCACACCGTCATCTGGTGCCCCGCACATCTCGACCGGGTGCCTGGTGCCCCGCCAAACCTCAATGAGATCGCCCACGACGCAGCACGTGCGCTTACTGACCGCGCCGTCCCAGGGCAACCCCACCTCGCCGAGATAGAGACCAACCGGGATGCACCCATTACGTACAATGAAATCACAAACACTTCTACCTTGGACGCCGCATCTTTCCGCCCCCACACCCCAAACTTAACAGTCCGCAGGCGCTAACCCTACGCTTATTACCAATAGACACGTACCCAAACCCCGCAAAACTCCACGTTCTCTATCCTGACGCGTACCCCAGCGACACGTGCCCCTGCTGCGGATACACGGCGACAATATCACACATGCTGAGGGAGTGTAGAAACGCTCTTCCTGACTCTACCTCGGACAAGTGGGAGAAGTCCCTCAGAAGCTCGCTTCTCGCCGACCAGCAATGGGCCGTCCAGCAGGCCCATGAAGCGGCCGCTAGGTATTCCCTGTCGATCCCTACGTGGGAGACACCCGTTACGCGCTAAGCGCGTCCTGCAGGACCTAAATAAAGTTTTCCAGTCCAGTCGGCTACTAAATCTCGCTACTCGATGCCACAAGCTTCATCCTCGTTGGTACTACCAAAGAAGTCGTCCCAATTGGGTGCATCGGAGGCATCCTCAGTACCATGAACGATGCCGTCTTTGCTGCCGTCGAGTGCGTTGGATGTGCAGCGTTCCCTAAAGCCAGTCTGAATTTAATTGAATTCTGGGGTTTTACATGCCAAAACCATGATTTGTTTATAAGGCACGCCACAGTGGGGCACTTTGGTATAATTTTGACCACCAGGGGATCTTCCCAATGCACGGCACACGGGCATTTTATTGCATTTCGCCACCATCGAAATGCGGCTGCCACGGCCAGGATTTGTTACCGCGACCTCGTGCTTAGCAGCGCCACACTATAGCCGCCAAACCACCGCGGCGGGTGCCATTCTAAATAATCTCCAGATTGGCTTTACAGTGGTTGAATCGGAGGAACTGCGTTGAGGCAAGCCAGCTGTGATAGCAACGTTCGCCCTATTTCCATAACATCACATTTGGGCAAAGTCATGGGAAAAATGGTGGGCCAAATACTTCACTGGCTCCTCGAAGTTGAACGAAAGCTCCGTCACACACAAACAGGCTTCCGTGCCCACTTGTCGGCTCAAGACAGCATCCTTATGATACACGACGACCTAAGCCCTGAGCGCTTGCAAGACCCTCGAATACTAGCCACCGTTGATATATATATATATATATATATATATATATATATGACAATGTAGGAGCAGATGCTATGTTGCAATAAATGCATGTAGTAGGACTAGAAGGTCCGCATAGGGTCAGACATCACGTCACTATTGACAAACCACACTCTTCGAGTAAATATAGGAGATCGATTCTCGCCGCTTCATTACATCACACATGGTCTTCCGCAAGGCTCAGTGTTGTCCCCTGTTCTTTTTACATAGCCGTGCACTGTCTCCCGTATTATCTAGCAAAGATAGACAGGATGCATCATTCAATATACACAGATGACATCACAGTATGAACCACACGAGGGTAGCTTCGTGATCAGCAAGATGCCATTCAAGCAGCTCTAGATGCAATACAGTGTCATCTTTCAGCACTCAGACTGTCTCCTTCCCCGTCAAAATCACAGTATATTGTGCCCGGTCCAAAGAAGATGAGGGAAGAAGCAGCAGCCTTAATCCATGTGTCGGAAATACAAGGAAGCCCGAACGAAAAAGTACAGGACCTCAGAATTCATGCACTCACTATATCGGGCACAGGCAACCACACGGCATGACTTCAACAGACACTGACCCGTTGCCGAGCAACACAAGGGCTTATGCGAAGACTCACCAGTCGTAAATGGGGCCTCTAAGAAGATACCCTCGTTATAATGACGAAAAAACTCATCACATCGAGAATTCTGTACGGCTTCCCTTACGAACGAACCACGGCAACGATGCGTCGGCGCCTCGAAGCATCTCATCGTTAAAGTATACGTATAGCATATGGTTTGCCGAAGCATACTCCAACTCATGTGCTTTACTCAGAGGCACACATTAACACGCTTGAAGAACTAGGGGAGGACGCATGACGTACCCAGCTGCTGAGGCTAGCCGCTTCTTCTTCAGGACGAATACTCGCCCAGGTTGGTCGAAAACGACATGCTCCTCTTCTCCAGACACCTTCGGCGCCGTGGCTTCCCGTGATGCCGGCCATTGTTCACACCCTTCCAACTTACGTGGGAGGAAATGAACAAAGTCGGAGGTACTACCATCACCGCAGAGCCATTCTTAACGATAATACAGCTCAATGCATTTACACGGAAGCTGCTGTTTCATAGAATCCCGCCAGTACTGCCTGGACAAACAGCGACGGCAGCAACACAGCAACTACTCATAGCATACCATTAAGTACGACCGGTGAAGAACTACAAGCGATTCTAGAGGTTGCCCAAGCAGCCAAAAATGGCCGCCTCGAGCACCGCAGCCCTCTACACATATACAGGGATTCGCAAGACGCCGCACGCGAACTAAGCAAGATGGACGCACACCCGCTGGCAACCGCCATCCACAAAGAAGCAACACTTCTGCGGTACAAGGGAACTGAGGTGCACATTCATTGGACACCGAGTCACATGGGTGCAGGAGAGAATGAGCGAGCGGACGCATGCGGAGCAAATTTACCCCCCCCCCCCCCCCCCATTATTCTTGCCCGGCTTCCGTTGCAGCCCGATCGGCAGGCGATGTCGGTGCTGTCGATGCTCACCTGCAGCTCCGACAGCATCATATAAAGCTTGCTCTATACAAGCGCTTTTGCCCTAGGGCCATGACCCCCTCCCTCCCGCGCTTCCACGCCGGCAATGCGTGGCACTCCGCCGTCTACGCGCCGGCACGGCAGTCACGCCTGCGTTCAACGCCCAATACATTGACAAGTCGCTTGATCCCACCTGTAGAACTTGCCGCACGAGTGCACCACTCACAGCACACTGCCTGCTATGGACATGTCCTGGCCTATCCTCACTGCGAAGAACCTGCCTTGCTGGGCTGGATAGCTCAGTCGTCACACTAAACGACTGGAATCTTCCAAGAGGGACCCCTGAACAGGCGCGGATCCAGGGGGGATGTCCGGATGTCCTGACCCCCCCCCCCCCTCAGATTTCTGCATCGCCTCCTCGCTGACAGGGTGATGGCCCTGTCGCAAAAAAAATATGGCCGCCAGCATTTTTCAAAAGTCTTTTTCGCGAATACCATGCAGTGGTACCAGCCATGTAGAAGTAAAGCTAGCTCGCTCACAAGCTTAGTTGTATTCCGTAGGAGTGTGGTGTCGCGAAGTTGCCGTAGTTATTTTTTCTCATGAACACCTTGGACCTCCTGGCGCCGGCCGTGCCTTACTCGTCCCGTCGGTGGCGTCGAATGAACGAGGGGACGTCCCTTTTGCCAAGCACGCCGAGGTCCGCTCGAGCGCCTTCACGCCTGATTAACTGATTAACGGTTGCCTCATTGGCTGTCATCGGTTCCGCGACCAACCTACTTAATGAAAGAGATCTCTCGCTGAAGTGTTCATATATAAATAATAACAACTAACAGCTAAACTAAGAACTACGCATAGGCAACTTTTTTTAAACTGTAGCACTTATTGTTATTACAGTTACACGTTGACAATATCCAGTACGAGCACATGTACCGTTCGTACGCTACAAGTTTTTCATTGTAACTTCGCCGTTTTATTGTCGTACATTAAGCATAGGAGGCTCAAACTCGCCGGATCTATTTATCTGAGTGGGCGTTCTCGCGGAGCAGGGCGAAGCCTCGAGCCGCGGCTGCGAAGTGGGAGAGCGTGACGTCAGCGGCCAACGCCAGCGCGCGGTCCTAGGATGGCGTCGCGTGGTTAGAGAAACGGGAGCAGATGCGCGCCTTGTGTAGAAGGATGACGTCGCGTTGGAAACAAAACATGAAGACGCTAAATCGCGCTCTCGGCTACTACGCCACATCGTTCTTCTTGTAGGTAGCGTCGTGAGTCTTCATACGCGGTGATTCGCATATCGTAAACAACCAGCGTAGTGGTTGCAGCGTTGGAGCGGAGCGTTACGCCCGTATTCAAGAACGTTCCTCTAGTCAACACAACACCTCGACTCAAGAGAGAAGGTATCACCGCCATCCCTTCACAGAAGTGGTCACTGAGCTTCATGATCATTCACAGGAATTCTTTAGAATTGTCGCGTCTTTATCACTCGAGAGGCGGCGCTGTGCTCAACAAGGGGGAGTGGAGTAAGAGCTTCGAGTCGAGGGCTGTTTGAGAATATGGGAGTTAGTCCTCCAAAGCAAACGAAGGTGTCTCCGCTGAACACAAAGAATATTCTTAAGGAAATCAAGGTGTCCCAACAGAACTCCACAGACGGACCCGTGCTTACGCATTTATAACGAACCTGCGACAGATAATCCCAAATTTTATTTTAAGAAACAATACAGGCTCGATATACCGGGTGTTCAAAATTAAGCTTTATGGTTTTCTTAAAATTAGGCACTGGGAGGCACGTGAAGACCACCTGCGCAAATAAGTTGTGTGGCCAGGGGGACACAAAGTGAGATAATTATCGCTGTCAGCAGCCGAATTAACTGAAATTGAATAATTAACTTTTTATTGACTGCAGTAAGTGTGTATGTTTGTATTCAAAAGTTAGAGGCAGTCGTGTTTCTACACAGTTTCACTTGGAAGAATTCTTCTAGCATGTCTGTGCTCCGAGATATCCAACTCCAAATTTTAATTGTCGTTCGCATGATTACGCATGCAAGAGAGTGAGTGAGGAGCGGCGCAAAGCTCTTCCTAATGTGACGCGGCTGTTGCGTGCGGCGTTTAGTCTGACAACGGAGCGGAGGCATTGGCAAAGATAATAACTGTACCCCTTCCCCTCCCGGCTGACGAAATAAAAAAAAGTTGCAGTGGCTTAGCTCGGCTATGCCAGGATATACGTAGCGTTAGCAAAGGTTCAGCTGATTATTCTTAGCTTTCCTGGTTGCCTAGATTGTCAAGGATTAGCTTGATTGTCATGCTTACTGCTGCTACAATGACACACACGCGGTATACGTATTATGTGGCACATGTATTCATTCCTCCTACGCTCAACCGCTAATTGCCAGGCAACTACTTCGGGATCCGATGAGTCAAGCTTCTCCGTTCTTCTGCGCTGTTGAGCAGCATTTGCGCTCTCCTTCTCCATGGCTATACCACACTGGCAAACGCCAGTCAGAAGCGCAGCGGCTCCAGCGCAGTGTCAGACGGCGACTGCACAGCGAGCGAGCGGCGAGCGCGCGCCGGCGCCAGTGCGTCTACCACGGCTACGACGTCACTCCTCTGGAATGCGCAGACCGGCAGCGGTGAGTCGCGCGCGGTGGCGGCGGAGTGCGCGAGAGGTGCCGGCTCCGGTGGCTCCGGTGGTGCGCAAGCCGTGTGACATCACTGATCCTTGCGCATGCGCAGCACGGCTCTTGATGTGCCACGCGAAACGGGCTTGGCTAGGCCAGTGTACAAAAAATCGAAGAACCCGTAACCGCTGTCTTAACACGTGACCGCGCTGCCTGTGAATATGGCGGCAGCTGCCATGCCGAGATAATGGCGCGAGTGGAGAAGCTGGAGGGCAGTGCGCGTGCGTAATGGTGACTAGACAACCGGGCATGGTCCTTGCCTGGGCTACGCAAATAAGTGACTGCTGATTTCCAAGTATTGTAAGTTTTATTGAAATCAAGAGCAACAACGACACCATCAACAACAGAAACCTTTTTAGCTATGCTAACGAATATTTCATACTGCCGCTTTAAGTTTGGTGTTGTCATGCACAAATCTCATGACAACACTTCACCCATCAAGATGTGAATGCCCTAAAAATGTTCAAAATGCCTCCCTTTCACAGCAACGCAAATCATAAACCGCTCTCGCGTCGGCTCGATTATTCTGCGCAGTACGACAATTGAAATTTGGAGTCGGATATCTTGGAGCACGGACACAATAGAATAATTCTTCCGACTGATACTGTGTAGAAACACGACTGTCTCTAAGTTTTCAATACAAACATACCCACTTACTGCAGTCAACAAAAATAATTGTTCAATTTTAGTTAATTGGGCTGCTCACAGCGATAATTATCATCTCACTTTGTGCTCACCTGGCCACATAAGTTATTTGCACTGGTGGTCTTCGCGTGCCTCCCAGTGCCTAATTTTAAGAAAACCATAAAGCTTAGTTTTGAACACCCTGTATAATCAGGCACAGCCGCCAAGCACATGGCTGTATCGGGTAACGTCCTTTTCCTATAAGCTCGGAGAAACCGATACCTGGCTTCGCTGCAGGTCTTCTTCCTCTTTCTGGGGTTTTAGGTGCCAAAACCAGTTCTGATCATGAGGCACGCCTAGTAGAAGGCTGCGGATTAATTTTGACCACCTGGGGTCTTTAACCTGCACTACAACGCAAGGACACGGGTGTTTTTGCATTTCGCCTCCATCGAAATGCGGCCGCCGCTGCCGGGATTCGATCCCGCGATCTCGTGCTCAACGCTTGAGCTGACTGAGCCGCCGCGGTGGGCTGCAGGTGTTGCTCTAGCCCTATAAAATGCGGGTTTATCGTGAGCAAAAACGGTAAATTTCGGTAAATAAGAAAGGATATTATCATCATCATCATCATCATCATCATTCACAGAAGCTGACCCCCCCCTCAGAAAAAACCTGGATCCGCCCCTGCCCCTAAACGTCTCGAAGCTACGAGTATATATGACAGCTTGCTGCTTTACCTAATAGAAGGAGCGAAACAATTAACCTAATCTAGGCACCTCACCGGAAAAACCACTGGGCTTGCCTAATAATATTTGTACATTTTTTATTTATTAAACATTATTTTCGCTCTCTCTCTCTCTCTCTCTCTCTGCTTTTGCTAGCTTCATTCACGAGTATAGCTACAGATTCTTTGGCCACGAATATAGGTCGATATTTCATTCTTGGGTAGCAATTTCTAAAAAAAAACAAAGTCGACCTATGATTGAAAAATACGGTATGTTGTTAGTGTGGTCATACACTTTGTGGTAAAAGCATCGGACGGTTTGACCACGTTAGGAGGAAAATGGCGGACGGAAACAGCTTTCAGCCGGAAACCCCGAGTCAATGAATCGGATGCGTTGGCGGCACTTCAAAGGGCGTCACTTCTCAGCTTTAAAAAAATCCGCAGCTATGCAACGGATTTTTCAGATCCGTTATTATTTGAGCTGCAGCCAGGTTATACACGATACCTTGGAAGCCGTCGTCAACTGACGTGACGGAAACGAAGCCCAGATCTATACGGACAGCCTCAGCAGATTTAAGCAGCTCAAAACGACTCACAAAAATGCTGTGTATTTGTGAGCACATTTACAAATTTAATATATCTTGGTGTGTGAACATAACTGCCGACTAGGTGCTCGCATGTGGTCATGACCAGAGCAATAACCTTTCAGACCGCAATGCTCACTCTTTCTCGCCACCTGTAACTCTGAACCTTCTCTCTGACACCCGCTCTGCTCTCATTGCCCGAAAATCCATCCTCTGACGGAACACGAGTGCCCTTATCCCCCTGTGTGTCTGCGTCTTTCCCCAGAATATTTCTCGGGTGGAGGAAGTCTCTCTCCGGAGACTTCGGGCTGGGGGACTTCTTACACCAGCCGTCACTTGCACGTCGGATTAACCATATGAAGACAATGTCCAGTGACCGAAGTGCTCTGCTCCTGCGTCTGCACCGGATGGCCGCCATCTACTTTAGACCTGCCCTGATACAAAGACATTCCGCGAAATTGTGCTTAGGAATGTGAAATTGAGAGGTGTCCAACTTGAAGTCTATGAACGCTGGCTCATGGACAATAGAAAACGTAACTTTTTCAGCATTTGCACAAAACACGCCGGTGTACTTGTATTTAATTTCACTCCGACATTATGCCGCGTGGAAACCCATGCGAATAATAAAAGAGAACCCTTCCTGATGAAATATTCGGCAATGATTACCGGCTTGGATTACAAGTCGGTGATATCGATCAAGGAAGCGCTGCCTGTGTCGAACCTCGGCCCCCCGCCCCTCCACGTGGGACGCCGCGGGCAACACTGCAAAGTGGCTAAGAGGGCGAGGAAGCGAAACCAAGCCTTCGGGTTTGGGAGTAGTACCTTAAGCTGACTATCGGGAGTTTCCTGATGTCAGGACTCAGGCCTCCTGTTACTGATGCAGTAGGCCCTCTGAGAAGGGCTGGCGGTCAACCCAACCGCTTTAAATACGAGGGGAGATATGGCTTCCCAGCGAGAGGCCTGGTGTACAAGGAAATCGCCAAGCTCGAGGACGCTACGGCGCCCGGCAGAGGTGCCCTTCAGAAGGGGCATTCGGGGAGTTATCGCCCCTGCCAACTCAAGTACGTGGGTCGCCCACAAGATGACCAACGAGGTGACAGTAGTAAGGTGGGCCGTCACACTCGATGGGAGGACTTCGGTCTGACGATGACCCAAGGTAAATGGGTACGGGACGTATAGCTCTGGCTAGCGACCCCGCCCTGGTAGGCGGCATGCCTTGCTGCACCCAGTATGAGTGAAGGTCCTGGGAAGGGTGCCTGGCCCTGACCGAACCGTGTAAGGTCGGGGGGATACTGTTTGGCGGGCCAATACTTCTTGTGGCGCGCATAGTGTGTTGCATTGTACTATGCCATGGCTGGTCCATGCCGGAGGTTGCGGAGGGCCTCTGTAACCCATTGCCTGGGGGCAAGGTGTTGATTAGCGCACGCACGAATGATGCCGGATGAATTCGAGTACTCCCGGCTTGCATCCAAGAAAGAGTAACATCTATGGTACACGAGGGTGACCGCGTGAGCAAGAACCATACCAATTTGGCTGGGGGCTTTCATACGGCCCTGTAATCCAACTTCTTGGAAGAATTGGTATAGAATTACATTCCTTGGGAGAGTCATTTACCGTGCTGTTAGGGCTGGCGGTTGGTTGTGCACCCTGTAATCCAGCTCACTGGAGACCACAGAACGGAAGTCGGATGTCGGAAGTCGCGTGCCTGGTTGAGTCTGGCATTCATTCATGGTCCAGAGGTGCCTGAACGATGCCGATGGTGGCGTGTCCGTGTAATCTAGCCGGGGTGGAGTCGCGGCCTCTGGATGGGAGCTCTCCCCACCTCCACGGGGTGCGTCACGGTCAACGTGCAGGTCGGTAAAGGGGGCCTCCACGGCTAAGAGGGGGAGCTCACGCTGCGTGTCTGGACTCGGAGGACCATGGCGGCAGTGAGGGGGAAAACGGTTGTACCCATTGACTATTAGGCACCCGGCAAATTCAGCGCGGGCTGTCCACCCCCTCCTGCAAGTCCGGTGCAGTGAGATGGGTTATAGGTTAGCAGAACTGGACCTGGTTTGCGGAGAGCAGTGGAGGGCGGCCTGTCTTCGGCTGCGCTGTCCGAAATTGCAAGTGGTAGCACTTTGCCTGTGCTACTGCGTCAGGAGATTGGGAAGGTTGCATGGTATTGTGGCTGCGCCCGAACAATTGGGTCAGCTTCACCCATGGGGAATCGGCGTCGTAATCGGGAGCGTCCGACCCATGTCTCACCCGGGGGGCGTCCCTGCGGTCTATGCGGCCAACCCATCACCTGGAAGCAGACTCTGAAATGGTGAACCCTGCACCGGTGATGAAGTTGGCTTATGGACGACTTTGTGGGCAGCCTTCTGGAGGGCCTTGTGGACGAGCATCCGCCGCGGCTGTGGGAGGCAAGTTCTGCCGCCGGGTACCTACCAGTAAAATAGGTACAAGCGCGCTCCCGGCCTGGTGCTCGGCCATTATGGGACCTCAACGCTTGCAAAGGGGTGTTTGACCTAAACCTGAAGGCGTCCCCACCTCAATAGGTGCTTGGGGCGCCACATGGGAAATGGCCGCCGTGTGAGCGGCCCAGATATCACTTTGTTTTCTGTGCTCACGAGGTTTTCGACGGGAATTTAAGGCGTAGGATCGTTTCCCAAGCGTATCACCCCTGAAGGAAGCCGAACGCCAGGCCGGGGTACGCTTGTACCCATTTGAACCAGTGGGTGCCAGGAAGCGGTGGGAATCAAACCCACAACCTCCCGCAGCCGAGGCGGGCGCTCTAACACTAGGCCATGGCGTTCCCCGCGCCACGACACAGCCGGTTATTCCCCATTTTTCCTTCTGTTCGGCCGAGAACCAGCACTGCTCCTCGACACAACCCTCCCTGTTGACGCGGCACCCACCCGTGAATATGCACTTGATGCCGTCGCCCGCGCTGCCCACGCAAGAGAAATTGCCCGTGACCACCTTCTGAACTCCCAAGAGAGTCAAAGGCGTTTGTACACCGAGACGTGCACTTCCCGCCAGGTTCTTTGGTGCTTCTACGGTGTCCGTCGCGTCAGGTCGGCCTGTCAGAAAAACTGCTGTCTCGTTACACAGGCCCATACCGAGTGTTTCGTGTCGTGACTCCTGTCACCAACGAGATCGTCCCTGACGCCCCATCTGCTTCCCCGTCCAGTGATATCATGCACGTTACACGACTGAAGCATTATCACCCTCCCAGTGATGACATTTAGACGCTCCGGGACGTCGCTTATGCCGCCGGGGGATTAAGGTACACGCGTGTGGTATTTGATTGTTTGAACGAGGCGCGCGGGAGCCATCACTCGAGAAAAGAGGAGGAAGAACGAGTTGGGCTCGTGCTGTGAATCTAACCGGTCAGCGCTGCAACCGCTGTTGTAAATATAACCTGTAACTAGTTGGTCGACTTACTGACTCGTCCTTCGCGTAACAATATAAACACAGTATATCTGCGATTAGGCGACATTATCTCAACCATGTCCATTTTCTGTGTTATTTTATAGATTCGTTTTTTTTTATTATCTGTACAATTGTTTTGTAATGTGCTTTGTGTCTCAGGTTTTGTTCAATATTATTGCGATAGCAATTATATGAACACTTCAACCGAATTTCTGCCGTCGGCGTCGCCGTCGCCGTCGCCGTCGCCGTGAGGTTCCGTATAGATAAAATCTTCGCCGCGCGCCGTATGCCCCAGCGGAAGCGTGCGGGGACGCGCGCTATCACGGAGAGCGAACGCACTCAATTTCCCACGCGCAAGCAAGGAAGCGGAAAGCCAGCGCCGGAGGGGGCAGGGGGGGGGCACTTCTCTGCCAACAACCGCGCTCGTCGCTCGTCCGCACACTCTTATCTCTCCCACGCGCAAGCAAGGAAGCGGGAAGCCAGCGCCGGAGGGAGGGGGGGGGGGGCGCACTTCTACTCTGCCAACAACCGCGCTCGTCGCTCAACCGCACCGTCTCTTATCTCCACACGGCTCTGACCTTTATGCACTGTGTATTCGCCGCTCAGTTTCTGTTGAAGCGATAGACCGCACGTACCTTCGCCCGCTGCAGCGTATGGGCTTGCTGCCAGCGTTTTGACAGTCGTTGTCTGCAGTCATTCAGTGTGATCGATTCATGTTTGTATGTGCGCGCCCACACTACGCTTGTTCATTCAGTTAGTAATAGTCGGGCCACATTTTCCAACGCACGCTACACAAGTAATGCTGCCCGGATCGGCAGTGCAGCGCTACAGGTGTGTCCCTGCGCACGCGCTGTCCACGGGAAGCGCTTCTCATCAACACCACCGTTTCACACGCGCCTTCTCGTGGTCATTGAGTTTCTCTTCATGTCGGTCTACTTACGCCGCAGCACACCTGCTTACTTAATCAGCTCATGTTTACTACAATTTATATTGCTACCAAAGCCGCTCACCTTACATCGTATGAGATTGCTGTGTTGCATCGCATTCATTGCTTCGCCCTTAGGGCGAAACTGTGACATTTTTATAGTTACACACGTACGCGGATGACATTTGTATCTGGTCATCTGGGGTTACACGTCCACAAGTGCGCGCAAGGCTTCAACGTGCGGCTACCATCACGGCGAAGTACTTGCGTCGTAGAGGCCGGCAACTCACAGCAGCTAAGTGTGCAGTACTGGCATTCACGCGCTAATCAATGTCACAATATCCCATCGTTGCCGACGAAGCGACGCTCCCTTTAGTCACCCACTACAGATTTCTTGGTGCGATAAGAGGCCGCAATCTTTCTTTGACAAAACATGTTGCTACGCTGAGGGCTAAACTGACAAACTTCATACACGTTCTTCGTATTATCTGGACTGAGAGGGGGCACCTCTGAACGAAGTTTGCTCCAAGTGTACCAGGCCCTTTCTGTGGGCTACATACGCTACAGCATGTCTGTGCTATCTAACATGGGTCATCTTGTATGCGCACGCTGGAGAGCCATGAGGCACAAGCACTGCAGACATTCCTTGGCTTGCCGCGCTGCACGTCAACTAAGGGCACAATAGCGGAAGCAAGGGCTTGCCCAATTGAAGTATACAGGTCTTGTGAACCTGGGCGAACCTATCTTCGCCTGCTGACCAGACACACACACCATCCTCTGTCAACACTTCCAAGAATCAACCTTGACTGTACTTTTTCTAAAGCAACTGCATGTCACGCAAGCATTGCATCTGCAAGGTTCCAGGCCGCCAACATCCTCGAGACACCTCCCTGGACTTTACCGAGACAACTAGGGAGGCTTCAAATAGCTGTAATTACGAAGAAATCCCACATTTCTACCATTGGCTTCAAGCAGCTCACCCTGTCTCATATATTTAAATTGTATAGTCAGACTGTACAAGTATATATTGGTGGTTCGATCACACCATCTGCCACAACAGCAGCATTTGTTATCCCACAACTGAAAATTAATCGGAGATTTCAACTGGACCACAAATCGACATCTGCGGCTGCCGAACTTGCGGCAATACGGGAGGCTTTCCGTTTTATGAGAACTCAGACACCTCATAAATGCACAGCGTTCTGCGATGCCAAATCAACGCTGCAGGCGCTAAAGGGTTTTTTAAAGAAATGACCATATTACCTGCTCGTGCTAGAAATCGCTGAACTTCATCACAATGCCAAGCGAGGTGGCCACGTGATAACTTTTCAATGGGTGCCTAGTCATTGTAGTGTGATTGGCAATGAACTCGCTGACAGGAATGCAAGATTGGCATTCACTTCCTCTAATGAAGTACGGATTGCATACTCGCGACGTGACACCAACTCAGGGATGAAGGCACTCATACAGGACCCTACGGAGGCATACAGAGCCCATGCTGACAACATCCACAGTCGCCTACATATGATCGACCCAAACGGTAAATTCTGTTTGCCCCCGAAGGTTACGTGGAGCAAAGCGTCATTCACCCGTCGCTACGCACACCTCATCGGCCAGTCGAACAGCCCTGATTGTGAACACTGCCAGATGCATGAAACGCTGGAACACGTACTGTGTGATTGCACAGCATATATGATGGAGCGAAGGACTTTAGAATGTTCCCTAGCCAGCATTGGCAGGCAACTACTGTCAGAGGACTCTATTCTCGGCCCATGACATGACACTGCAGCTTCAATGCGGGCAACTTAGGCGCTGTTTAAGTTTCTGCAGGACACGAAGCTAGACGAGCGGCTCTTGTAGGTTCACCGTCGAATATACATAAGCACTCACCACTCCTCTTATCATCATCGATCCCAGTACTTTCACTCCTCTTCCCTCTTCCCCAGTACAGAGTAGCAGACTAGAGTACACTAGCTCAGGTCGACCTCTCTGTCTTGGCTATCAAAAAATATACCTAACTATTATCTACGCAATCGTTTGTATACATTCCTGTGATAGGAACCTGCTGCTGTCATAAAGCGGCCCCAGGCACACTCAACCTCTTTGCCACAGCTTTTCTCCTTGGTGACCCGCAACAATTTCTCTGGAAAGAAACAAAGCTCAGCTTAAAGCTGAATTTGAAAATTAATGACAGTTTAAGTATGAAGGGCCTGTATATAGTATATGCAAGAAGTATCAGGCGAATTGACACTGAGGCAATTGATTTTTAGAAACAATCATACGAAGCCAGCAGTCAATAAAGCCAAGAAAGCATTGTGAAATAACGATTTATGAGCATAAATTTAGAAGTAAATGTTAATGACATCTAAGTATGAATAAGCCGTCCGTCCGTCCGTCCGTCCGTCCGTCCGTCCGTCCGTCCGTCCGTCCGTCCGTCCGTCCGTCCGTCCGTCCGTCCGTCCGTCCGTCTGTCTGTCTGTCTGTCTGTCTGTCTGTCTGTCTGTCTGTCTGTCTGTCTGTCTGTCTGGCCTCCTACGCCGGCCGGGGCTGGCGGTGCCTATCCACCACCAGCCCCGGCCGGCGTAGGAGGCATATGCTCAGGTTCGCGTTGCCGGCGTCGTCGCGGCATCGTCGTCATTGCAGCTACGTCATCCGACTCTCGCCTCGGATTCTCTCGCCGAGCTAGATGGCGGGCGTAAGAAGATCCAGGAATGTCGTCTGTAGAACACCGGATGGCGGTTGCCTCCGCACGAACAGCGATTCAATAGCAAGTTACTCATCCCGTGCACTCCAACCGGCTCCTGAGACTCATAAAGAAGCTCTTGGAAAACCTCAGTTTCGTCGAGAAACGTGTCAACTCGGACATTGCGTTCCTGAGAGGGTTACTTGAGCGGCTCAAAGATGCATGGCGTGCTGCTGGTGCGCTACTTGGCGCAGAGGAAGGGGAAGGTGTTCGCAATGATCGAGCAGCTAGGCAAGCCAAAAGTTCGTAGATATTTTTGCTTCTTTTTAAGTAGCGACAAGCTTGGAACCACCGCCGGCGAATCTCGTTGGGCGGCACTCGTTCCAGCAGCCATGTTTTTTTTTAAATAAATCTATGTAAGGAGAGGTTGGTGCCTATATGTGGCGCCAGCTACTCCTCTTCTCTTGCATGGTAGTTGTCCTCGGAATGTTGTCAAAAATCACCAAACTGGACTAATAACCACATGTACGAACTTTCACATACAAAGTCTTAGCAGAAATATAAATAAATGTTCGCGCTACACAAGAGTTCACGTAACATAAATACTCACAGAACTGAAGTGTTCACACACAACACATGAGTTCACAAACAATAAATGTTCTCAAAACCAAGTTCACAAAGAAGATGTTGGGCAAGCAGCCATGTTCTTCCTAACGCTGTTCACACCGCAGTCAATTGCACGCTGCTGCGAGCAAATTTAGGGGCAGGCTGAAGACACATTATGGTGAGCAGTCTTTCTGTGTGCGTTTATCTGTTTGTCGTTTCCTTGTGCGAAGGATTTTCTGCAGTCGGCGCGACCGCAGCTAGAAACAAAACAGACGTCGTATTGCGCGACCGCAATACAACGCGGCAGGAGTCACCGTAAAGATGACATGAGAACGGACGCCATCGGTAAGTACAGTTCGCAATTACGGTGACAAATTTCGCGTTCGGCCTCAACAGTACAGTACTAAGCCACTTTTGTTATTGTCTGGCCCCATGCCTGAAACTTATATGTCACCCATGCGGTGCAGCAGCAGCCGCTGACTGCGGGATGCTATCTACACGGACACGCCGCTTCACGAGGTTAGGAGGAACATGGCGGCCTACGCCGGTTGCGCGTGAGAGGGGGCCGGGATACGAGGTAGATGTCGCTACTTAAAAATGTGCAGTAAATCTAGGGAGTTTAGGCAAGCCGACGTTCTTTCTGACCCCCAGTACGTCCGAACTCCACAATGAGAACCTGCTCGAAGTCAACGAGAGTGTCAAAGGGCCGGTTCAGGCGCGCCCTGACACTAATTACAGCTCAGATTTAAGGCGAAGGCCTGGGCAATATTTTTTACCTCTATAGATTGATAAAGTATGACATCAAGTACTTGTTTTATTTTGAAATGAATCATTGCAAGGTATGTGGACCGCACTGTGCAAGCATTAATGTTATCGTTGCATGCGCTGGCCAGTGCCAGTCACGGCCATGGCAGCTGATGTAGAACATCCTTTAATTAAGCAACAAACACCGTGTAGTACATGACACCAGGAGCAAGCACCTGGTCGATTTACCCCTTCCTATGCGTCACTAAGTCCTCAAGGCTGTCAGAGTCGAGACCCTTGTTACGCAGTGAGTGAGAAGAGGTAAAACAGAGCGGCTTGATGTTTAGTAAGGACCATACGAAGGCAACAACGTACCCTATATTTATCGCAAGCGTCGTGGCTGCAGGTCAAGAAAAGAAGGAGCGCGTGGTCGAGCGCGAGAGAAAAATGGGCGACTGCTGACTACAAGCAGGGCTCCGCAGCCCAAGTAATTGTTCTGAAAATTCCTTTTGTTTAACCTATCGACGGGATCGAGTTTGTCTGCGGCGTCTTCCGCATAAAAATATAACTACAACAAGCTGTTTTGTTCATATGTGTAACAGAGAAATAACACGCGTATTCACAGACGTACACAAATATATATATAGAAAAATAAACAAATAAATTCACAAATAATATACAAACTAAAATGTGTTAAGATTCGAGATTCTGGAAAAAGTGATCGTTTGGTTTTTCATTGTGGTCATGCAAAA
The DNA here is from genome assembly GCF_013339745.2 of Dermacentor silvarum. Lineage (NCBI taxonomy): Eukaryota > Metazoa > Arthropoda > Arachnida > Ixodida > Ixodidae > Dermacentor > Dermacentor silvarum. Next base: position 295,620,440 of record NC_051154.1, read on the forward strand.
AAAAAAAATAAACACGAACAACAACTGTTCATTCGGCTCAGCCTGACTTCCACAGCCCTCACCGATCCTTTCTACTTGGTTCAGCCAGACTTTCATGCGACCTCTTGCTCCAGAAAAAAGCGCAAGATGTTTCTGTGGTCGTAAAGTACGCCAGTGTCAGGGATGATGTAAAAATTACACAGTTGACTCCATGGGGAAACATTAATGGGAGACATCCTCGAGGTGATTTTGCAGGCCATAACGATAATGAGGACACTGACGAGGAGCGACAATAAAAAGTGGTGCTCCCACATTATGCATCAGCTGCTAATGCCCCAAATACTTTCGCACGTTGTTTCAACATGAAGGCAATGAAGGATTTTTGAGCAAGTTAGGTGAAATGCCAGTTTCTAAATAGCACACAGAGTTCCAAAGGGCCGGCAAGCAAAAATTTGAGTGATCCAAATAAAACTACATAAATCAATGTTGTGAATCACGCAAGTTCCCAGAATGTCTGTATTTTGATTTAATTACTTGGGTGCGCCGAGAATAATGAACTTTTTATTGCGATAGTAATTATGTGGACACTCCAAGCGGATTTCCACCGTCGGCGTCGTCGTCGCCATCGCCATGAGGTTCCGTATAAAGTGCAACGGCGATAAAACTGTCGCCGTGCGCTGTATGCTGTATGCGCGCGTGAAAGCACACGAGAGACGCGCGCTTTCGCTGGGAGCGAACGCACGGCGGAGAGCAAACGCGACGTCTTCCGTTGCGCGAAAGGCCGTGGAGGGATGGGAGGGAGGGGGGCCACGCCGTGCTGCGGCACCAAATGCGTATCTTGAGACCGGACGCAAGGGGAACTGGGATCTCGCAGGCAAAAAGAGGCAAGCGGGAACACAGCGCGGGAACACAGCGCGGGAGGGGGGCGGGGTTATGGCTTCTGCTCTGCGAGGAACTGCCTACTTGTGCTTTGCGCCGCGGCGGGCGGTCACGCGCACGATCTGCAACACGGCTCGTACCTTTGTATGCGCTGTGCTTTCGTCGCTAAGTTTCCGTTGAAGCGATAGACCACACGAACCTTCGCTCGCTGCTGCTGGCGCGCTTGCTCACGCCAGCGTTTTAACAGCGGTTGTGTGCGGTCATCGAGTTTGATCTATTTATGTTTGCTTGTGCGAGATGACATCATGCTTGTTATTTCAGTTAGTAAGTGAATGTGTCCAAGTTTATACAGCCGATAAATCTACTATCCTTACTCCGTATAGCTCGACTAATTTGTTATCGCAATTGATGCTTCGCATTTCGGGCGAAACTGCTACCTTTTTTTTTCTTTGGCGACTTTTGGTAGGACTAACCTATGATTAGATGAGTATTGTTTGTTGGACCGTTCCCATTCGTCTTAACGAGAATATGCTGCCTTTGTATCATAGTAATCGCCGCAGTTAATCTCCCTATGCCCAGCCAAAGGGCATAACCATCTTCCCGCACGGCAGCACGCATGTGGTCGGAGTAGAAGCGCAAGCTGACGCTGTGCCTAGAAATCCACGAGCCGACGGAGCAGACACTTCATGGCGGCTATAACATACAAACTTGGTTTAATAAATGTCCGTGATTGGAACTTTATGTCTGCAATTTTTCACATTTCGCTGCCGCCGTGTAGTCTTGGAGCCCTTTCTACCTTGGGGACCGGTGTTGCAGCTCGTAATGAAAGCGACGGTGTATTTTGAGACCATACAGACTTTTCTTAATAAAGCGATCATTGGCGTATAGCTAACGTGCTGCTTTATAGAGTCATTGTAAGGCTATAGGTCGGTATACTCTGCAGATAAAAAGGCCAGATTCAGAAGCCTTATTAAAGTATTTGTAATTAACATTTTAGTTCGAATCTTGCAGGCAGTTTTTTAAGGCGAATTCGGAGGGAATGACGTTTTAAAGCGTCCCCACTTTTTTTATGTTAAAAACAGCACTTAACTTGAGATCTTCCTATCCAAAGTTCAACGATCGATAGAGGAAATGTCGAAAACGAGCGCGCAGAGAGCAAAAAAAAAAAAGGGGGGGGGGGAGGGTGATTAGGAGTAGGCAAAATGTTACAAAGGGTTTACTGTAGTCACTCGCAGAGCTAGTCCGAGCGGTGACTCTAAAGGCCGCGGGACCTTGGTGGAATGGTCTTTTATTTATTTATTCTTTTCTGAGGTTTTTACGTGCGAAAACCAGCTCTCCAAAGGCACGCCGTAGTGGAGGGCTCCGGATTAATTTTTACCATTTGGGGTTCTTTAAAGTGCACTACAATGGAAGCACACGGGCGTTTTTGCATTTCGCCTACATCGAAATGCGGCCGCGGGGGCCGGGATTCGATCCCGCTACCTCGTTCTCAGAAGCGCAACGCCTTAGTTGACTGAACAACCTCAGCGGGTCTTGGTTTAACTACTACGTGGGTCATAGAAGGGGCAAGTTGAGGTTGTGATTTTGTTACAAAAGTCTTGATGAGCAACTGTAGACAACGACATTGAACATAACGTCCAGACTACTACGCGGAAGCTACAATATAATTTATTAGAGAAAAAGTACACACCATGCAAGTCAGTGGTCACATCGCAATTAAGAAAATGGTGTAAATGACAAGAAAGTGGATGCCATATTGTATCAGTATTTTGCTCTCTGTGTCACTGTCGTCCGGGTCCAGGACTTTTCTCATTCCCCTATTTGGTGCGTCACTCCATATACACGCTTCCATAGGGCGGCCATTTAGCCTGGCAAAATCGCTCGCCTCAGTTCAAGATTTTCATCACGTTGTTGATGACGCCTGAGGCGATGGCACGTACAAGGGGCGACATGATGACCCCTCCTGAGCAGTCACCACGATAGTCGTCCAGATCAATGTCATACACGGCAACAGGCGCTACTCCCATGCCGTCAGCGTACGACTGGTTTATGCGCTGCAACAGCGTGGCCTCATCCGAGAACGTCACCACCTGGGCGAATAACGGAAGACTTTATATAGCTTGTAGAATCAGAAGAACATTAGTGCCCTCTCAAGGATTACAGTGTGGAGAGCACATATATATTTTAGCAGCCTAAACTGAGGAAATAAGGCGCAAAGATACTGCTACAAAATATAAATCAAAGCTCCTTTCTTAAAGAAAGTTGGCTGAACGCGAAGCTTTCTCCCATGCAAACGGAATCAAAGTCCAAAGCCAACGACCACGCAACGAACCCAAGAAATGCTGAGCGACCCGATGCGATGCATATGTGATTCGATTGCTTGTTTAGCATTGTATTTCCTGAACGCTGATGTTGAATGAAAACACATTTCGTTAAGTTGCATAGCCTTTATTTTAGATCATGTAGCCGTTGATTACATGCAAACAGTCACACTTTCACGGACGATTCTACGCTTGCAAATTATTGCCTTGTGATCGCCGTAGTAGACGGCCAGATGCTCTGCCGTTGTCGATACACGGGATCGGCATTACGGGCACGATCGCGCTTGCGCTTACGCTCGCCTACGGCAGCAGAGGGCACCCACGGTGACGGTCGTGACGGCCGGGAATGCATTGCGTGACGCACATACTGCAATGCACATATATACAGCTCGTCTGGGTAGCGTGGCGTTGCAGTTCCCAGTGTTCTTATCGGTACAACTGCGAATGAAAACTATGGTTTTCTACGATACGTATGTCGTGCGCCGTTCTTCTATTTTGTGTGCCCACATGCGCAGCCGTTGTGCTATTGTGTAAGTTGGCGTTCCTGCAGTGCGTTTTCGGCGCTCACGGACGTAGCAGTGAGGCATAGAAAGCTTCGCTTTAATACAGTTCACCTAGGTAGCGTGGTGTTGCAGTTCCCATTGTTATCAGTACAACTGCGAATGTAAACTGTAGTGTTCTACGATACGTATGTCGTGCGCCATTCCATTGTTTGCGCAGATATGCACATAGTTCAATTGTGTAAGTTGGCTTTCCTGCAGTGCGTTTTCGGCGCTCACGGACGAATCAGTGATACATAGAAAACTTCGCTTTAATATCGTATTTAAATTACAAGGCTCATCGCGGATTCGGAAGTACCGAAAAGATGACAGCATCATTTGATGAAGTGCTTCATGAAAAGTTCGTCCACTGAAGGAAGCTAGCGAGCATGACCAAAACAACAGAAACTCGGTCTCATACCAAAACACCACGCCTGAATTGGCACAGCACAACTCCAACTCCCGTTATTGAACGCGATGAATTGATGATCTGTTAGTGCCAAGTAACGGTCCGTGTCTTAGATCTGAACGGGATGATTTTGGTTCACTTATTTTGCGGAAACTGATCAGCGGCGCACCAACACGTTACGGCAAACAATGTAAGGTGCGGTTCCGGTGGAATTAGTAAAAAGTCCCGCTTGCATCCAAAAATCCCAAGTGTAGTGGATTTGTACTGAAAACCACTTTGGACACAGGAACGTTTTAAAGCTAAATTAAGAAACTTTTGCGTTGACGTAAAGAGGGCTAGATGTGAAAGCAACGCTGGGATTGCTGGGCTGTCAGCCAAAGAAGACGTGCGTAGTCACACTTGTCTAAATTTATCTAAAATTTAATGGGGAGTTTTACCGTCCCGAAACATCACAGTTGGACATTAAGGACGCCACAGTGTGGGGCTCAGGGTTGCTTTTGACGTTCTGGTGTTCTTTAACTATCCACCTAAATCCAAGCACACGAGCGTTGTTTTATTTAACTGCCATTGAAAAGCGACCACCGCAGCCGGGTGTCGAACCCACAAGCTTGTGCTCGGTAGCAGAACGCCGAAACTGCCGAGTTGCCACGGCGGGCTATACTTAGTTTTTTGCATAGCAAACATGACTGCTTTACTGCTCGGCTTCAATTTATCAATTGCAACGTGTGCTCGCACGCGAATTGTTAAAACGTCAATTACTAACTACTTTAATTAGCTAAAACACGCGGTATATTATTTTGTGTATGTTTAAAAGAAACAACAAGGAACGTAACTATAGTGACGCTTTAACAGACCAGATTAAGACCAAGTGACTTGTTACCTAAAAACACGAAGTTAATCCTTGATTTAAAAAAGATGAAAAAAATGTATTATGACAATCTTGAGAGGTTCTTTTCATTGTATCTGAAGTTTCACAGACGCAGAAAATGAAATACAAGGCGTCTTTCGGCGCATCTGAAGCGTGAAAGTTAACTATTTTCCCACGTGATTCAATTTTCCTTTACACCATCAACAAGATCACTAAACGATCGAAAAAGAAGTTTTTCAACCGCTTATTTTTAATTCCACTGTCAAAGATGACAGTTATGTCTGCATTAAGCACACTGACAGGTCTTTATTTACCGAATTTGAATATAATTTTATGACAATGTTCGGTAGCTGGGACCTTATCGCCTCCCACTTTTAAAGTCGTTCCTGGGAGTGACAGAATTCAAAGACCATAGCGGATTATATTTTGACTCTGTTTTTTTAATGCAACACGTTTCACTGGGATATGTTAAGGAAGCACAATATATTTGAGTTTAAGTCTATTTACTTCGTAACTTACTTCGGCGCGACGTAAAGCTTCCTTATAACACTCCTGGCCCCACTGATGTATTTCATGCTATCTCATATGATAAACATTGCACCATTTCTAACAAGATACTGTGTGTACTTCATGTGCAGCCTTGTGCCAGTGAAACGTGCTAGAACAACAGTAATATTATGGCGCTAGCACCTAGAGACATTATGTTTCTCAAGGAGCGGAGCACACCGGAAGTCGGGCTCAGGCAACCGGAAGTTGAGGTGTCTCCGAAACAGTCAGAATAATAAAAACCGATCTAAAAGGAAGTACTGGTTCAAGTTAACAGTTGTATAGGTTAATATATGATATGTGAGCATAAGTTTAGTTAAGGGTCAATTAACCGTCAGGTCTTTCTCATGGTTATGATTATTACCTATCCTCAGCATCAGTAATATGTTGCGCGTCGTCGTCTTCTTCCACAGCTGGCTCGTTGGCGATCATCATTCCCGCGTAGAATTTCACTTCTCTTCAGTCATCGTTATGGGGAGGCCGCGTTTGCGGGGGTATGAGCCATTCATTGTTCGTGTCCTAACGCACACTCCACCGGCGCGTTAGGACACGACGTCAGTTGCTCCTCTGGGTGTGGTAGGAGAAGGACGTGCGTTAACCCAATGTATAGGTTAACGCAACCTAATTAAATATTTATTAAAGTCGCCTAAGGCTTTTCGTTCAGCTTAACATGCAGAAAGGGCTTACTGCAGCTAATAATAATACATATCTTGATTATAAAGCAGGTGAACACAAGGAAAATGTAGGAACTCCGTGCTCATTGCGCGCAATAACATCACGCATAGCAATCCATGTTCCCACGGACCAGTATCTTATATATTGTTTTTTTTATTTATTCGTACTGCAAGCGGCCATTACACGGGCTTTAGCAGGTTGGCAGCCAAAGTAACAAAAAATACAACATAATGGCACAAAGGAACATGGACAGGTTACAAAAGCTGCACAAAACAGGCACAAGATTACGAAACCCGTATTATATAGACAACAACAACAGCAGAAAATTACGCGGGAAATGCAACAAACTGTATTTCAGCTATTAAAAAATGAGGAAAACACAGATAATGAATCTGCTAGGAGAACGTCATTGCTAAGATAACTCCAGTCCCTGAGAGTTCGCGGAAAGAGAGAGAATGAACTTTAATGAAAAGGATGGCTCAGTGGCCTAAGCAGGGGTAAGGGTCAATGGCGGGGTTCACAAAGAAAAAAAAAGCTACACATTCATAACCTGCTGGTCAATCCGGCCTTGCGCACAAACTCCTATAAAGAAAAAAAACACACTTAAAACACTAATTGTAGGAGCGAAAAGGCGTTATTGTTAGGTAATTTGTCTGACGTGTCGAATGACCTGAAGAAAAAGACACCCGTTCACTGATGTTAAACTCATAGTTTCTTTTAGTTATCTGATGCAAAAATTTTAATCTTCATGGGTGTTTTCTTTATTATGGGGCAAGGTTAGCACGTATTAAAGGTTTAGTAACTGAGCTGTGTTTGAGGTGGTTATAAATGAACTGTAAGGCTCTTTTCTAGACTATCCAAAGTTTCTGAATGTTAGTTTTTGCATAGAGGTCCGATAATATAACAGCATAGCCGAAAAATATGAGGGCGACACATTTATATGCGAATCTTCGAACAGCCGAGGTAGCAAGGTTTAGTGCACTTCTCATGAAAAATAACTTACGATATGCGTTAGCTGTAACGTGGTCAACATGTTTAGTGCAGCTAAAATCACAGGTCATCCATAGTCCTAGATATTTCTTATAGAACACATAAAAAAGTTGTTAAAATTGTATTGAAATTTTAAGGGCCTCTTTTTACGAGTGATTCGCAGAAAAACAGTTTTGTGAAATTTTATACACATTTGCCAACCACGAAACGGCGCACTGAAAATCGTTATTTAAAAGTACCTTGTCCGATTGACTGTTAGCCTCCGAGCACAGAACACAGTCGTCTGCATATAGTTTTATAATAACAGAGATATCTTTTGAGATCCGTACGTATAATATCAGGCATATATATTCACACGTGTACATGTTTATCTTTCTTTCACCGGTGACCGCTTTTCACCAGCTAACAAATGTTACACGTTATCGCTAGGCACAGGACGCGCCTGCATGTATCAGAAGTTTCTAGAACGTTGTCGATGCTTCTATCCGTTGTCTGTTGTCACCGGCGCTTACGTAATCTCATTGTATGAGCGACGCGAATTGTCTAGTACTTTCTGGGAGACACGCGGGCACCAGGGATTACGCTGGAACCTTCGATGACTCATGAATAAAAGCCGATGCCTTTCGCCACCGATCAGATTTCGATGATTGCCGACTGTGTTCAGCGCTATCGTTGTGCTTCGAGTGTAGCTTGCTTTTGTGGGCACAGATTCGCCCAATAAAGAATCAGTTTCGTCATACACAGTTTTACGACCGTTTTCTTCAGCGTCACTACTACGTGACAATATGATTAGAGAAAGAGAAGTGGTCTGAGAACCAAGCCCTACGAGACACCTGATTTAACTGGTAGTTGGTCCTATTGATAGCGTTTAAACTGAGCGAACTGGTGGCCATGATTTAAATACGCTCAGATCCAGTTAATCGCATCAATTCGCTGTACATTATTTACGGATTTGACAAAATCACGGCCCGTGGCAACGAGCTATGTCGCACAAGTTGAATACCCTTTCCTGAATCCATGTGGAAATTTGATCAAGATTTTATATTTATGTAAGAAATCTAAAATCTATGTTTATGTATAATGTGTCCTAATAGCTTGCGACTGTTAGAGGTTAATTAATTTTTACGGTAATTTTTAACGGTAATTTTTTATGCACTGTCTAGGGAGGGAGGGGGGCAATATTTTTAGGAAGTGGTACCACTCGCGCCGTCCTCCAGTCATTCTGAAGTTTCCCTTTCTCCAATGAACGTGAAAACTAAACGTGCAAGTATTTAGAAACCCACTCGGCATATCTTTTCAGGAATGTTTTGGGTATGCCACCTGGACGAGAACTTTTCTTTCGTCGAACTTTAAGGAGCCTGAGTAATAAACCACGTTCACTTATTAACAGATCAGGAATAGGGGGCAACGAATTGTCTAAAGACGTTAATACGCCATCATCAAAAGCAAAGAATGACTAGAAGTGTTCATTAAATGCGTTAGAAATTTTCTCTTCATCAACCAAAGGAATACCATCGACGTCAAGTACATGTACATCGCATTGACAATGTTTCGGTGAAATTTCCCGCCAAAATCGCTCCGGCGACGCTGCGATGAGTTGGGGCCGTGATTCCTCATAGTAGCGTTGTTTGTCAGAAGTAAGTTGATGTGGAAGCTTAGACAAAACAGAAAGAAATGTTTGTTGCTGATATGGTGAGACACAACCCAATTTCTTTTTCTTTTTTAACCTCTTAAGGTGTCGTTTCAATCTCAGCGTCTCCCGCGAAATCCAGGGGTTCCTTTTTTTTTAACCATAAGTTCGTACAAACTTCTAATGAATGGCCTAATACAACTCAAAATAAAAAAATTATGGGGTTTTACGTGCCAAAACCAGTTCTGATTATGAGGCACGCGGTAGTGAGGGACTCCGGAAATTTGGACCACCTGGGGTTCTTTAACGTGCACCTAAATCTAAGTACACGGGTGTTTTCGCATTTCGCCCCCATTGAAATGCGGCCGCCATGGCCGGGATTCGCTCCCGCGACCTCGTGCTCAGCAGCCCAACACCATAGCCACTGAGCAACCACGGCGGGTACAACTCAAAATAAAATTAGCGCACAGTTGCTAAGGTACCAGCAGTAAAAATCAATTATCAGATCGATAACCACGAGTTGGCATGTTTCGACTAACCTGTAGAATGAGGTAAGAAAGACTGCTCAGCATGTTGCCGGGATGGCTGCCGCCATGTCCACAGCTACATCCCTCATCAAAACCATCTCAGTGATTTAGCCAGTGCACGTAAATATACAGTAAATGCGGTTCCAGAGGACCGACTACCGCTTGGGTTCCAGATTTCTTTCTCTGCTCTGGAATTCGCGGGAGGCGGAAGACTGATCGAGCCCTTTTCGCAGAAATGGCGACTGCAGCAAGCAATTTCGCTCGAATTAACACGCGCAACGAATTTTATCTTCGAGGCCTCGATGGATTCAGGCCGCCTAATACATGCCATAACGCAGCCGCAAAGTACCCGCCGTAGCATTTTACCGCTGCCTCAGTGCACCACAAAGGCTCTCAACACCCTGAACGGTGGAGTTGCTATCGAAGTTTATTAACGTAAAAGGACACAACCGATTCTTGCACAACGCCGCCGCGTATCGCAATTTCTCCAGTGCGGCCGCCGGTCACTTGTGCTCATCTTTTTTCGTTGCCGCTGTGTCATTCGCAGACCCTTGTTTTCTGCTCGACATTTGAGAATTTCCAGATTGGCGCGTATACGTGTAGTGCGTCGCCTATAGAGGCACCACTGCTGGCCACCTCGCGGGCGCTTTCGAAAGTACGTTCGTGCCGCGTGGTAGCAGACAGCCAAGCACGGATGGCTGAAATTCGCGGCTGCGATTTTCCCTTTGTTAGGGCGCGAGACCACTACTTCTGCGGTGATAGCTGCAGGAAAGGCATGGGCCACTGTGAGAGCTGTGACGTGCATGCTGTTACCGGAGTTTGGGACAAGCCAGTTCGAACACGTGCCAGGTGCATCCTGCAGACAAGCGTAACGAATCTCAGTACCGAAGCATAGAGCTGGTCTTAAGTAACCGCTTCGTTTTGTTGACTTAAGCGATGTCTCGATTGCGTTCTTTTTTTAATGCTTATTCGGCAATACTGTTTATGTGTCTCAATAATGAGCACACGTCGATGGTGCATTATTGTATCGTATCTCAAACGATTCCACCCGGTGCGATGCCAGCACATATTGTAGTAATATTGCTACCGCTGAATACACGTTGAATACCGCTGAATCACCGAATAAGGGGCGTCAAAGTCGTTTCAAGATGAGCCATTACGAAATTGGTAATTAAAATGCGTACGCTCGTCAACGAAGTCGCTAAAAGCACGACTGTATAAAAACGCGAATTATAGGGCTCCTCCACTACCGATGCAATTCCACTGCGTGCGTCCACGTACTGTCCTTGTCGCTGCAGTTGTCCCAATTTGAATTTCCTTTAGTGACTTGCGTGGAAACACACGCAATATTTAAAGGTGGGCCAGTGCCAGCCAAGGTAGATGGGTGCTGTGGCAAGGCCGAGTTTCGTAATTTGCGGCGTAGGAGTGTAACGCATACGCCGCAAAAGATGTTAAAAATAATCAAAATTAGTACAAAATGCACACGCAAATGTAACTCAGCTGTAAACCAACAGAGCACTCTGCGTGGTACGTCTGCTCACAAAGCAGCAAGCTGTAATGACTTCGCAAACATGACGCGATGTTTTCAACAAAAATCGAACAGCAGACCGAGATGAACAGCAGACCGAAAAGACCGATATGCAGTCTTCGCCCTGAGCTACCACTTTATAGCACAATTTTCAAGCAACCAAAATATCGAAGTTGTTCTCGCGCGAAAAACGTCAGTGTGTTTCTTATTTCACTCCGAACACGTGAAATACAAAGAGACGCGGAAGCAACGACGCAGAAAACTGCGGTGGGCTCCTGCTTCCCTCCACGAGTGCACTTAGCGAATCCGTCACCAGTGGCGCGTCCGTTGGCGCGCTCTATTCGTGTATAGATAAATATTCGAAGCCTTCCAGCTCAATGTTCCCAAGGAAATGAAACGCTACCACTCCATGTTGATGTGCGGCTAGGCGCATCAATTGTTCTGTACCTTGCACTTACTGTTCGTGGTCCTTCCGGTTGTATACATTTGTGAACAATGACATTTCAGTACCCATTTCGACTTGGTAGCCATTAGAGGTGGTAGTTGTATAAGTCCCAAATTTTTGCCCTCGTATGCATACGAGGTCTATGCAGAATCCTCTCGTTTGTCGAGAATACTACTATTCATACATTCGATGACATCTGAACAAAGCAATACTTCACCTCCGTTGCAGCGCCGCTGGTTAACTGGAATTTGAATCCGGCGAGTGTCAAAAATGGTCGTGACAGGGTATTCAGATCACTGCCAGTGCACAAGCTACCGGGGCCGTCAGATAGCGTTATTGGTCGCCTTAGCAACACTTTTTAGTTTCAGTTATTGAGCGGGTGTACACTCATAATTGAATTGAATTGAATTGAATTGAATTTGAATTGAATTGAATTGAATTGAATTGAATTTATTTCCAACATGTTTACATATGACATGTTTGAGGTGTATGGGAGTAAAAGCCGCTAAAAAGCAGCTTGACAAAGCTCCCATATCCCTATTGTGTTTGGCAGTGCAGGGCAGAAAACACAGAGTACATTGTTAACAGCAAATAATTACAATGTCGTCAAAAAAAGAAAAAGAAACTGAATAAAGCAGTACAGTGCGGCAACAAAAGTAGAAATACAACCATACGAGACATTTGATACTAGTGCAATTTCTCTAACAACATTATATTGTATCAGAAAAAAAAAGTTCTCGTATGCTTTTAAAAGAATAAGAAGTGGTTATATTTTCCTGCGTAATTTTAAACTTATTTAAAGTATATGGTAATGCATAACTGAGTGTTTGGAATCCATAATTTGTGCGCGGGTGTGGAACGTGCCAGTGTTCATGACATCGTGTTGGGTAATTTGTGGGATTTTCATGTAAGTTAGCGATGTCTCTAAGCAACATATTGTTTTGTTTTACCTGCATTTTATAGGACTTAAGAATACGGAATTCATATATTTTTTCTACTTCCATGATACGGTATTTTGAAAATAGGGAACTTACATGTGATGTAAAAGGTACATTCAGTATAGCTCTCATCGCAGCTTTCTGCAATATTAGAAGTTTGTTTTTACAAGTAATGGTAGTGGTTCCCCACACTAAATGACAGTAGTTAATATGCGATGTGAAAAGAGCATGATATATTATCATCTTTACTTTGATTGGTAATGTCTGTTGAAATTTTCTTAATAGTCCTACAACTCGAGCTAGCTTGGTGGTTATCAAATCAACATGATTGTTCCACAACATGAATTCATTAAAGTAAACACCTAGTGTTTTCACGGTACTCACTATTGCTATAGCGTTTTCACCAAGGGTTAAGCTGAGGTCAGTCATGAAGTGCATATTTTTTGGTCTGAATATAACGGCTTTAGATTTTACTGTGTTAATTGCTAATGCATTTCTTCTGGACCACGCGTGAAGTTTTGCAAGTACATCATTGCCCTTACGAATTAAATAACCTGCATCCGTTCCTGAAAGAAATATGCTTGTGTCATCAGCGAAAATGATGTAATCAGCCTCATTATCTATTTCCACCAAATCATTTATGTAGATATTAAACAGTAAGGGCCCCAGTATGCTTCCTTGTGGGACCCCGTGGCTAATTGATTTCCACTGGGAGCGAAAATTTCCTAGGTGAACTGACTGAGTGCGATCAGTCAAGTAGCTGGAAAGTAGATTAAGCGTTACGTCGCGGACACCATACAATGAGAGCTTCTTAATCAGAGTGATGTGATGAATCCGGTCAAAGGCTTTCGAGAAGTCTACGAATACACCAAGGGTAAGTACTTTGCGTTCAATATTATTTAATATTAATTCCTTCTGTTTAAGTAGGGCTATTTCTGTTGATAAGTTTTCTCTAAAGCCGAACTGCTTAGATGATATAACATGGTTTCTTTTTAAAAAACTGTTAAGGCGAATAAAAATTATCTTCTCCAGCCCTTTGGAAAAGATCGGAAGGATCGACACTGGCCTGTAATTGCTGAGCACGTTTTTAGGACCACTTTTATAAATAACAATAACTTTCGCTTTTTTCATCGCTGATGGAAAAGTTCCGGAGCTAAGTGACAAATTAAATATATGAGTTAGAATTGGGGATATGACATCAAGTACATGAAGAACCGGTAACAATTTTAAGCCAAATGCATCTTCGCTCCTGCTTTTTTTCATATTATTAAATACTGATAGTACTTCTTCATTGCTTGTAGGCAATAATACGATGGAGTTGCACACGTGATTGTTAATATAATGTAGCGCACTAGGATCATGTGAACTGTTAACTAATGTAGTAAAATAATCATTAAATTTGTCGGCTAAATGAGCACCGCTATACTGAGTTCCGTCGATTTCGAGAGCTTCAGGTGTTTTATTCGAAGTTCTATGAAGTAGGCGATTAAGCTTAGCCCAGACTTGACTTTGATCGGTTGTGGCATTGAACATAGAGATATGGTAATCATCCTTAACCTTTCTCAAGGCAGAAGTCACCTTATTGCGGTACGCTTTGAAGGCTGCAAAGTCTCCTGGATCACGACTTTGTAAAAACTTCTGAAATAGTTTATTTTTATAAGAGATCATATGAAGGATGGCTGGTGTCATCCAGGGCTTCCTAGCTTTTTTCGGAGGGTTGACACATTTGTAGGGAATCTTATCTCGATATACAGAAATGAATATATCCAGAAATGTGTTAAACGCCTCACCTACTTCTGTTTGCTCGAGTACTGGCTCCCAGTTTTTATCTATGATGGCAGCCCTGAATGACCCAAGTGATTCAGAGTTGATAAGCTGTGTCGTCATAAAGGGTGTTTTTTTGCAGTATGTGTTTAAAGCAGGAACTTTACACACTAAAAACACAGGAAGGTGGTCACTTAATGCATAGTTTAAAACACCGGTGGACAAAACTTCAGTTGCCATATTGGTGATCAGAAGATCAAGAACTGTTTCTGATGTAGGTGTGACACGGGTGGGAACATTCACTACATTAGTCAGTAGATACGATTCAAGAAGAACAAATAATTCATTAGTTCTATTTGACGTCTCCTTAATATCGATATTAAAATCACCACCGAGTAGTACATGGTAATTATTAACATTCGCAAACTGAAAAATTTCCTCTAGATAATGAAAAAATGATTGGACACAACCTTGCGGCGGACGATACACCACAATGAATAGGAATTTGTTATTTGACAAACACAACCCCTCATAATCAGCAGTAAGAATACTGAATCGATCAACATATTCGCAGTGCAAACTGTTGCGAACAAACAAACACACACCACCTCCACGTCTATTTACACGATTGAGAAAAAATGAACTATAACCAGGCAAACTAAAACACTCAGAATCATTAGAAATCCACGTTTCAGTTAACATAATTCCCGTGAAGTCAAATGTGAATTTTTGTAGAAACACGTGAAAAACATCAAGTTTTCCACGGATTGACTGGGCATTTATATTCAGCAAAGATAAGCAGTCAGAACCACCAGCCAATAGCTTGTTCATGTCGTCAGGCGTGAAGTTTATCCCAGTCATACTGTTACCAGCCATTTCTAAAGGGAGCACTTTACTCGGCTAGTGTTCTCAAGTCCTCATTGCTTTGAATCAGATGTGCTGTTTCTCCAGTTTTTTTTCTCACTAGAACCTTGCCATTTCGACACCACACATACTGATACCCAGAACGCTCCGCCCATTTTTTGGCAGTTTGCAGTAGCTGCCGGTTTAACAGAGTCAGGTTTTCTGTTACTGCTACTTTAGATTTCAGTTTTCTTAGGTCCTTATTTTTTTGCAGCCAATTGTCTCGCATATCCTGGCGAACAAAGCGTACTATGATACCTGGGGTTTTGTTTGGCATACAAGGAAGTCTGTGCATAGCGGAAACATCACTTGGAAGTAGGTCCGGTAGGCCAACAGACTGGGCAACTTCATTGACTTTGCAAAGCAAATCCTCATTTTGAGATTCTGTGATGCCATGAATAACTATATTTTGCCTGCGGCTTCTATACTCCAAGTCATTAACAGTCCTTTTCAGGACTTCAACTTCCTCAGTGTCACTGCGGGATTCAACAGCCTCAACGCGTTTCCGCAGCTCTTTCAGTTCTGCGTCATGTCGCGACATGACATTCAACACCTCATCATACTTGTCCGACATCATACTAATCGACTTCTCAATGTTGTCTACTTTCTCTGGGAGGCTTTCCATCTTCTCTAGTTTAGCTTGGATAGCAATTAGCACTGCAAAAATGTCACTGTCAGTTCGGTCGTTGCCTGAGCCTCTCAAACGGGATGAGTAACACTGAGGACAGTTCCATGTGGCAAAGAATGCTTCTGTCTTATTCTTAGCCGCCGCTTCCGTAACACCGGAACATTTGCCCAGGTGATACGATTTATCGCATACCGAGCATTTCATGACAAGGCTGCTGTCAGACACAGTTTTCATGCACTTGGGACATGTCTTATCAGATACCGACATTTTTCAAGTTCAAAAACGGACACCACCACAACAGTCAAGCATGCAGCACTTTGGCAGGGAGCAGCAGCAGATTAAAGTACGCCTGAGAGGACTAGGACAAGTTAAAAAGACCAACCTGTAACGAGTAGAAAAAGAGCGTTTTGATGCGTGCGCTTTCTGCCGCCGCCGCTGCCAAAGTGAGCAAGGGGGGCGTTGATGACCACGGCGGTGCTGGCTGGAGGAATCGCAGCTTGGTGACGCTAGCAGCGGACGTCAACTCGATGCAATTTCATGGGTAGCAAGATAAGCGTGTCAGCAGAAAGGACGCAGCATGAATTAGTGGTGGGTTCACGGGCAATTTCTTCGACGGATCCCGCAATACAGACGAAGTCTTGAAAACTGTAACGAGTAGAAAAAGAGCGTTTTGATGCGTGCGCTTTCTGCCGCCGCCGCTGCCAAAGTGAGCAAGGGGGGCGTTGATGACCACGGCGGTGCTGGCTGGAGGAATCGCAGCTTGGTGACGCTAGCAGCGGACGTCAACTCGATGCAATTTCATGGGTAGCAAGATAAGCGTGTCAGCAGAAAGGACGCAGCATGAATTAGTGGTGGGTTCACGGGCAATTTCTTCGACGGATCCCGCAATACAGACGAAGTCTTGAAAACTGTAACGAGTAGAAAAAGAGCGTTTTGATGCGTGCGCTTTCTGCCGCCGCCGCTGCCAAAGTGAAATATAGAGGAGGAGGTCCCAGAACCTAGAAGCTCTATGGGGACCTCCTTTCCGTAAAAGAATGGTGTAGTACATTTTAAAAACAGTAAAGAAAGAAATGCAGTCTTTGAGTAAAGACTAGCATTGGAAGTGCGTGTATTTACATGAACAAATAGTAATAAAAGTCTACAAACTAAATATGAGATATGTCAGTGATTAGGCAACTCGTAAAAGTACATAAAATAGTTGCAATGCTCAAAAGCATGAATACCACAAGAACACGCAGAATATAATTCAACACATATGGAGAGTTAGCTAGATACCTAACTGAAAAAAAAATAATACTGGCTTAAGTGCACGTAATTAAAGAAAAAAAATGAGACATCCACCAAATCGTAGGAATTGCTACAAAAGAAACTCATACGGGTTCCTCAAAAGAAAAGCCTCATAGTTGAATAAAAATTCATCCTTGCCCGGGACTCGAACCCGGGACCGCCGGCTTTCTGGGCAGCCGCTCTGCCATCGGCGCTAACCAGGCGGCTAACCGACGGCAGGGCGAAGTCGAATTTATCAACAACTCGAAGCAATGGCAAGTGTTTGAAGTAATAGTTCAGCGCACTTCATTATTACGTCAAGTGCACGTAAGGATGGAGACAACTTAATATCTAACGGGAGGTCATTCCAAACTCTTAATGTTGAAAAGTATTTTCCGTAGTTAGTTCTTATCATCAATAAAACGAAATTGTTATGGGAAGCGAATCTTATATAATTTGTGTTAATGAGTGGTGACTTGCAGAAACTGCTTACGGGAAGAAGGTCATAAGGTGCCCTGAACAAGGTGCTCAAAGTATTATATTTTACGAGGTTAATAATTGTCAGTAGTATGTGTTCATGAAGAAGAAAATAAGTATTACAACGGAACGGTCTAGAGGTTAAGATTCTAATAGCTTTGTTCTGTAAATGCTGTAGCACAGTTAAATGCGTTAGTTAAGTTTTGCCCCATGTTGATATACAATAATTAATGTGGCTTTGAATAAATGCATAGTAGGGTGCACGGAAAGTTGATACTAAAATAGGATCGGGCCTTCAGTAATATTCTGAGGCCAGGCGATAACTGACGCTTTAAATTAGTTATATGGTTTGTCCAACGTTATTCCAGGAAATTAGTATTCAGAAAGATTTTGAATGATTTGGTAGTTTAAATTAATTTATGTAATGGTTGGTGGAGACTTTTGACTGTATTACAACATGAATGACGTTTTAAAAGGGCTTATTTAGAATTAAAAGGTTTAAAAGGGTTAATATTGAGACAGTTACGCCAGCACTAATTTAAAATATTTTGCGAGTCCATGTTTAATTTTGTAGTAAAAGAATCATTAGACCTGTCGTTAGCAGGGATTAAGAAAAGCTTAGTTTAAGTATTGCAGCTAGGTAGGTCATTCAGACTTATAATATGAATAATAGAGGGCCAAGCATTGAGCTTCAAGGTACTCCTTTTTTTGGCTATAATGAATTTAGAGCGCCTTGGGTTAACGTAGACGGCTTGTTGCCTGTTATATAAATAGGTGTTAATGAGAGAAATAAGGAAGGCCCCCAACGCCAGTTTCATACAATTTGTCTAATAAAATAATGCGGCTGATTGAGTCGAATGCTTTCGAAAGGTCAATAAAAACTGATCCAGAATATTTGCCTTCATGAAATGCACTTTTAAATTTATCGGTAAAAAAAGCAAGGCAAGGTCAGGAGATTATCCCCTACGGTAACCAAGTTTATTGCGGGATAAGACGTCAAATTTGGAGACGTTTTTGTTTATGCACTTCTCATTTTCATTATTTTATTGAGAAAGTCGCAGTTTCACCCGAAAGGTGCATTGATTGCGATAGCAAATTACTAGACAGCAATACGAAGTAAGGTTAGTAGTTTCATCAGCTGCATAAACTGCTGTAGACATTCCCTTACTAAATAAATTAACAAGAACGTTGTCACGCGTGCACAGGCAAACACAACACAACTCACTCGATGACTGCGGACACTCGCTTTCAGAACGCTGACGCGATAAAGAGCCGCAGCCAGGGCAAGCGAACGCTCCTTCCTGCTGCCTCTCGCTTCAACGCGAACTAAGCAGCGAAAACACAACGCACACGAAGAGCTATCAGCTTCGTGTGACCTGGCCTTCGAATCCATCGCAGATTACCCCCAAGGGGTAAGGCGTGCGCGGCCGCCATCGCAGCCGCAGTAAAATAGAATATGCGCGCTAACCTGCCGCCTTCCCCGCCCCTCCTAGTGCGTGAACGTGCTCAGCAGCGCAAATTTTATCTGAGCCACCGTGGCGGGTATATGGATAACATCAAGACCGGAGCTGGATGCCTTCGAATGCTGTATGATATCAGTAACTTTCTCTGGACCGGGCGGGAAAGGAGAAATAACTGTAAAGAACGTAGAAAAGCCTCTTCGCCAGTGACCGGATGACTTCAGCTGCTAGAGCACCAGAATTCGTTAAAACCGGTAGCAATATGTCTTGGGGTTTTTCATAAATGATGATATTAGTTGCTTTACGGCTGAATGCAGAGTGTTTCTATTTACGAATGAGGTAATAATTTTCCATTGTTTGTTTTAGTTTATACCAACTGCCAAGATTTCTTTTAATTTTTCCGCTGGGCATCCTTAAGTAGTCAAGTATATTCGAGTAAGCGTTGCAGCGAGTTTTTGTCTAATAATTAAAGGTCGCTGTTGGATTTTTTGAAAAGGTTGTCTGTCTTATGTAAGCTCATTGAAATGCCGTTAATTAACGAGGGATTATGTGAAGCAGGAATATTTGTTCTGCATTTCGCGGTGCAAGTGGAATCAAGTACACACATTTTACTGGAGAGGTGACCACATGCAAAACAATTTTAGTTTCATTTTGTGAAATTACTCTGCACCAACCTAATGAGCTCCTCATTGGTGATTAATTTTACAAAATTGTTTAGAGGGTTTCTGCAAGTGGCAGGGAAATTGAAAGAAAGTGGTATAGTGGTCAGTAACTTCTAAGATACCGCACTCTTAATGACATCCCTGATTAGACAAAATATGATCGATTAGTGTGCCGTTGGATTAAGGAGTACATCTGGTTG
Source organism: Dermacentor silvarum (assembly GCF_013339745.2). Classification (NCBI taxonomy): domain Eukaryota; kingdom Metazoa; phylum Arthropoda; class Arachnida; order Ixodida; family Ixodidae; genus Dermacentor; species Dermacentor silvarum. The sequence continues at coordinate 295,640,074 of NC_051154.1, forward strand.
GAAGAGTAATGAGAAGGGAGGCGGGGGGCGATTCAAAGCCGCTACCGAGAAGGCAATCGGTCTAATTTATAGAAGGCGTATTATTATGATCTTGTGTATTGCACATTGCGACTGCTATTCGAACTTTATTTGTAAGATGAGATTAGTTATGTGCTGTTCTAATAGAATCAGCATAGAATTGAAAAAAAGCCAGTATGGCATAATGATTGGTGCCCTTTCTACGCATTTAAATTTTTTTGCCATGTCAAGCTGCCACGAACAGCCATCTAGCTCACCTTTCTGGCACTGTTATAAACGGCGCCCAAAGCTGACCGACTGCATGTTTCCTACCGCGAAACCATGTGTCCCTGTACCAGAACTCCACTGTTCACGGAACTGTAATGGCACTGATTTACGTCGAGCTGATTTACGGAATTGTATCGCGAATTAACGGGGTGCCACCACGTTCGTTCCGCACACAACCACTTCGGAATGAATTGACTCACATTCAAGGTGGTGTTGCCGATGGGCCTGGATGCCATGAGGCACTCGGGACGGCTAGCCGTACGGATCTTGTTGAGTTTGCACACGGCGACGTACTGCGCCTTGCCCGGCTGCCGCGTGTACGTGCCCCAGGCAGAGGGACCGGAGCTGAGCGCCCCCAGCTCGGCTATCTGTGCGGTGAACGTCTCCGGCGCCACCTGCGTCATAAGCAGTAGGCCATATGAATGAATAAAATAATTTGGAACAGAAGTCGTAATTTTGCCTGAAGGGCTAAGCATTGACCGCGATAACAAGATGTTAGAATAGGGCGCGCAGTTTTTGACGCAGTAAACATTCGCTAACTGATTAAACACGTGTTGCGTCAAGAGCCCAAAGACACACATGAACAAAATTCCCTTGATGACCGTGGGCACTCGTGACCTCAATGATGGCGTAATGACGGGCGCCCGCAGCGGGCCGCGCGCGCCTCTGTCCCATGACGTAATCTCCGAGGTGGTCTTCGCTTTAAGACATTGTGGGGTTTAAGAGTGGGATACTAAAGCGAAACAATGTTACTGTCGACTTATAAAGCATTCTTATGAAAACTCTGATATCCTTAATTTCCTGGTAGCAGGTTGTTTACTACAAAAGAAAATCAAGGTCGAATTTATATTTTTTTTTAAATTTCGGGCCTGACCAACATCACAAGTACTTCAGAGTCACGTCATGGATTTCAATATATTTTGTCGTACTTCGGCCGTCCTGGCGCCAGTGAAAGTTCACGAAACACTGAATTTCATTATTTGGCTCCTTTAATATACAATGAAGTTTTTAGCTAATAAAAATCTGTGGATTCGAAGCGGTGTGGGAATTGGTTTAGGCGAAGCTTTCATTGGTGTTTGTAAAGGGTATTCACGCGGGTGAGAAATCCCGGCTGTCGGCGTTGGCAGTGCACATTACGTGACAACGACGTCAGGGTTTTTCGAGATGGCGTGCTGCCGCCGCTTATCCCTGAGAAAGAGGGAGCTTCTCTACGGGCGGAATAATAATGCCCTCTTAGCGGGGGGACGGGGAAATAAATGCTGGTGATTGGGAAGCCTGACGAAGTTACTGCTCCAGAAGGCGGAAACCATATTGCAATCGGTTCGTTGTTGTGCTTAGCGGCCCTGTCACATTCGCGAAGGCGCGTTGCATATATGTGCAACTGTGAGGGTCCACTGAAGCGACGTTGACACGTAATTTTTTTCGCTGGTCGAACAATTCCCGTGCTTTGGCCCACTACATCTAAAGCGTACAAGGGGAACTTGAAGAAATTTAGAGTGGAGTCGAGAGTATAGAAGCCGCCAGAGTATTCTGCTAACAATAATATTCCTCCCTGGTTGCCCCGCCCGTGTGAGCGGGGGACTTCTACGTTGAATGTTTCACGGAGGCTCACGTCACTCAGCTCCAACCATATTCTCTGTGAAAACGTCCTTTGTGTGAATACCCCCTTAAAGAGCTCTGTTCCTGCTTCAGGCCGATTCAGACGAGAGGACGGAGCAGGGATTTTCGCAGCGGACAGCAAATCACGTGGCGCGTGCGACAACAAAAATTGGAGGACGTTTAAGCTTCGCTTTTAAGAGTGGAACGGGATAGCATTATCTGGCCCCATTCTCATCGCATTTATCTTTGAGCAGGCTTCACTGCAACACATAACGTGGGAAAGCCAGCTTAAAAGACCAAGCTTACACCTATCCCCTAAAGTCGGCTTCACTTTTAATCAGAAATGCATTACTGGGGAAACGTTTTTCTAGGGGCAATATAAGTCGAGTCCTCTTATATAAAAATGTGAAAGCCCTAGCACCTTTTTTCATTATTTTATTAATTGTTTGCTACTGCCCCGAGAACGCGCGTGTCCAAAACGCATTAGGCAGGTGAAGTCCCAATTTGACTTGCCGAGGATGCGAGCGCCAGCTGCATATTAATTTCGCAACTAACCTATCCGAGCGCGCCGCTCTTGGTATTGTAGAAATGCTGGAAAATGGGTTTGTGTTTGAGTTGTCTCGTAACAAAATTATATTTTCTCGTACATGCAAATTACAATCCGATGCCAACATATCTGTAGGTTGCGGTGAAGTCATACTTTACCATTTTTCTGGCGGATTTCACTGTAAGAAATTCAATTTTTGTTCATTAACACCATGCGCCACGCGTAAGGCCTGCGCGGTCGGGGATCGGGGTGGTTGGGGATGATTATCTCCGCAACGGATGCCGACAGCCACGCCGATGTCGACGCTGGATTTTCTGCGACACGGGGCCCTTAACGCTATCGTGTTAAAATCATGGGGTGCTCGGTGAGTCTGGCCTTCACCGCTCGCAGGCTGGATTGAAAATGCCGGCCGCTATTTCCGTCCGTCCGTTTGGCGGTCGTCTGTCCTCTAGTCTAGCCCATCAGTGTCAAGTCTGTCAACGTGGGGAGTGAAATTCGGTTTATGACCCCAAAGGCGCTATTTTGCTTTGTTGTTTTCTTAGCGATAAACACAAGTGCGATAATGCTTAGTAGTTTTCCATTTCATGTAACATATTATAGGAGGTCCCCCTACAGTGTTTTCACTATGGGACCTCCTTCTTCACGATATCATACCCTCTTTTGTACATTTATTTTGCCAGAATAAACTTCAAACTTCAATCGTACCGAGGCGCAGAGAGAGTGGAAGAGAGAGGAACGATAAGAGACAGGAAGAGAGCGGTGTGGGTCAGACAGCAAACGGGGATAGCTGATATTCTAGTTGGCATTAAGAGAAAGAAATGGAGCTGGGCAGACCATGTAATGCATAGGACAGATAATCGGTGGACCATTAGAGTTACAGAATGGGTGCCAAGGGAAGGAAAATGCAGTCGAGGAGTGCAGAATATTAAGGAGAGTTCATCTGTCCTTGGACGAGCGAAGGTCCCGTAAAAGGGACGTGCTAAATAATATTGCTTCGCTGCAGAGTGTTTCTGCAAAAGTGCGGTTAGAATTTCTGCAACATTCTGAAACGAAGCCAAAATTGACATTTACGAAGAGTGAGTGAGATAATCATTTCAGCGGATAAATGCACATTGCACTGACATCAACTTACTGAACACATCTGTTTGGAGTTGATGTCGGCATAAGCGTTGCTACAGAACCCAGAAAAGCTTCCAAAATAAAGCCAGACCTGACGCTTGGTGAGAGAATGCCCTGGAGGTCATGTCAGCGACGCGATTTGAGTCAAGAACGAACTGCTGAAGTGAAATCATTTTTTAAGGAACGTTCACAATTGATTCACACGGCTTCTCCAAACCCATTACCGACACATGGCGCTAAAGGTGAGTGTCCAGAAATTCTTGGACACAATGTTTTGTAATGTTTACAGCATGTCACTCCGTTAAGGATGTCATGCTTGATATTCTGTGCATAAGTAAATTGCAGTGCGATCTTGTAAAAGCTCTGGAAGGGCAGCACAAATGCGCTAAACTATTTATTACCATAAAAAAAAGATAGCAGACACCATCCTTGACAATTATTTATGCCAGACCAAGCTTTTCCGAAAGTTGCAGACGAGGGAAATGTGTCCAAAGAGCGGCGACGAGGGTATGATGACGACGGTGTGACGACAACTACATGACGGCCATGACATGACGACGCGGGAGTAACGACGAAGGTATGACTACGACAGGCGCGATGACACGTTGATGTCGATGCTGGAGTGCCGCCGATAGGATGACAGTGTTATAATGATTACAATGGTATGACAACGGCAGCATGACGACAATAATATGACGACTCTATGATGACGGTGTGTTGACGGTGGCATGGCGACAAAGGGATGACGAAGGTGTAATCCCGATGACGGCGTAAGGACAAAGGTATGAGACAATGTGCTGACGACAGTGCAAGTCCTACGACAAAAGGACGACAACGAAACGACCACGACGGCATGACGGCGACTTTGCGATGACGGCACGATTTCGACAATGGCATGGCGACGATAGAATGAAGACGACGGCATGACGGCGACGGCTGAAAGATGGCGTGATGACGACAATATATGACAACGCAGTGACAGCAACACAGTAAAAACGGCGGAAAGATGACGATGAGAAGACAACGAAAGAGTGATCACCATGTCCCATGAAGGCGACGAAATGACGACGACAGAATGACGGCGACATTATGAGAACGATGTGAGCTGGTGTTCCAGCTCACGTCTGCGCTGACGTGCAACACCTGCCACTGCAGGCCCCCTTAGTTTGCACTGTTTCTGGTGTTGATTTGCACTATGTCCGATACTGAACAATCTGGCAGCCTTAATTCGCACTATACCCGGTGTTTGTTTGCACTATATCCGGCGACATTTCAAGCTTGACTATCTCTGGAATCGGCCCACATTTTTCGGAGACAAAATTGGCGCATCCTTGCGCATGTGACCTTGTCTTACCTTGGCTTCGACTATATGCAAATAAATGCTTCGATAAAGAACACTTTACAAAAATTTGCTTGAAGAATGGCAATAAGAGGAGTAGCGGATACGCTACAAGTGCGGAAAGCTAAATTTGAAGAAATATTTCACCGGTCGACTACTCCCAGGTTATTCAAAGTGATACTGTAGGCTTCCGCAGACATTGAAGCTAATTTTCAGTCGTACTTATAATATAATAAAATACGAGCGGAGACTTTGTCCCAAGGCACAAGACATCATCACGCACAATGCTTTCGATGAGCTTAGAACGTTTGCATTGATCACGGGTTATCGAACACTGATCAGTCCCATTCGTCTGCATAAAGGAGCGCACCGTCACTTACCGATATGCTGTAGCCGAGCTTCCACGAGTAAGCTTGATCGAGCATGTCGCGAATATTGTTGAATACTTGAGCGGCGTATGTTCTTTCCCCACTGCAGCTGACCAAGTCGGGATAGCGAAGCGTGTGCGTCTTGACGATCACGTAGCGGATCGCACTCAGGTATTTGTTGAGATCGTACCACCGCATTCGCGCCTCGATGGGTGGCACGCTTACGGCGACCATCAATTTCGCATTCAGCAGGTCGTTCAGGAGGTCTGAGAAGTGAGTGGTTCCGGCGTAAGGGTTCCTGCTGCACTTGTCGCCCGGGTGGTTCCAGTCCAGGTGAACACCCTGCGTATTTAGAATTCAAGGCAGAGAATGTGGTATTTTTCTGCATGTAATTCTGTACCCATTGTGCCACCTATGTCATACATGAGCTGGTTGGTGGGGGAGTGTAGTGGAGGGGGATTGCTGCGTAGCTTTAATTACAGGGAAGTAGACCGCAATTTCAGCAGCTGCCTTTGTATGCGCCATTGCTGCCTATCTGCTGTTTTGTTATTGCGATAGTAATTTATGGGCACTGTAGGTAAATTTTCCCCTTCGGTACCAACGCAAGCGCCAGTAGGAACAAGAAAATGGCCTAAGCTCGTGAGGCCCGTCTCGGCCTAATGCCTTAATCGTACCGCGTCAGCATTATCAACATTTATTCATCGGTTCATTTCAACCACCATGTACGTTGAACTTGTCTGCTTTAGCGCGTCGACACTTGGTTGACCCTGTCTTTTAATGCGTTAGCAATATTTTAAGCACTTCACACACTTTCTAAAATCTATCTATACATCTATCTATCTATCTATCTATCTATCTATATATCAATCTAGCGATGGTTGTATGCTTGTATGCATCTATATATATATATATATGTTTCTATGTAACCGCTTTCCCACCTGCCCACTGGGTAGTCTGTGGTGGAACAGGCTAGCGCATCGGGCTCCTGTGCGAAAGTAACAGGATTTGAAACCAACCACCCGACCAACTTGGGTCATTGAGTATGTAGCAATGTGTACAAATGTGCCACTATTCAACGAAACTCTTTCGCGCTGACGTGGGTCACTGTAGACGCGGGACTGGGTATACGCACCGGTGTTCGAAGATAGTCTTTGACGCATTCCTCAGGAATTTACCTCAGGCCGACCTCTCTGCATTTCGCATCATTGAACTTCTCTCTCTCTCTCTCTCTACTTCAAGAACTGGGTATGGGCCACTTGGTCTATGCTGGTCTGCAATGAACCTCTTCGATGAAAACTTGGCTCACTGGGTATGTGCCAGTAGGTGTCTGCCCCTCTTCAATGAACGTCTTTGACGCCAACTTGACTAAGAAGGTATATATATATATATATATATATATATATATATATATTGTCACGGTACAACGCCGAGAGAGGACAGGGAGACGTTCTTCAAGAACAGCAGGACGACCTGTTTAAGCAAAACGGAACAAAGACACGTCTTCTTCGTCGTTAGCCAAAATGTTGTACCGTGACAGTGGTGGAGGTGCGGGGTATATTGACCACGCCTGATGCTACGGACTCCTTCTGGGAGTCGTTCATCTAGCCCGGACGCATTGTCACCAGTTACGACCCCCGTGCACCGCTTCAGTCGTCGACTGCTAGGCCTCGCCCCGGAGTTCTCCCCTCTTCAACCACATCTTTCCAGGAGCTCCACACATCTGGCAATGGCCGAAACGAGCCCACCGCAAGCACCCCAATGCAGCCAGTCTCCCAGTCAACAACAGGTAACTGTTCTTCATCTGCTGGTTCCCGATCGCTATCGCGGTGCAGCGTTCGAAGACATTGAAGACTGGCTCGACAAGTATGAGCGCGTCGCCCAGATTAACCAGTGGACTGAGCAGCAAAAGCTCTCCCACGTCTATTTCGCGCTTGACGACAGTGGCCGTACTTGGTATGAGAACCGCGAAGCTAGCCTATCGACATGGCATGACTTTCGGCAGAAACTCACCGATACGTTTGCAAGTGCCGACCGACGCGACCGCGCCCAACAGTTGATGGAGCTACGGGTGCAACAACCCAATGAGTCGGTCACAATGTTCGCCGAAGACATGGCCCGTCTCTTTCGTAGAGCCGACCCGAACATGACCGAGGATAGGAAGTTACGCTACCTCATGCGAGGTGTAAAAGAGCAGTTGTTCGCGGGGCTTGTGCGCAATCCACCCGTCACCGTCGCTGATTTTATCAAGGAGGCTACGGCTATTGAGCGGGCCCTTCATCAACGATGCAGGCAGTACGATCGTCTGTCCACCAGCACCGCAATCAATGCCGCCGCATTGACTCCACAGTATCAGAGCTCCTTGCGTGAAATGATAAGAGAGCTCGTCAGAGAAGAAGTTCACCGGATCCTGACATCGACACTGGATAGCCCCGTCGCGTCAATCGCCGAAGTGGTACGCGACGAAATCAGGCAGGCGTTACCGGCCGCCGATCTTCCCGACCACCAGCGTCCCATGAGTTACGCCGCCGCTGTCCGATGTTCCCCACCCGTTACAACCACACCCCCGTACAACCAGCCTCCGAGAGCCGCTCCTTGGTCGCCGCCGCAAGAGGAGGCATTGCGGCGCGCACCCGTGATGCCGATGCAGTCCTACCGCCAGCCGTCATTCGCCGCGCCTTGGACCACACCGCAAAACGACCCTTCGAGACGGCCACAATTTCGGAGATCCGACGCGTGGCGCACCGCCGATAACCGCCCTCTCTGTTTTAACTGCGGGGGCGCCGGCCATATTTCGCGCCATTGCTGGCATCGCGACACATCCTTTCGACCTCTTCGTCCGTGGTCTGATGGTCGACGTGCAGATGGCGACTCCCTGCTACGCCGCGACGACGCTGCTTCTCAGGGACCTCCCATAGCGCACCCGAATGACGAATCCGTGCCGAATGATCGGACTGATTTCGGCCATCGGTCGCGCTCTCCTACCCCTCCACGCCAGATGCCTGCTGGACGTACTTTTGCTAACTTTCAAGGCCGAAGGTCGCCCAGCCCCCGCCGGGGAAACTGAAGGCGGCGACCTCTGGGGGTAAGGTTGCAGGCCCGCCGCAAGACAATAAAAAGCCCCCAACTCGCCCGCTGCCGAACGCCGAGCAGCCGATAACCACCGACCCCGAAGAAATTGTGAGTGCCGACCTTGATGTTTTTGTGGATGGGCAGCAAGTGACAGCATTAGTCGACACTGGTGCTGACTTCTCTATAATAAGTCAGGAACTCGCCCTCCGCCTGAAGAAAGTGAAGACGCCATGGACGGGACCTCACATAAGGACGGCAGGCGGCCAATTACTGATGCCTACTGGAAGATGTACTGCAAGAATTAATATTCGAGATTCTTCTTTCGTGGCCGCTTTCATCGTTCTTCCTGCGTGCTGTAAAGATTTGATTCTTGGAATGGATTTCCTAAGGGAATACGGCGCCGTAATTAACATTCCAGACCGCATGGTGACGTTTTATAAGAGCCCTGGTTTAATCCATTACTTATCGCCGCAACACAATGCCTTTCGTCTAACAGAAGATGACGTCGTAATCCCACCTCGGTCATGTATTCTTGTTTCGGTGGCCTGTGACGTACCGTTTCATTGCGAAGGAATTGCCGATCAAATAACCGTTTTGTTGTTTAGTCACGGTATCTCGGTCGCACGAGGAATTGTCAATGTCACCGACGGGCGCACGAACCTCTTGCTAACAAATTTTAGCACAGAGAGACGGCACCTTCCAAAAGGCATGGCTGTGGCTTATTTTGACGGTGTTGCGGATGTTCGCGGCTGCTGTTCGCTACTCGAAGAAGCGCCTACACAAGATCCAGCTCCCGCACTTGACGTCAGCACTGTTTTGCCGCCGCACGAACGAGAACAGCTTCTTACGCTATTGGCCCAGTTCGTCGACTGCTTTGCGTCGACTTCAAGAGTTGGTCGGACGCCTCTAACAAAGCACCGAATAATTACAGAGGATACGGCGAGACCCATTCACCAAAATCCTTATCGTGTGGCACCCAGAGAACGTGAAGCCATACAACAACAGGTGACAAAAATGCTTGAAGACGACGTGATCCAACCATCAACGAGTCCCTGGGCATCGCCTGTAGTTCTAGTCAAGAAAAAAGCCGGCAGCTTGCGTTTCTGTGTGGACTACCGAAAACTAAATCAAGTGACGAAGAAAGACGTGTACCCGCTACCCCGTATCGACGATTCCCTCGACAGGCTTCGACACGCACGTTACTTCTCTTCCATGGACTTAAAAAGCGGCTATTGGCAAATCGAGGTAGACCCCAGAGACCGTGAAAAAACTGCTTTTGTGACCCCAGACGGCCTGTACGAATTTAAGGTTTTGCCTTTCGGCTTGTGCTCTGCGCCTGCTACGTTCCAACGCCTCATGGATACTGTGCTTTCCGGTCTGAAGTGGAAAACCTGCTTAGTGTACCTCGACGACGTCATCGTGTTTTCCGCAACGTTTAAAGAACACCTCGAACGGCTTGAAGCAGTTCTGCAGTCCATAAGATCCGCCGGCCTCACGCTGAAACCGGAGAAGTGCCACTTTGGCTTTGCGGAACTACAGTTTCTTGGTCACGTCGTCAGCCACGCCGGTGTCCGCCCAGATCCTGCAAAAATTACCGCCGTCGCACAGTTTCCCGTACCATCCGACAAAAAGGCTGTCCGGCGGTTCCTCGGCCTCTGCGCTTATTACCGGCGGTTTATTGCAGACTTTGCTCGCATTGCGTCGCCGTTAACCCGCCTCACGAGAGACGATGCTCCTTTTGTATGGGGTGATGAAGAGCGAGGTGCATTTAACATCTTGCGGCAACGTCTCCAGACACCTCCAGTGCTTGCCCACTTTGATGAGACCGCTCCTACATTGCTCCACACGGATGCCAGCAATGTTGGCTTGGGAGCTGTTCTTGTACAGCGGCAGGAGGACATGGAAAGAGTGATTGCCTACGCCAGCCGAACACTCTCACGCACAGAGGCTAATTATTCCACAACTGAGAAAGAATGCCTCGCGGTGGTATGGGCGGTTATGAAATTTCGCCCATATTTGTACGGCCGCCCTTTCAAAGTTATCAGCGACCACCATTCACTGTGTTGGTTGACGAACCTTAAAGATCCGTCCGGACGATTGGCACGTTGGAGCCTAAGGCTGCAAGAGTTTGACATGACGGTCATGTACAAGTCGGGGAAGCGACATACGGATGCTGACTGCCTGTCTCGATCGCCGATAGAGTCGGCTTCTCCACTCGAAGAAGACGATACAGCATTTGTTTGTGTTCTGGAGACAGCCACCATCGCTCAACAACAACGGGACGACCCTGAGTTGCTTGCACTCATCAACTACTTAGAAGGAAGGTCTGCGAAAGCACCTAGAGTTTTCGCCAGAGGACTGTCGTCGTTTTGTTTACGGGCCAAAGTCCTTTACAAAAGAAACTTTTCTTCTACCGGGTCCCCCTACCTGCTCGTCATTCCTGCAGCTCTTCGTTCGGAAGTACTTCAAGCCTGTCACAACGAGATGACTTCTGGTCACTTAGGCTACACGCGAACATTGGGCAGAGTGCGGCAAAGCTACTACTGGCCGAGACTTACCACGGCCGTGAAACATCACGTTCGCTCTTGTCTTGACTGCCAGAGGCGCAAGTCACCTCCGACGAAACCAGCCGGCCTCCTACAACCTGTCCAGGTTCCTCGAACACCATTTGATCAAATTGGAATGGATATCTTGGGCCCACTTCCTACTACCACTGCAGGGAATCGCTTTGTTCTCGTCGCAACCGACTATCTGACACGTTACGCTGAAACAAAGGCCATCCAGAAAGGCACAGCGGCCGAGGTGGCGCGCTTTTTCATTGAAAATGTTGTGTTGCGGCACGGAGCCCCAAGCGTCGTAATTACCGACAGAGGAACCGCATTCACGGCTGCACTTTTAGATCACGTCTTGCTGCTAAGTGGAACAGCTCATCGGAAGTCGACCGCCTACCATCCACAAACCAACGGACTGACAGAGCGCATTAACAAAACAATTGAAGACATGCTTTCAATGTACGTGGATGTCGAACATAAAAATTGGGATGACATCCTCCCTTATATCACGTTTGCGTACAACACGGCGAAACAAGAGACGACGCGCATGACTCCGTTCACCCTTGTTCATGGCCGAGATGTACGAACGATGTTGGATGCAATGCTTCCACACGAATTTGACGACACCGAAACGGACGCCGATGTCTTCACGCAACGTGCCGAAGAGGCTCGGCAGCTCGCGCGTGTGCGGATCTGCCAGCAGCAAGACTACGACGCAGGCCGCTATGATGCCCACCGTAGAACCGTAAGCTATGAAGTCGGCGACAGAGTGTGGGTTTGGACACCCATACGGAAACGAGGCCTCTCCGAAAAGCTGTTAAGGCGATACTTCGGCCCATATCGGGTATTGCGGCGACTCAGTGATGTCACCTACGAGGTCGTCCCCGATAGCCCCAACTCTACGAGGCGCCGCCCGCACCGTCCTGAACTTGTGCATGTTGTACGCATGAAGCCGTATGTGAGCGAATGACTTTGCGAGAGACCCTCACTTCCGCAAGTGGCATTTCTGATATAGCATCGGGACGATGCTCTTCTAAGGAGGGACAAATGACGCGTGTGCTCTAGGTAGACGACAACGACGATGGGAACATTAACGGACTCCGTCTAGTGGGTCAGTGGGATTTTGGCTAACGACGAAGAAGACGTGTCTTTGTTCCGTTTTGCTTAAACAGGTCGTCCTGCTGTTCTTGAAGAACGTCTCCCTGTCCTCTCTCGGTGTTGTACCGTGACAATATATATATATATATATATATATATATATAGAATTGGGCCTCATAAGCAAATCATGGTTTGCGCACGTAAAACCCCAGAATTCAATTTACGTCAAAGTTGGCTTAACCAGAAAAGCATCGCAAAAATTGCAGGGTTAGCTGCAGCCTATAGTTGTAGTTATTGTGGTTCTTCAGGTATTCTACAGCGGGAAAGGCCCGAGCGCTTGGAGTAGTAATGTAACTAGAATGTTTAAAAAATGAAAAAAGAAAGAAAAAACGAACATCCATCTCTTTTTTTCCCTTTTTTTTCGATTGTGCTGTAACAAAAAATCCCGCCTATCAGGGCTAGCACGCTCTTTGAAAGCGGTGCTCGCAGAGAAGTGACCTTCAAGGTCACTTTGGTCCAGGAACGCCTACCGCTGCTCTATTTCATTTTTGTAACAGATGCAGGTGTTTTTATTGAACACTTTATAGGTACATCGCATTGCACAGACGCACGATTGGCTAGCGATGCTTATTTGTGCTCACAAAGAGCTTGTTTACGTAACATGAAATGGGGAGCTCCGTTTGTGAAACATTGACAGAAATGGTCACAATGGTTGGGTCCTAATCTATCGAAGATTTGACAACGTGCCTTTTAAATATAAAAAGGCCTCGTTATCTAGGCTAGCCATTTGGATGGCCACCTCTACTGCTTGCAGCCTCAGAGGCGCCAAAAGCAACCAGTAAGTTCCAGACGCAGCCGTGTTGTCTGCTAGCGCAGCCATCGCCTTCGAGATCGCGTGCGCAACAACAACAACAACAACAACAACAATAATAATAATAATAATAGTAATAATAATAATAATAATAATAATAATAATAATAATAATAATAATAATAACAATAATAATAATAATAACAGTCGCAGTTCCGCACGAAAGGTGAAGCATCGATTGGGATGGCAAATTATCAGACAGCTATACGAAGTAAGGTTAGTAGTTTTATCAGCTGCATAAACGGCTGTAAAGATTTGCTTACTAATTAAATTAACAAGCATGGTGTCGCGCGCATACAGGCAAACATAAACGAATTTCACTCGATGACCGCGGACACTCGCTGTCAAAACGCTGTCGTGAGGAAGAGCGGCAGCAGCACCGAGCGAATTGACCGTCGTGCTGCCTCTTGCTTCAACGCGATCTAAACGGCGAGAACACAGCGCACACGAAGCTATCAGCACTCGCACTCTGTCCCCCTCGCAGATCGCTTTCAAGACAGGGCCCGCGCGGGCACGCTCAGCCGCCACTAGAGTAAAAGGCACCCCCCCTTCCCCCGGTACCTTGCGCGCGATGGAAGACGACGCGCTTTCTCCCCGCCTTCCTCCCTTGAGCGCGCCAGATCGAGCCAGAATACTCGGCTGACCCTGGCACGCTTTCACTCGCACCCACAGTATACGGCAGGCAGCCACGATGGTACCGCACCTGGACTTTATACGGAACATCACGGCGACGGCGGTAATGCGCCTGGAGTGTGCACATAACTTCTACGCAAATTTAATAATAATGCAAGCAGATGTTGAGGGCGTGATTTATATCAATAATTAGGCGACGCGAAAACGGTCCGGTGAACAGCAAAGCAGAGCGAGCGCGAGCACCAACAACACTCTTCGTCCTCGTCTTTCACTTGCGTCCGTGTTTGTCGCTACAATTACCCCCCGGTGAAAAGGGAGCCAACTTGGCGACCTAAGGAAACTTCGATACTGGCGGGTCGTATAGTGCGGTTTCAACCGTTCCACGTGAACCGCGTTACGGCCGCGGCGTCGTTGGTCCGTAGACGGCAGAAGGGGCTCAATGACGTAATTGACAGGAGACGTCTGACGCAGAACCTGGCAAATATCCATTCAAACATGGATATTGGCATCCATGTTTACTTATTCTAAAATTATATCTGCAGTTTGCTAGCTAATGATATGCGCTATTGCCTTTGTTTACACTTCAGCAGTGAAATATTGCCGTGCTGATAAGTGATGGGAAAATAATACAGACGAGTTGGTCAAATCAAGAGCGTTATTAGGCAACCATCGCATCGGGCAGATCAGGAAACTAGGCGAGCGTTGTGAAGATTGCGCGATAAGCATTCCCAAATGGCGAAGCAGAAAATACGGTATTAAATACTTACACTCGCAGCAAATGCTAGCGGGAACACGGGACTCCGTGGCATCGCTCCGTGGAGCTCCACCACCAGCGCTTCGTGAACTCTTGCGGCGAAGTCGCAATCAAAGTGATAGGCGAAAAGCTCGGTGCATTGTCAGTTATGGTTGCTCCCCTTCGCCGCGCTTTGTTATCAAGATCGGGCGCAAGAAGATTCAAGAAAAAGAATATTTTCCCACAGCTTGATCGCAACCGCTATGCAGAATTGGGGCATTTAAAATGTTCTTTATATAAGTAAGTACCAGTTATGTATCAAATCCTCACTACTCAGCTGCGAAGTGATGTTAATGTGATAGAGCTGTGTTGTAAAGTGTTTAAAGCACCATTTCTTGGGGCAACACAATTATGGTAAACGTGAAAATGACGAAAAGGCAAAAACGATTGATACCGGCTGCTATGGGTATACAAGGTATTTCACGTAGCATGAAGAACCATAGGCGTATCTACCGTGTAGACCGGTGGGGCACTTGCCCATCTGCCCACCTGGTAGATACGCCTATGGTTCAAGTTAAGCGACTTGAATATTCTTGGACATTCTTAAGAACCTAACACTTCGCGCCACTTTATTCGCACGATTTGCAGGATGGTAGCGTCCTCTCTGTGCATGCGTGTGACTCAAAGGCAGTTGCCGCCAGAAAAGTATGACCTCTGAGATTGGCGGCGTTGCTATGTCCTCTTAACGCGAAAATGTTCATGTACCAAGTCAGAGGAGGCATTGACCAGGTGCTGCGATTGACGTCCGCAGAGTTTCTAAATGACATTCTGTGCAGCTTGGGTGAACGCCCTCTTGTTGAGTTTCGCATGGGCAGCAGCAAAAAACAGAGAGAAATGCCGCTCACGCACAGCCGGTGTTAATCGTATACATGTTCAGTTGCGTATGCTCGAGAGAACTACTCGCAGAGTATAGGCGCGCGAGTTTTTGTTTCCGCGCCCAACCATCTGTCATCCTTAAGCTAAAAAGTTAGTGCGGAAGACACAAAAGTTGTTCCTGCTGCGATGAAAATTTGTTTCATAGAGTGTAATGACAACGTCGATTGTGGCATCCGCTTAACATTCTGAAGATCTTATGTAAGACAAACCAGAATGCGCATTATTGATAGACTGTGCGAGCATGCTATGTGAATTATTAAAGGGACAATAGGTAGTAAGTAATCTGGCCATGCATTGCACCAACACTCGTAGTTGTTCGTCCAAATACAGTAGTGTTGAACTGTCGATAGGAATCATCGTGCCAGCGAAAATTGAGGCGTACAGTCATCCACAAGAAGGAAGCAGCATGCGTCAACACAGCATCTCTTAGTGGTTTTGACAAATACGTGAAGTATGCGCATGGACTCTTAGTTTTGACGTGGTGCACGTTGCTGGTAGGTTGTACGATAGTTTGCTTTTTTGGATATGTCGCTTCTGTTGCTGTCATGTATCTAACAGCCACTGTTCGTTAATCTTACTGCGACAGCAGTTAAGTGCTCGAAACAAGGTTTGGATTGTCCGTCTCTCCGGGTCCGCCCATATTGTTACTCAGTCATCAACGATAAACAACGATAGCTTTTTTCGTCAGGCTACCTCGTCATCCCCACTTTCGCCAGTGCCACCACGTGAAGAAAAATAAAAGTTTTCCACTGTGATTTTCACCCATGCCAGTGCAGAAATGTGCATTTGGGAGTCGCGCGCGCTAGTAACTGAGTTATCGCGTAAGAAGAGTGCTGGTCAACTAGTTGAAAGCTTTCGCTCAACACAGGCTGAAGGCAGTGGCATCTGTGAAAGTATTTTGGAGGCGAGAACTGCAGTGGATCAGGATTATATTAGGTGTATCGCACAGAAATTGTCCTTGACAAAATGGCGTTGGATTTGCGTGCAATTCTTTAAGTTGAGACAACGTCAGAGGTCAATCAGAGGCATAGGGCGCAGGTTTTATGGGGCCTCATAAAACGTTGTTATGAAACACAACTGATTCAACGCGTTTGAGAACCGACCAAACGGCATCTGTGAGTATATGCGTGCACCACAAGCGGTCGTTTGCACGGCATAGCTTAATTCAATGCCGCCTCTAAACTTAATTACTAGTTAGTCGCACTGCGCAATTAATATTCGAAAGTGTCACCTTGCCTACATCTATTCGTTAATGAGAAGCTCAGTGTATCGAACGCTTGTGATGTTGTCAGAAGTGATTAATCCGGCGGCTGCAGGATTGCGAAGACGAATTCAGTCATGAAAAGGGCGAAAAGTTACGATTGATTTCCAGTGTTCAACTACTATTCTTGCTGTTTTTTGCTGCACTCAGCGGTCAGGTATGTAGGCTACCGGGCTATCTATGTAGCATCACGGAGCGACGTAACATCCCCACTGCGTGCAACATGACGGCCCCTTGTAACTGTTGTAACTCCTTGTGAGACTACGCTCCAAGATTCGTACCACGCGTTCCAGGAAGCCATTTGTGCGGTCTTCATGCCCGGTCTTCGTCATGGCCAGTCATTACACCATCGTCGTCATGGAGATGGCGTCGTTGTGCTGACATCTTGCCATAGTCGTCATGATGCCGTCGTTGCGCCGTTAACACCCTCAGGGTAATTACATCGTGTTCGCCAACGTCGTCACCGTCATCATGCTTTCGTTATGCCGTCTTCGCCATGCTGTCGCCGCCACACCATCGTCGTGGCACCAAGGTCATCATTCCATTGTTGCCGCCATCATCATCTTGCCGTTGCACAGACACTCGGACCACACGCATCCGAAAATGTCAGAAGTTCTACAACATGAAGATATGGCTCACTAAGAACAATAATTTTTCGATGGTTTCTGCCGAATTTTGTTCTTTCAGCGACGGTCGCAATTTCTCCAGCATGTGCTGTTGTTGAGCTGTGCATCAATGGTGGAGTGTTCCTGGCCTACGCATCTGACGGACATAATAACTACACATATCACTTCAGATCAATTCAAAGTGACGACACTTAGAGAGAGAAGCGTTTGGTAGAGCAGTGTACAGTCGCATTCATGTGAAAGTGTATCTTCAGCTTTGGTATGTAATAATTTCTTCGGTTGTATGAATAGGGTTGCTAGGCCATGTGAAGAAGTAGGTTGCAGTGAATCTGCTTAGTACAGTAATTGGCTGTTGGCTGCTGATTCTGTCTTTTTATGACATTTTATTGCGGGCTATTGCGTACTTTATAAATACGTACACCAACTAGCCCAAGCTTCCGTGCTATTGCAAAACGTTCACAGACGCAGGCATTGAGCGATTGAAGGATACAGGCATGGAACGGCGGCATGTAATAATTCTGAGCTGTTCAGCTTTCATTTTCTTTCAAGAGGTCGCGTCTTGAGACGATTGAAACGCTGATGGGCATTGACAAACCCAATAACCTGTGAGAACGCTTCTATAAAATTTTCTAGACGCAACCTTTTGTCAATCAGCTTTTCTCATTTGGGTGCCTGATAAATTCACCAGGCTAGTTTTAGAGCGCAGCTCTTAGGCGCCCGTTCCTGCGGCGAGCGTCGGTGTCACTTGTAACCGAGCGAACGATTACAGCCAAGGATGAGAGCGAAGGCGGCGGGGGATGAAAAAAGCAGTGAGGAGGAAAGCAGAAAGGAGGATGCTGCGGAGCCATGAGGCGGAAAGCGGAGCAGGGTATGGCGAAAGCGTGAGCAGAAGAAGCGTAGTTTGGCGAGTCGCGACGATGGCTACGAGATAGCGCCAGTAGAGCGCGCCGGCTGGAAGGTCTGTCGGCGGCGGCTGCTGTCGCTCACGCGCTGGCCCCACGCGCTAGCTCTGGCGATCTCCAGATTAGCGAGGCAATCGCGCAACACTTCGTTCCCTTTGCAACGTGCCGCACGAGACTAAAGTCCCTATATAAGAAAAGTACCGCCATCTACTCTTTCCTCCGCCGCCTCCTCTCCTAAAGCCCTTGCTTTTTTCTTTACTTTTTGCTTGCGAAAGCCAATTCGACGGTGGCGCACCTAGAAAGTCCACGGTGAAGCTTTCAGGCCAGGCGCGCGGCGCCGCCGCCGCCGGCGACTGCGGCTGCGCAGAGGACTTTCAACATGGCTGTGAGGCGGAAAAAAATAAAATATAAAGAAGTGAAAAGCGCACGCTATCATCGTCCAATCGGGACGGGAGAGAGAGAAGTGGCGTTTATCAAAGGATGGCGGTACTTTTCTTATATAGGGACTTTACACGAGACAGGTTGTCAGCGCCAGCCAATATATCGCGAAACGAAAACACGTGTAGAACTGCGCCCAAATTTCGCATGAAGGAGTATCGTAATCGTGGGCGATTTTTTTTAATTTCTGATTTCTATTTTGCAGGTTGAAAGTTGATTTAGAGTTGTGTCATGACAACGCGCCATTGAATCATCGTAAGGAAATATTGCGTCAACGGCAAAGAGGTCAATGGACCAAGTTACGTAGTACGGAGCGTCAGGTGGCGGAACATTGAAACGAGCAAGGATCTCTGCGACAGCGCGAGGCCGTGAAGGCGGGTGCCATTGCCAACCTCAGGCTGCTTGTACACCAGTTTGGGCCTACTGTCATCATTCTTGTATCGTTTAACAGACCCAGGTTCTGTGGTCACCTAGAATTAGTACTCAAAACACTAAATGCTTTTCCTTATCATGCGTTATAAGCAGCCGTATTCGATAATTCTCACATACAGTGCGTGCGTACTTTCCCACAGAGAGGGATATATATATATATATATATATATATATATATATATATATATATATATATATATCAACATTTGTGTCGTACATTCTCGCTTCAGCCTGTGGCTCTTGAGTAAGAAAACCCCGGTTGTCGTGTTCCGATGGAGCATAATGAAAAGACGGCTGTGTACCGCACTTTCGATATATATATATATATATATATATATATATATATATATATATATATATTGTCACGAGCAATGGCAAAGACAAAGACGTTGTAGAGGGGCTGGGTCAGAGGCTCTTCCGTCAGACGGAAACCTGCTGGCACCTGTGCGCTCTGTGCAGTCTTGACTAGACAAGCGCTAGCCGTTTACCGGTAATTAAATACTCCCCGTAACATCTTTTTGGTGGAGGTTGCGGGTTCTATTCCACCCGGCCCTGGATCTTCGGAGCGGACGCCACGTTTCTCCTGCCTCCATGGCTGAGGATAGTACGCAGTCATCGCAGCCCGCGCCCGCGGCTCCAGCAACCGTGGTTCTTTCGCAACCCCTCGACCCCGGCACGTTTTGCGGCACGGACAACAATGACGTCGACGATTGGCTCTTATTGTACGAGCGCGTCTGCAAGCACCACAGGTGGGATGAGACCCTAATGCTCGCCAACGTCATTTTTTACCTACGGGGCACGGCTCGCGTGTGTTATAACACGCACGAAGAAGAACTGACGAGTTGGGACGTCTGCAAGGAGAAGATGCGCGCATTGTTTGGTCGATCGGCCACGCGACAAATGACAGCCCGGCACGAGCTGGCCGCCAGAGCTCAGACGTCCACGGAATCGTACGTCGCATACATCCAAGACGTGCTAGCCTTGTGCCGCACAATTGACAAAGACATGCCCGAGGCGGACAAGGTTGGACACGTGTTGAAAGGCATAGCTGACGATGCCTTCAACATACACATGGTGGTGCAGTGTAAGCACTGCACCACCATTGACTCCATCATCACAGAATGCAGGCGGTTTGAGCAAGCAAAAAGCAGACGGATTACTCAGCGCTTTAACAGACTCCCGAACACAGCTGCGACCTCCTCGTGCGAAGATTCCATGACGCCCCCTCCGTTCTCGACGCCTAACCACTTGGCCAGGATTGTTCGCCAGGAGCTCGAAGCCATGGCTCCAGCCGCTTATCAGGCACCTGGTCACGACCATTTGGCGACAATATCCCTCATTCAGGCCGTCGTCCGTCAAGAGGCTGCAAATATGGGCGTCCTAGTTCCACAAACCACCAGTTATGCTCCTCCGCCCATGTGCCCTTCCGGTCCTCACACTGAACACCACGCCGCCCCAATTGTTGCTGCTGCCGCTTCTGCTCCCCGGTTCACACCCCGCTACCGAAACCCATCTGAGTGGAGGACGCCTGATGACCGCCCAATCTGTTTTTCTTGCTCTCGCGTCGGCCACATTTCACGCCACCGCCGCAATCGTCGGAATTACCGACCAAGCTTCCCTGGTGACTGCCGCCAAGATCGTGGCCAGTACTATAGAACATCTCTTTTCGACGACCAATTTCTGGCCCGTGATCCTCACCGTCTGTATTCACGCTCTGAATCGACCTACGCCGATGTTGCCGCACAAGGACACTGGTGCAGCCGATCGCCGTCCCCTCAAATTCGCCAGTCGCGCTCCCCTCAACGCCGTCGCTCTCCTTCTCCGGCTTCCTCTGGCCACCACCCGGGAAACTAGCCAGTGCAGCTCGGGGAGGTGAGGCTGCATTGACGACAAGGACCGCAAAACCTCTATTGAACCCTACTTCCCTATATATATATATATATATATATATATATATATATATATATATATTGCTACGAGAGACACATGCTGCCAGGGGCAGACAACAAAGAAGACGGTTCTGTCGGGTGCTGGTGGCTGTCCACCATCTTGGCTACTGTGTCAGTCTAGTGTAAATACAGTGTAAATAGTCCCGCCTTGTGTCGTTTTACGTAACATCTTTGTGGTGGAGGTGCTGGGTAGTTCCCTGTTTCCATCACGGAGCTCCGCAACGGCCGCTTCCGACCATGTCAGTCGGTGCAGGCACAACGTCTTCACCCGCTGCCCCTCCCGTGGCTCCCACCTACATCGTTCTGCCTCCTGCTCGTGATCCTGGCGTCTTTTCCGGCCAGGATGGGGTTGACGTCGACAAATGGCTCAACCTTTACGAACGGATCAGCGCCAGCTACAGGTGGGACCCGACCCTTGTGCTCGCCAACGTGCTTTTTTACCTCGATGGCCCACCACGGGTGTGGTTCGAGACGCACGAGGTGGACATTACAAGCTGGGACTCTTTCAAAGAGAAGATACGCGACCTTTTCGGGGACAGCACTGGCCGGCAGCATGCTGCGCGGAATGAACTTGCGACTCGTGCACAGACATCCTCCGAGTCATACGTCTCTTACATCCAGGACGTTATCGCTCTATGCCGCCAGGTTGACGAGCACATGCCTGAGTCCGAGAGGGTTTCTCATGTGCTCAAAGGTATCGCTGACGATGCCTTTAACCTGCTCGTGTACACCAACGTTGATACCGTCGACACAATCATCAAAGAGTGTCGGCGGTTTGAACATGCCAAGAGCCGCCGTATAACCCAGAGATTCACCCGGCTGCCCAATACGGCTGCAAGTTCATCGTGTGATGCCGTTCGCCTGCCGACAACCTGTGACCACATTACCCGTATTGTTCGTCGCGAGATTGAAGCTGCCTGTCCTGCACCTATTCCACCACCCGTGTTTACATCCCACGCCAGTGACCCAACGCCGCCATCAGTGTCCCTCATTCAAGCTGTAGTAAGGCAGGAGTTTGCCAATCTCGGCCTTCCATCGGCGTGCCCACTGACTCGTCCTGACGCTCAGCCTTATTCCTCTGGACCTGCTCGACGATCCTACACCTCTCCTGTCTCCTTCCGCAACCCTGCGGAATGGAGAACGCCCGACGATCAGCCCATCTGCTTCTCCTGTCATCAAGCCGGGCACATTGCTCGTTATTGCCGTCGCCGTTGGACCTACGCATCTCGCCAGACCTCCATGCACTCTACTCCTTTTAGACGTCCAGCCGCTGGTTCCCTTACTTACTACTCGTCGTCCTCCCACGAGCCTCTTCCCTCTGACGCCACTGCTCCTGTTCGCCGCTTCTCCCGCTCCCCGTCGCCGCACCGCCGCCAATCCCGCTCTCCGCAGCCTCGCCGCTTTTCCTCACCATCCTTCTCTGGACGCTCGCCGCCGGAAAACTAGATAGTGCAGCTTATGGAGGTGAAGCTGCAATGCCGTCGTCCCCTGCAAATCCTCTGCTGACTCTCCCCACTCACCATAGCCTTCTAGAAGTCAAAGTCGACAATGTTCCTGTGACCGCCCTCATCGACACTGGTGCACACTTGTCTATTATGAGCGCCCCTTTACGCCGCCGCCTGAAGAAGATTATGACGCCGACTACGACACAGACAATACGTGTTGCCGATGGTGGTGCTGTTCAAGTGATCGGAATGTGCACCGCCCGTGTTAGCATTGCCGGTCGTCACACTGTCGTACTTGTTGCCGTCCTTGCTCACTGCCCCCATGACCTTATCCTTGGCCTTGACTTTCTTTCGGCACACTCGGCCTTAATTGATTGTTCCTCTGAAACACTCTGTCTCGATCTTCCTCTTCTATCAGATGCCTGCGAAACGACCGTCAGCCGCTTAAGCCCCACCGCTTTTGTTCGCCTACCACCTCGAGCCGTTACGTACGTGTGTTTGTCATCGACCCCACCCGTTCCTGACGGCGACTATATCGTCACTCCGATTACTGACGTACGCCTGACGCGCAATGTTACTGTGCCACATACCATCGCGACATTAGCTGATAACTGTGTGTTCCTCCCGCTACTAAACTTTGGTCTGACCCCTCAAGTATTGCCCCACAAAATGTCACTTGCCCACCTCACCGCTATAACAGACCATGACGTCAAGGTTGTCGCCATAACTGCGCCTGAAGAAGCTGAAGTTTCCCGGTCACCAATTTCTGACGACAGCATTTTTCGCAAAATGATTGCATCAGACCTTTCTCCTGACCAGGCCGACGCTCTTTGTCGGGTTTTGGCCTCATACAGCGACATTTTTGACATTCGTGATCGACCCCTGGGTCAGACTAAGATTGTCGCCCACCGTATCAACACTGGCGACTCTTTACCCATTCGCCGTCGACCTTACCGTGTGTCCGCATCAGAGCGCGAAGTGATTCAAAAAGAAGTGGCTAAATTGCTTGCGAAGGACATCATCGAACCATCTTCTAGTCCTTGGGCCTCTCCCGTCGTATTAGTAAAGAAGAAAGACGGTTCTTGGCGCTTCTGCATTGATTATCGGCACCTCAACAAAATCACCAAGAAGGACGTGTACCCTCTTCCACGTATCGACAACGCCCTCGACTGCCTCCATGGTGCCACCTTCTTTTCATCCCTGGACCTTCGATCTGGCTACTGGCAAATCGCTGTAGACGACCTGGATCGCGAGAAGACCGCCTTCGTAACCCCTGACGGCCTTTACCAATTCAAGGTCATGCCTTTCGGTCTCTGCAACGCAACAGCCACCTTTGAGAGAATGATGGACACACTGCTTCAAGGATTTAAATGGTCGACGTGTTTATGTTACCTGGACGACGTGATAATTTTCTCTCCCACTTTCGCAACACACCTTGAGCGGCTTTCGACCATTCTAGCAATTTTCCGACGAGCTGGCCTCCAGCTCAATTCCTCGAAGTGCCACTTCGCTCTTCGTCAAATTACTGTGCTGGGCCACCTCGTTGACGCTTCCGGTGTCCGATCGGACCCAGCGAAGGTACGCGCTGTCACGAATTTCCCCGTTCCTCGATCTGTCCATGACGTTCGTAGTTTGGTGGGGCTGTGCTCCTACTTTCGCCGTTTCGTGAAAAACTTTGCGGCGCTCGCACGTCCACTCGCTGACCTTCTCAAGCAAGACGTCCTGTTTTGTTGGGGTCCTCTACAAGCTAACGCCTTCTCTGAGCTCATCGCCGCCCTAACGACTCCACCTCTTCTTGCCCATTTTGACCCAGCTGCTCCCACAGAAGTACGCACAGACGCTAGTGGCCACGGCATAGGTGCAGTTTTAGCCCAAAACCAACGCGGCATTGATCGTGTTATTGCGTACGCAAGTCGTCTCCTTTCGAAATCTGAACGCAATTCCTCGATTACGGAACGGGAATGTCTTGCCCTTGTCTGGGCGGTTTCGAAATTCCGTCCTTACTTGTATGGCCGCCCTTTTCGTGTTGTCACAGATCACCACGCTCTCTGTTGGCTTTCCTCACTGAAGGACCCTACTGGACGACTTGGTCGTTGGGCGCTGCGCCTTCAGGAGTACTCTTACTCAGTTACCTACAAGTCTGGCCGCCTCCATCTGGACGCAGACTGCTTGTCCCGCTACCCTGTTGACCAACCAGACGGATCGGAAATCGAACATAGCCCCTGCGTTATGTCCATGTATCAGTTTCTCCAGATTGGTGACGAACAACGCCGTGATGATTCTTGGCGATCGCTCATTGACCGCCTGGAATCGGCACCTAACGACGCCTCACTGCGCATGTTCGTCCTCGTGAATGGCACACTTTACCGTCGTAACGTCCAGTCCGATGGCCTTGAGCTGCTTCTCGTTGTGCCTAAACATCTGCGTTCAACGGTCCTGCATGAGCTTCACGACGAACCAACTGCTGGTCACCTTGGAGTATCCCGCACGTACGACCGTGTCCGGCGCCGCTTCTTTTGGCGTGGTCTCGCCCGGTCTGTTCGACGTTACGTGACCTCCTGCGATAAATGCCAACGTCGGAAACGTCCTGCTGCACCCCCTGCTGGTCTACTTCAACCACTCTCCATCCCGACCGCACCATTCTTCCGTGTTGGTTTAGACCTTCTCGGTCCCTTTCCTGAGTCAAGATCCGGCAACAAGTGGGTCGCCGTTGCTATCGATTATGCGACCAGGTATGCAATCACTCGAGCGCTCCCCACCAGCACTGCTACTGACGTTGCCGATTTTTTGCTCCACGATGTTATTCTACACCATGGCGCCCCTAGCCAATTGCTCACAGATCGAGGCCGTGCATTTTTGTCCCGAGTAATCGACGATCTTTTGCGCTTCTCCTCAACGCAGCACAAGTTGACCACCGCCTACCATCCTCAAACAAATGGCCTCACCGAGCGCCTAAATCGCACCCTCACGGACATGCTCTCAATGTATGTTTCCTCCGACCACCGTGACTGGGACCTGGCGCTGCCTTACGTGACCTTCGCCTACAATTCATCGCGTCACGATACCGCCGGTTATTCACCCTTTTACATGCTCTTTGGCCGTGAACCGACGTTGCCAATGGACACCCTACTTCCGGCTGCTGCCGCGCCGCCTAGCGAATATGCACGTGATGCCATCGCTCGTGCCGATCATGCGCGTCATATCGCCCGCTCTAGGCTGTCGGCCTCGCAAGCGACCCAAAAGCGCCTCTATGACAGCCGGCATCATGACGTTCGCTTCTCACTCGGTGCCTTAGTTCTCCTGTCGTGTCCATTCCGTCGTGGGGGCCTATCCGAGAAGTTGTTATCTCGGTACACGGGTCCTTACCGAATCATCCGCCAGGTCACGGACGTCCCCTACGAGATTGTTCCCGTCTCTCCGACTTTGCCGCCTGCGATCGCTCCCAGTGACATTGTTCACGTCAGCAGACTGAAAGCATACCACCCTCCTTCTGACGACAATGTTTGAAGTGCGCCGAGACGGCGCTTCCACCGCCGGGGGTAATGCTACGAGAGACACATTCTGCCAGGGGCAGACGACAAAGAAGGCGGTTCTGTCGGGTGCTGGTGGCTGTCCACCATCTTGGCTACTGTGTCTGTCTAGTGTAAATACAGTGTAAATAGTCCCGCCTTGTGTCGTTTTACGTAATATATATATATATATATATATATGTATGTATGTATAGATACGTTAAAAAACTCCAGGTGGTAAAAATTAACCCAGCGCTCATTGCTACATCGTCCCTGACATCCCGTGTTTGCTTTCGGACGTTAAACCCCATAATATGTGGATCAGAAGAGGAATAAGAATATGATGAACAGTTCGCTGGTACGTTGAAAAGGAATCTCCGGAAACCATGGCAGCCGCGGGGTAAGCGAAGCCCACGGTCTCGCCAGATATAACAAACTTTGTTTTGTGAAACCCTGTGGCGCGCGTTTCGACCAGCATCGTCTCCATAATTGAGCGCGTAGGCAGCAAAGAGCAGCCGAAAGTGCTGTACAGCCAACAGGGCTCCATCAGACCACTTCGTAGGCCAAAGTCAGCCTCTGGAAGACTTGTGGAAGTTTATTAGAGCCTCATAGCGTCAAGAGTGGATTCGATACAGAAGAGGCACCCTTACGATGCTGCGCCGTCGGTTAGCAAATGGAGCAGAATGAGCCCACCATTGGAAGGAAAGCATGTGCACGTTTCCGTCCCATGCGCGTCCTGTCCCTGAGCGGGCGTGAGACATACACAGCCAGATATATTCGCGTGGTGGATGACCAGTGCTTCATGTTTGACTTCGAAGCGGTGGTAAAACCTGTCGACTTAAGTGGCCAAGGGAGCGTGCTCAAGCCTTTTTAAGCCCAAGATAGACGAGACGTTCATGTTTGACCAGGTCTTTCCCGAAGTCAAGAACAACGTGTCCGAGCACATCAGAAGGAAGATATAGCGACATTACAAGAGCGCGCAAAATATCATCCATGCTCGGTTCGGAAAAGCAACCGGACGCGGTATCTTTTACGGCTAGCAGTCTATCAGCGCTTTCAGGAGCCTTCGGTCCGACGGCCATACATGTAATGTCACAACCGCCTTCCCTGATGTGTATAGTGCAGTGCACTGGAACCTCCTCTACCCGAACGGACCATTGCGCTTTCTTCGGAACAGTATGAGAAAATACAATGTCCCCTACTATCTCACCATCCACAAGGTAAATGCGGCAGACACCTAATGGGAACTCTATGTGAAAGTAAATGAAAAGCGGGCACAGTGAGCCACCAAAGCGATTCTCGAATCGTCATGGTTCAACACCATTTCCCACGTCTACATCGTGCCGAGCGAGACCTTTACTTGCGAAAGCACTCCTGCGTCGAAGAGGGGAATTGCTGACATGACCCTTTCGAGAAGCATACGCATACAGCCAGCCGATCTGTCGAGGACCACGTCTGTGAAGCGATAAAGAACATTCCCTCTTCGCCTTTAGCTGCAGCAACGCCATCCTCACAACGGCGCGCACTATCCCAATATAGTAGAATAACCACTGCCCAGTCTAGCTTTGCCGCTCCATGCTGACACGCATCCTCAAGGACTCGCTGGGCGGAACATCTATGACACTATTGGTCGTCATACTGATATAATACAAGCTTGGCTACATGGAGACACACAACATGGAAGCACACAATTGTGTTCAGCAGGCTTTGAAGATCGAACTTCAGGTGAAGAAACGCTTCTAAAGGTTATATTTCATATGCTGATCCATGGTTCATTGACTGAGCTGTATACGAAGACAAAAGTAAAGTTGGACGAAAATCAGCACGAACTAGAGGACAATGTAGTAAAAAAAAGATACTACTTGGTGCCGAATTGGGTCAAGGAGAGCTTAATATAGCGCCGGTTACAGCCATCCAATAACGCCAATTTGCAAGCTCCAGCGGCTGTTACCAGCAGCGAGAACCCAATGGCGCCCTGTTCGCGATTCCTGTGCCTTTTGTGTGGCTGAACCCGCCCATCCGACGCGAGGTTGCACCTAGCATATCGACATTAGTCTGTGATTCAGACCAGCATGGTTAAAGACAACTGGAAGCAGCAGGTTTCTAGGAACGTTAATGTGCTGCAGGTGGGGCTGTATGATGGTCACCTGTAGTGGACGAGCCTGCTCAATGCTACCGACATTATTGCGCCCCGTCACGCGGCGTTGCCGCAAAGCAGCCTCAAAGATAAGTCACTGGAAATCTAGACTACTGAGATGACCTTCGCATATTTGAATCACACCACCACCGTCTTTGCCATTTTTCTATCTGCACGTATTTGTATTTTTTTCTTTATTGTGATAGCAATTATATGGGCACTCTAAGCGCATTTTTGCCGTCGCCGTCGTCGTCGAAGTGAGGATCCGTATAACGCCCTACGGCGATAACATCGTTACCAAGTGCCCTACGCTGTGTGTGCGAATGAAAGCGTGCGAGTGTGAGCCGGCAACCGCACCTTAATCTCGCGCACGCGAGACAGGAAGACGGTCGGAAGCGCGCGGTCTTCGCGCGCGAGGCACGGGGAGGAGGCGACGTAGACAGTGGGGCGCGGGGGACGTTCTTCTCTTACGGCTGCTGCTCACGTAGCTGCCGCGCGGGCGCCGTATCTTGAAAGCGATCTGCGATATGGCCGAAGTGCGCGCCTGCAAGTGCATGCTCCGAGTGTCGGTAGCTTCGATGCGCTGTGCATTCGACGTTTAGTTCGCGTTGAAGTGAGAGCCAGCACGAAGGTCGATTTGCTCGCTGCCGCTGGCGTGCTTTCTCACTCCAGCGTTCTCACTAGTTTCCGCCGTCATCGAGCGAGATGTGTTCATGTTTACCTGTGCGCGCGTGACACCATGCTTGTTTATTTAGTTAGTAAGCGAATATGTACAACTTTATACGGCCGATACAACTACTATCCTTATGTTGTTAGGATGGGTGTTGGTTAAGCATGATCTGAAGTAATAAGTAAGTGAGTGTTGCATCAATATCACTATCGCGCAAACTGCTTAACCTGAACACGAATGCGCACTGATAAACTGTGATAGCATTCCCTGTATAAAATAGTGGCGTTTTTTTATTAAACATTGTTGGAAGTGACGCCCTGTGTGTGTGTGTTCTCGTCGTCCGTCGTCGTTTTCGCACCTTCACTTCAGATCATACTATCCTTACTTCGTATAGCTGTCTACTAATTTGCTCTCGCAATCGATGCTTCGCCTTTCGGGTGAAACTGCGACTTTGTTAATAAACAATTCCCATTATCAAAGGTCTGTAGTGAATACTCCTATATCATTGGCTATATTCGTGCCATTCGATGTGCACGTCTTTGGCTGAGTCGTCGTACTTCTACAACCAGTGCAACAGCAGTCATCAGACCCTCACAGCCAGGGCTGGGTAAACAAACTTTGAAGTTGCGTCATAATACAGATACAAGATACTAAAGCGATGAGTATTTGAGATGTAGATACGGAGATAGTATATGACCAATTGTGTCCGATACGATACTCGTCATTCGTATCTTTAGATGCTTCGATACATAAGTTAATTTTCTCATAGCTCCATAGCAAGGGCCGCTGCACTGCAATAGTTGACTTGTAAATTTCTTCACTTTTGCAAAGAGATCGTGTTCTTCTCGAATTTCCTCTATTAGCAGGTACAATTCAGATGCAGGTCTAGTTCATTTCCTAGACCTCTAACTTTGCATGGGGGATGAAAGCCCTCCTAAAAGCTTTCATTCGTGCCATTCAAGACTTTTCAAAAAAGGCATCGCTTTTTCCTGCGTCCGCTCGGCGGTGACCAAGTCTTGCCAACCTCTAATGAAACAACACGTGGATGGTCAGGTGAGAAAAGTTCGTGAAGCTGGCTACCCTGATGCTGTTATTACAACAGAAAGCTTGAAGTGCCTCAAGGCCATCAAGTTAGGAGTGGAGTGTGCACCAAGGGAAAGGGTAGAGAACAGAAATAAATATGCGGTGGTACCGTATATTCATCGGCTTTCGCATCGTCTAAAAAAGTGGCCTCCGGATATAATTTTGATGTTGTTTTAACTGCTAATAACAAGCTAGGCGCTAGTTTCCAGCTCTTCAAGAGCGCATGCGCAGGAAGGAGATGACAAAACAAGCTCAGTGTACCACAAGACACAGCATAACGTTCATTACTTGTGCTTATAGTGCTGTGTACACATCATTCCTTTTACAGTGTAAGCTGTTATGGGCTCATTCCAATAGCCGTTTCAAATCGCGATGGTGCCGCCGCCGGGGGCGTCGGCCGCGTAACCGCTTTCGCCGAAACGCGAGTACCCGAGTCCCGCCGGAATCGAACCCACGCCCGCTGCGTGGGAGCCGGATACTCTACCACTGAGCCACGCAAGCACTTGCTATCGGCCAGCGGAAAATACCCTATAAGGCCAACGCAGGGGGAGACTACTCGAGCCTCAACCAGTATGGTGGCGCCATCTAGGTAAGATGCCTGCAAACGCAGCGTCCGCAGGCGCAGACAACGATATGCGATTCAGACGAGGCGCGCAATCAACGCGCTCCCGAGCTGCCGAGCCTCAGGCCAGTATGGTGGCGCCATATAGTTAAGGTGCCTGCAAAGGCGGCGCGGACGACATGTAAGTTGCAGTTCTAAGGCTTGATCGGACTCAGCAAACTGCTCTGCAGAGAGCATTACAAACCGCAGCCCGCCGTCGACGCCGGGCGCACAGTTCAGATCGTTATCGTCAAAACGAGGCGAATGGACTGCCGAGAAGACCCTGTTGTGCGTGGTGCCCAAATTGGAGCTACTTTTGAGCCGCTCCACCAGCTTACGCTGTGACTCTGCTGCGTGTGCCGCGCAGGCTTGTGACTTTTTTTTCATGTGGACGTAAAAACATCGGGCAGACAGGCCGCTACCTAAACATTAGACTTAGAGAGCACCACAGCTCCTTGAAAGGGTCACCATGTTCGCATCTTGCCGTACCCTGTCGACAATGCGGAACGCGTCCTGCAAGACACTTGAGTCGATCCTTTTTCAGCACCGAGATAGGACAACTAGGGAGGTTGTAGAGGCTTTCTACATTTAAAAAAGTGGTTCCACGTGTGTCAGCCAGCCCTCGAATAACCTTCACACAAGTGAAACAGCATATCTCGACAAATCGTTTTTTGCTTCAAATCCATCACTATCAATGTCCACATGATAAGGACCTCAGTCAGAGCTTGTTTCTATGTCTTACCCTATCGGAGCCTTAGTTTTTTTTCTGTCTTTATAAGCACAGCCGCGTCATGACTAAATTTTACAACTTTCTTAACTTTTGAGGGGTTTGGAGCGTGCTTGCGCAATGATGTACTTTGCTTTTGATGTGTGTCGACTGATAAATAGGTGTGTTCTTCAATGAATGAACTTTAGCTTGAAGAAGCGCTCATCCTGTCTCGTCTTCCTTTCTTGTGTCCTCGTTTTTTTTTGCGCTTGAAGTCAAGTGTGATTCGTACAAACTCGCCCAAATTTTTGTTCTTGTGAGCTAATCAAGTAAGCTATATATATGAACCAGTCTAGCATTGTGTCCACCTCTCTTTATACTTTTCTCTCTTTCTTAAAACCTCTATACCTACCTTGTACAGTTACCTATGTCTATAATTATTCCGGTCCTATCAAGCTCTTCCCTGTTTTTTCCCCACCAATACTCTTACGTCTGTTGCTTATCTCGACTGCTGACCGGTTAATGCTTTTATCCGCCTTTAATGCCAGCTGTTCTGGAAGGAGGATGTGCTGAGTTTATGTCCGGGTTTTGCAGCTCACACATTACTCAACCTGTCGTGAATATTTGCTCCTGTATGTTTGTTTTTTCTCTTAGGTAACCAGCTCGGGCGCAAGAAAGAAGGTACTGTCTTCAGTGTTATCTTACAAATTTTCCTTTCTAATTTTTTTGTTGCCATTCTTGTAAATCTCCATGGTCTTCTATGTTTCCATCTTTTGCATCCAGTTGACTGTCTCTGTTTCTTTCACTTTCATTTTGATGACTCCTGGGGTGCTATGCAGGCTGCGCCGAATTTGGCGAAACTCGGGATCTTCACGAGCTCTGGCGACGCCCCAAGATGAAAGAACTAATGGTAACAAGACGAAGTCACCCGCCGTGGTTGCTCAGTGGCTATGGTGTTGGGCTGCTGAGCACGAGGTCGCGGGATCAAATCCCGGCCACGGCGGCCGCATTTCGATGGGGGCGAAATGCGAAAACACCCGTGTACTTAGATTTAGGTGCACGTTAAAGAACCCCAGGTGGTCCAAATTTCCGGAGTCCCCCCCACTACGGCGTGCCTCATAATCAGAACTGGCTTTGGCACGTAAAACCACATAATTATTTTTATATAACAAGACGAAGTTTGCCCGTCGGCACGCTTCCAGTTTCATTGGTTTATCTAGATTCACTCTGGGTGGCTATCAACCCTTGGGCGTTGCCATATGGGCGGTCGACAAACTGGAGCTCACGTGATGATACGGTCGGTGCATGGTCGTGCCTTCTTTCACTTGTTTGTCGTTCCACCGAGTGCATTACAGGCACAAGCAAGTTATGAAATAAATGCATTCAGTACAATATTATTAGTCACATTAACGTGGGTTATAAGCATTTTAAAGATTACAAAGTGTACACTTAATGTGTATTAGACTAATTCGTAGTTTAATACGTTTCGTGTTATACCACGAGGGGACGCTCACCCTCTTTTTCTCCCTCTGGATTGGATTGGCGCGGCTCGCTACGTGCTTGCGCTAGCATTTCCGAGCACAGATTGGTGTGCGCCTGGTTTTCACACTAGCCTTTAAACAAATCGCTTGTTGCTCGCGCCAAGATGAAGTGAGCGTCGGCTAGCTCAGAAGTGGTTTGCCGCGCGCTTACCGTGTAAGTACTGAGGAATGCCGGAAAGCACTCATACAAGGGTCAGAAAAATACCCTTTATTTTATTTTACTTGATGATGCACCTACATACTGGATAGCGCCGAGCGATGGCTTCTAACAACCGCAGGAATGAAATAATTTTTATACTGGGTAGCCCGAGTGATCCGTGGCTTCTAACAAACGCAAGAAAGGGTCTTTGCAGCGCACCTGGCCGTTGAGTGCCACCACATCCATCTCATGTGGGACTCCAGCATCAGTGCAGTTGCCCTGTACCCACCGCTAACGAGGTGGCGCTTCACGTTTTTTTTTTTTTTTACAATAACTTTCTATTCTTTGCGTGTGAACTCCCGTAATGGGGTGCACAAAGTTCACGCTGTGGTTGACTGTCTCCTAATACAGATTGATGCATAGCCCATTAGCATCCACTAAATTTGGGATACAGTTGTATGCGGCCAATTCGTCTATATTAATGGCCCCCGGTTGAACATTGGCTGCAATAAAGGTGCCTCGTCGGTAGACCTTGAAAAGTCGCAGCACCCCTTTGGTCGCGCAGAACATGCCGAAGTACCATGGGCCACCATCTTTAACACCGCCGTAATTTTGGCGGCTCGGCGGAACGTTGTCGCCCGTCATTAGGCAGCCTCCATTGTGCTTTTGCTCGCCGCGAATAAGGCACTCGTCAATTTGCGCTATCTTCCCGGGGTCACTGAGTGGAGGTCGCGCCAGCAGCTCGTCCCTCGCGACCTCACGGGTGCAGTTCCTACAGTCGGCGATGGCGTGTTCCGATAGAGGAAACAAGTCGCCACTCATGTCCTTCAACAGCCATATGTCTATGGTTCTATGGTAATGTGCCGCCTGGAGAGGTGGTCGTTCGGACGGCCGAGGCGGTCCGTGTTGGCGAAGTAACTTCCTTCACCTCTCTGCCCGTGCCATGCAGCGGTACTGTGTAACTGCGAAAACTGCTTTCGGCACCTGTTTCACCGGGAGGCAGCTCGGCGTCCATTCTGAGTCTTCCTATATAATGTGACCACTTCGCCTTCGCAGGTTGGTTGGTCCGGGTTGACCCCCAGGTGCTCGCAGGTGCCCCAGTACTCCGATGACGCCACCGGACCTGGCCTGGGTCTGGGGCGCGGTGGACGAACAGCGCTTGACGCCGGGGAGAGCCGAAGCGATCGCATGAACTTGTGCTCCGCAGCCTAGTCACACCAGTCTGAGTCTGTGCTCGGAAAGCATAGGCGAAGACGAGGGCCTTCACTTAACTCGTCACACAGCCAGCGCACTGACGTTTTGGAAAGGCAAAAATGACGCTGAAACTCTACGTCGGTCATGTAGGTGAACGGGTGCAGACGCTCATATTGCGCCTGCTGCCGCTGAATGCAATGACACAGGCTGCTGCTGCCGCCGCCATGTTCCCGAGTTCAACTCGAGGGGGCTTTCGCGATGTACGAGTTTCGCACAAGTTCGCCTGTCAATCAAAAGCATAGGTCACGCCCCACGCGAGGCATGTAACTTGTGCACGCGCCCACCACGTTTGGGCCACGCCCAACTTATTTTTCGGCAACAGCGACGTGGTGCGGAACGGAGAGGCATCAACAATCTTGACCGCCGAAATAACACACGCAAAACGCACTGTTATCGGTGACGTACTGAACACCACTGTCAAAAAACGAAGCGTCCACTTTCGCTGGCTTATGCATGTATCTTCTTGCGCTGTCATGGCCCCACAACACTGTTTCATTGCTTGCATTGTGGCGATGTAGCGCATAGGAAATAATTATCGGCACGCCACTGTAACTGCTTGCAAGGCGTCGATGGGCCGTGGTGTACGACGATGCGTAGTGTTTTCCATGGACAACATATCGCAGCGGTCGTTTGAGATGGCTGCTCTGTCATCGGTGATGTATCAGCGCCGCAGTGTCGCAAACGCGGTCAGCGTCGAGAAACTCTCGCTTTTCTAGACCCAGTGCGATGGCATTTCTTCATCACAAGCACGGCACACTAAACAGTTGCAACATCTTCCTGCGTTCGAAGTCTAATTTCCTAACTCCACACAAAAGCCCTCACCTGCCAAAATGCGACTGCTGCGCTGTCGTTGCGATATCCATCTGCGATCGCTGTTAGCTCAGCAGCAGAGGCAATCGGCAAGCACATTGGAGTGAACAAAACACTCAAATTCTGCGTACATGCGCACGGAGGCACCTTCACTATATAAGCGATAACAAGCAATGTATTGTGTCACACGCAGATTAACTGGCGCATTTTCACTGTGCTGCGTCACTACGGACCCTAGCATACAGTACAGCCACTTTGAAGCGACAGGCTACAGCCGTTGCTCCCCTCTCTACGGCTAGAGTGTCGTTTCAGTTGGTAAAGCGGCGGCCTTAATAGCCGCCTCAGTGAAGCACCTGCGGTGAACAGTCATGCCGCAGCGCTGCGTTGCCATTCCCCTAATAGACAGGGAATAGACAGATCATTGTCATGACTCACTTAATCGAACATAGCGCTGCAGCGCCCCTGGCGACTGCTCACCGTATGAACTCCCTCGTGCGTGCGACTCTCTAGAATGTATCCGCTTGGAAGCTTTCACCTCACTGTCGTCACTCGCGGCAAAAAAAGTGCAAAATTTAATAATTCCCTCGATCTCCGTTTGTCATCACAAATTTATAGTATTCAAAACGAAAAACCGATACTTTAAGAAATAAAATGTTCATTATTTTATTTGTTGTATTTTAAAGTATTCGATTGAGGGAAAGTGTAGGTGCAAGAATGCACCGCATGTGCCCCGTTCGCATTCGAAGGAGGATAGACAGATAATGCCCGAAAGAGGAGGTACGCCCTTGACGCGCCCGAGAAAGGCGTGGCAAGCGGCTCACGGCAAGTGTGCAGATAGACAGCGGGACACTGACGGTATTGCTAAATTGCGATAATACGTTGATACCAATGCGCGGCGCTGGCGCGTTTTGTTGCGCAGTCTTCTGTGCTTGAAGCGCGGAAGCACTGTGCTGCGCAGGGTGCGCTCATGTTGTCATACGCGGCTTTATCTCTACATTTCTTTTTGCCTGCTGTTTTTGCACGTTCCTTGCTATCTCCGTTCACTGACTGCCATCGAGCAAACTCCGGTAAAACTCGTGCGAACGAGAAACTCGGCGCATCCTGCATAGCACCCCTGGTTGTCTATTTACGCTTTCAATTACCCTGTACATAGTGGCCAACTTTCTTGACCTTTTCCTCCATTCTTTGTCCACTCTGTTGAGGTAAAGGAAAGACCGCAAGAAGAGGGAATATCTTAGCCGCAAGCGGGCTAGCAGAGCGAGAAATACGGTCCGCTTACAAGCTGCCTAACCGGAGCGCGCAGTGTCGCTGTCGTATTTCGCTAGTGAGGGTTGTTGATGCACGCGCCCACTCTCGCGCGTGCATAGAGGCACCTAACATCGAGGCACTAGCCATGTGAGCACGAATACTTGTGTAATACACCTCCAACAGGTTATTTAAGGAAATAAAGTGGACAGCACAGCTAACAAAAACGTCGCCAGCGCATTGGTGTCAGCAAGGATTGAATTGGATTCGGAATGCAACCTCGCTGGCCATCACGTGGCGTTCACCAAGTCGACGCTTCATTTTCCACTCGACAAAATGGACCGGTAACGCATTACAAGCGGCCGTCTAGATACGTCATGAATAAATAAGTTATATATATATATATATATATATATATATTCGCCTTACTTTGTAAAAGTGACAAAACGTTTTTTTTTATTTTGTTTCACAACGCTGAATTTGCCCAGAGGGCGCTCCAACTACGAAAGGTCCACTCGGCTACGCTAAACGCACAACTAAAACGTGAAACGTGAAATGCAACCGGTGGAAATGCTTCATCTACCGCGGCTGCAAAAAGAGCTTCCCGAGCAGAGGCTGAGCGCCGCCGCCGTGGGCACCCTGTCGTCCAGAATCAAATTGTTTGCCACATCATATCGCGAATTCATAAAACCTAAACAGTTGCGCTCAAAATTCGCATTAGGGAGTGTCGCAATCGTCGGTGATTTTTTTACTCTTAATTTCACAATGCCTAGGTGGTGAGCAATGTTACACTTCTAGTGACTGATGTTGTTTCGTAAGATTTATGATTACGGTGATTCGATGATTCGACACAGGCATTCTTCGGAGGTCAGTCCCAGCTTCGTAGGCGTCTACACATTCTGTGGTCGCCAATGGCGCACACACGCTTCCTTTTGTGTACCTCTGGGCAGCGACATTTTTCCGCACTGAATGAATTTAGTACAGTGATATCCCGATAGTATTTTCTCTGAATTATTTTACATCTAAAGAAATTCCGCAAAGTGACCTGGAAGGAATCAGGTTATTGAAACCGTTCCACGAATTTGCTATGATGCAAAGCTTTTACAATGCGCTTGACAATCTGACTTGTGGAAAGGTAGGGCGCGTCTCCGTAAATTATCTTAGCAACAAAATTGTTCAAATGTATTTTAGATGGCCATGGTTTCTCAGCTTATGAACGACAATATTGTTGTGCCCAACTTAATTCTAATCCATTGATTTCAATGAGATTGATCTAATGAGAACCTAATGATTTATTTCCCGGCAGCAGTGTTTTCACAAGTAGCAGTGTCAGGTGCAAGCGGCGGAATATATGATTGGGTGTCAATACGCAGAAAAGGTCTATATTACCGTACAAAAAAGCACCAGTTGCTCGATAAATAAATGAGACAGATACAAGGCAACCGTTCACTGTATTTGTGGCTGATGGAACGATTAGAAATTGGAGCTAGCTATTTTTATACAGCTATCAGCCAAGATGTATATCCGCTTCTAAGCAGGGAAATATCTTGAGAATTTGCGTGGTGCTGCCTCGATGAAAGCCATATACGATAACACAGTAATCCACAAAATGGCACGTACCCGTGTCATTTTCCTAATGAAAGCGTTAATCGTACGGCCAGATGCTGTTTAAGTAAGTAATACCGCATGGTAATATCTGTCTATAAATCAAGGCATACACCGGCTCATTAATTTCAATCCTTGTAAATGCATAGCAACACCATGAAAGCCGTTTTTCTTTATAAGGCACGTCGCGCCACTGGAATCTGGCGTTCTATTCGAGGTTTTTCCTGGGAATTCCAGGAAATTTAATATATGGCCACAACAGTTCAATCTTTGTATGTCCGTTTCTCGAGGCATCAGTGCCAAATAAACACAGTGCCACACATTTCAGCCCGCTATGGGGCGTACTTTCACGCTTTCCGCCATGCGCAGGCTCGCTTCGAGAAGACAGATTAGTCCCCGTCCCGTTTGAAAAGGAATGCCAATAAATCATCATCATTATCATCATGAAAACTGTAGCGAACGAAGCTCATACATTGAAAAAGCATGCTAGGACAGTGTTTTCGTTATTGCTTATGTTAGAAGCCGTCTCATTCGCGATGATTATCACCAAAAATGCGTATTGACTTGGCTTAAACAGTAGAAGTCCATAGGTGTACGTAACGGGGGGTGAATGCGCGTCGGATAATTTCCATACGTGAACTATACCATTTTGCTTCTGACATTTCATTCAGGCCACAATCTGCCCATGACTGTTTACTTACAGTGTTTTCTGCTGTACATAAATTTGTTGTGCATCTATATGAAAGCTACGAAGATAAGCGCCCTTTTCCTGCTCGTTTATTTTAATGCCATTTCCTTGTGTTGTGCTGCCTATATGTGTAATAAAAATACACGAGAACAAATGTCACCAGAAAGTGCGTTGTAAAGGACAGTCAGCATTCCAAAATTCGTTTTTCGCCGGCGCTCGCCACTTTTTTGCTAAATTGAAAACACGTTTGCGCTACGTCTAAACGTTCAACACTGAATAACATCTGCACATGTTGCGAAACATATCCACCACGAAATGAGAAACATATAGCTATTCATGTAAGTGACGGCGGAACGCCGTATCACATCGCTGAATTCCATGCCACTCCTGCTGAAAA
Organism: Dermacentor silvarum; assembly: GCF_013339745.2. Taxonomy (NCBI): domain Eukaryota; kingdom Metazoa; phylum Arthropoda; class Arachnida; order Ixodida; family Ixodidae; genus Dermacentor; species Dermacentor silvarum. Next base: position 295,678,660 of record NC_051154.1, read on the forward strand.
CAGTATAAACGCAGCGCGTAACGCTCCTTCGTGGCGATGGCCAGCGAAATTCAAGGACTCACTGAAGCGTCTTACCTGCCACAATAAAGGCACGTTTTGAGATAGCTGTGCTACGAGTACGCTGCGTGCTGTGATGTTGCTGGCCACCTGCGACAGGTTGGCGCTGTCCTCGCGGTCGCCCCCCACGGTGACGTAGACAGGCACGCTGTAGAAGCCATGCTGCGGCCGCAGGCTTTTGACGGTGCGCGCGAATGTTGTAAGGCTGTCGTCCTTCTCGATTAGAGAGCCGCTCTCGCCATTCACACCGTAACCGGTCAGGATGATTGCCGTGCAGTAGGATAAAGGCAGCAGGTGCGGCGTGTACGGCTCCTCCGATCTCAAGTGCCTGCATTGAAGGAGGCGTGCGCGCTCTTAGGAGTACCGTTCCTTAAAACGCACCTTATAACTAACGTTTGAATTTGGTCGAGTAAACTACCCTAAACTAAGATGCCCTCACCTCCATGAACATAAGGGCCAAATATCCCTATACTGCGCTAAGCAGCCAATTTCTTATTATACCAAATTATCGTTTGCTCTCGACATCGTGCCCTTTTGAACGATTTGTTCATTAATATGTTAGTATTCTTAGGGTACTTCGCGCCATTTCCAGCGGCTATCTATGCATATATCTATGTTTAAATCTATGCATCTATCTATGTTTCTATCTAACCGTTTTCCAGCCCACCTGGGTCACAGGGTAGTCAGTGGTCGAATGGGCCGCGCATGTGGCCGCTCTGCTGAGTTGTGTTCGAAACCAACCATCGGACCAACTTGGGTCGCTGAGATTTGGCATTGTGTGTACATACCTACCGCTCTCTTACGAACCTATAGTTGACGCCGGCATGGGTCACTGTACTGGGTATAGGTATCGCGAGACTGGGTAGGTACCGCGGTTCGAAGAAACACTTTGACGCCGAGTGTGAGTACGAACGTCTTTGACGCCAACTTGGGTAACTAGGTATGTGCGACTGAGTGTGCGGCAAGCGAGGGAACAATTCTCAGCGTTCGCAGGCACCGCTGCGCCCCGCTTCTAGTCACGGAGGCCACGCGTGGACTTCTCGGCAGTGCCACTAGATGGCGCTGGGTGTCCAGAAAGAAGCGCGAGAGGGGAGCCTGGTTGCCGCCTAATACCTTTATCAGCGTTCGCACGCACCAGTGTGCCATGTATTTTGGAGACCATGCACAGGCTTCGCGGTGGAGGCGCTAGATGGGAAGCGCGAAAGAGGAGTGCCGCTGCAGCACACGCCTCATACATAACTCGATTCGACGATGACAATATGTTGTGTCGCTGTATTGATTCCATGCTAACGCATTACCGTGGACAGACATCGTGACATGGGTTCTACCACAAATTCTTGATATATGAACGGAAGGTTGGTGTTATACAGAGTTATTTGACAGCGGAGCTCCTTAAGCCGGGCGTAATGTGTCTGCTGAATCCAAAAATGTGGGCCATTCCTGTAGGCTGTGCAGAAAGGGTCCAAGCGCAATGGCACATACCCCTGTGAACTAGCGAAGCTGAGAATGGCTTAGTCTACATAAGCATAGTTGGGACTACTTAAGCCTAATCAGTCATCGATAGGCAACTGATAGCCAATTAATAGTTAATCAATAATCAATCAATAATCAATAAATTCCGGAAAATGCTGGGAATGACGTGGTAGTGCTTAGCCTAGGCCAAATACGTGACCAGTACCTTGCGAGAGCCAATCGATAGCCAATCAATAGTTAACTGATAATCGGCAAATAATGAATGAATTCCGGGAAATGTTGGGGACGACTTGTAGTGCCTTGCCTAGCCCAAATGCCTCGAGCGGCCAGTCACGCGGCAATATTGCGTGTGTTTGCGGGCTTCTTTCACGCTCGGAAAAATACTTTTATGTAGCACGTACTGAGCAACAGAAAGCTGTATCGGCAGTTTTTCATGTTGCTCTACAATTTTCTCATTGACACATTGCATCTAATTATAATGTTTGAGAGTTGATTATTTAATCAAGACTAATTATGTAATTAGGCTCAATTCAGAAAATAATCTGAGTATCTACAAGCACCGGCAAACAACACTACCTTGCTTCAGTCCAGCTACTTGGCATTTGCATATTTTTAAATCTTTGTGCATGATAGTTGGGACACCTATAGCCGGAGTTTTTCGCGAAGGCCTCTTCGGCGGATGTGTGTCCAAACCCAAAATCAAACAACAGGCTACAGGCTGTTAGCTCGCATTGTAGATTATTTTAGCGCCGGGTGTCGGTTCTCTGTTGACTTTTGCGCAGCCTGACAAGCTGCATGCCGGGTTTAAAAAAAAATAATTATGTGGTTTTACGTGCTAAAACCACCATCTGATTATGAGGCACGCCGTAGTGGGGGACTCCGGGTTACCTTAGACCACCTGGGGTTCTCTTCGACGCGTTCGAGTTGTAGAGTTCGCCGCAAGCTGAATTAAAGGGGTCCTGCAAAACCTTTCTAACTAGTCAATGAAAGGCCTTACTATTAGGGCACCTCGTCTCACAAACCTCATGCCGCAAAAATATTTCAAATCCTTCAACTACAAGGGGAGTTATCGCACTAATACCCTGCTTTCTCTCTCTCTCTCTCTTTTGTCTCCGCTATAGCACGCTGGACACAGCGGAGAAGCCAAGAGGTCAAAGCCCCGGCTAAAAATTCAAGGACACTTTGTAAATTCCAAAGTGTGTTCGGCGAAAGCCTGTGCCCATTCGACTGACTATCGCCGCATGCGCATTCATTCTTCTTCTGGGGAAGAGGCCACAGCTGTGGCGGTGCAACTGTTGCTACGCGCCTCTGTGCCATCACGTGATTGCTCAGAGAGTGTAGGGGGAGAGGCCATAGTGTAACATCACGGTGTCAGAATAAGCAAGAGAGGTGCTGACACTCTCCCCCCAATGCGCGCGAAAGTGCCGCTCACTCGCGTCCAGATTATGTTCGGCTCGGTTACACCTCGGTCGGCGCCGTCGTAGAGGGCGCTGCGGAATGCGGTCCCAGCCTCCGCGGCAAGGCGCATGCTGTCGCTGCTTCGTCTTCCTGCTTGCATGTGCGGCCGCGCTGTTTTGAAGGCACGTGTTTTGTTCGCGCGCGTATCATGAGCTTGTGCTTGGGTATTGTCGCCACGGGCCCCCGACACACATGGCAGCGGCCTTCCGAGGGGCGTTTGAAGTGGGTAGAAAGTGTTTCGTTCCAAACTGCAATTCGGGATACCTGACTTGTGCAGAGCGTGTGCCTTTATTCAAAGCGCCGTCCGACAGCGGTCGTCTAGAGCAGTGGCGCCGTGCAAATCTGAGCGCAGACCAAACTCTAATGCCAACCGACCATGTCTGCGCCAACCATGTTTAAGAGGATACGATAACGACAGCTTATTACGCGGAGCTCGATAAAAGGGTTCCCACCTTATTGTCCAAGGAACCTCACACGGTCAAATAAACGTCGAAAGCCGTAGTGGAAGATAGAACCTCCTGTGTGCCACAGCAGTTTGTGCAAATTTTGCTGCATGTACAAGATATATACTGGGTGGCTTAACTATCATGTACCCAGATTCAAAAATATGCAAATATCACGTAGCTGGACAGACCCAAAGTACAGTAGTCTGCCGTCGCTTGGAGATACTCAGATTATTTTTTTGCATTCCGCATAATTACACAATTATTTTCATAATGGACTAATCAACTTTTCTAATGCTCGTTTGGGTAAAAATAATTGGGTAAAATAATTGGGTAAAAAATAATTGGGTAAAAAGTGTGAGCGAGAGAATTGTACAGCAGCATGAAAAACTCCCGATACAGCTTTCAGTTGCTCAATACGTGATACATAAAAGTGTTTTCCGACCGTGAAAGAATCCCTCGAATACACGCAACATTGCCGCGCGACTGGCCGCTCGAGGCACTTTGCGTGTATTCGTGGGCTTCTTTCACGTTTGGAAAAAGTCGAAACTTTATTTTCAAGTCATATTCCCAGTAACCACATGCACACATTTTTTTCGCAACGTTCGATGAACGAAATCACAAAAAGATGGGTGCACTGCACAATGCAAGACATGCCAATACAGCTTCGATATATTGAGAACAAATTTCACAAAAGGAATAAGCAGGTGATATTATGAAATAATCCGGTAAAAAATGTCGGTAAACATCACCATTCATACGCTACTGAGGCAGGAGTGTTTATTCAGAATACGTCGTAGCCACAGCTTACAAACATTCTTCGCAATTCGCAAGTTCTCTCTAATTGCGCTCGTAACAAAGGCTTCAAGCAATCTACGAACGCCACGAATAACGATCCTAAGCATAACTGCATTCTTTCACACAATTGCACACACATGCATTGAATTCAGACTACGTGTACCGGAGTGTGCCAACGCACTTTCTCGCGCCAAGAAATGATTTTCTCGCAAACGTGCTGTGCAGTATTCCAAATTGCTGTTTCTAAATTATTGTGAAGCAAGTCACGAGCATCATGCGCGAAGTGAAGAACACAAAAGAGCTCTCTGCGCCCAACAGCACAATGCGACAAATGTCAACTTACGGCTGAAGTGACAAACACAAAAGCGATTTGCAAAGTAATGAAGGGAAAAAAGAACGTAATGGACGCGTTCTTATCAAGCAGTAGCCAAGCACACACAGGCTCAGGCAGATGAACCCAGCGAAGACCACGGAGGCATTATCGCATTACTATGGCGTCGGCTTGCCTGATCACACCATGGTCGGTATTTTATAGCGATGCGTTATGCTTCATTGTATACTAGTCTTATCATCCACCGCTCACGGCCGGCTGATCCAGTTGATAACGTCTACGTCTACAGCCACATAGACAAGTAGACGTATAATGCACTAGAAAAGTTACTACAGTAGATAACTAGTACGCGCGTTCCCTTGGAGACTGGCAATGTTGTATTACCCTCTAGCGGGCGGCATGAAGCTGCGTAGCTCCGCCGTTTTTAGGCTGGAGTGGCCATGCTTGTAAACCGCATGTTACTCTATGGAGAGGCCACAGCTGTGGCGGCGCAACTGTTGCTATGCGCCGCTGTGCCATCACGTGATTGCTGAGAGAGTGTGAGGGGGAGAGGCCACAGCTGGCAACGTTCCAGGGCACGGACGGACAGACGGTCGGACGCCGCGAGTATGAGCCATTAATGGCTTTCACCTTAAAATATGTGTCGCGGTGGGGAAACACGGTGAAGTAAGGCTCCACGACGAAAGGGCTCGTCGCGGTACCCCGTGGCGGCCAAGGTGACTACGATACGCATCACGCCGCTGCCATCTTGGAAGCCACGCGCAGTGTGAAGATGAAACGAGTTTTCGGACTGAAAACGGTGAAGATGAAACATACCCAGACATATATATTTTTCATTGATAACTAAAAATTAGCAATTACGTATGACTGAGAATGCTCTAGTGATCGCGAAATCAGCCAATAGCGTTGGTGGGCAAGCTGGTTTGCATGACGCGGCATAACGGCAGTGCGGAAGCGTGAGTAACCGATTTTGGCATGAGATTGTAAATTTCCCGCTGCATGCAGTGCAGTAATAATTGGTTCACATGTTCACAGCAGCCTCTACGACAGATCGGTAACAGTCTGTTGTTTTTACGGTGTTCATAATGTGTTTCAGGGGCCTTTTAAGGTTTCGAGCAGTCGCTAGTCAATGATGCCCGACGCCAGCAGGTATATAGTGTAGGGACTTTGGTGAACATGCATGAGTTTACAAAATAAGCAATTTATAAAGGGGCGAACCTGTTCCTGGGACAAAGATGATCTCTGTCGACCCTTGTGCAGCAAAACTCAGTGGCATAACTGCCTCTGTCACGTCCAACTATCTTCCTATGCCGCTGCTCATGTTGGTGAAGCCACATGCAAAGGAAAAAAATTGGGGGAGCTTCTCCGTTAGGGTTCGTGTGCACGTACACGTGGCAGGTGCACTCCGTTTCCAGGTACCGTGTTGGACGGGGTTGTTCCATCACTTGGAATGTGTTACTGTTAAAATAAGATTAAATTCTTGCATTTTACGTGCCCAAACTGTGATCGGATTGTGAGGCACGTCGTAGTGGGGAAATCCGGATTAATTTTGGCCAGCTAGGTGCGCACTCTACACCAAACGTTTTTTTGTATTTTCCCCAAATGAAAACGTATTGCGCGTTCTAACTAGCTTTAGCTCGGCGCAATTAATTTCTTAATTTCTTTCGAAAGCGCTTAAAGTATTCTCAATCGGCTGTGTTACGAAGCCTACTAAATCTATCGAACAGTGCCTGTCTAACTTAATTTTTTTAAAGTTCATTAGTAAACCACGCCTTAGGTATTTTGGCTGAACGTTTACGGCTAGCACCGTCTGGAAATTGTCTGTGATAAGACTGGATGAATTTATCGAGGAATGCATCATATGCTTGATTTGGCTCTTGAGCACTCTAAACATTGCCCTAATTAAATAGGCTTAGTTCTTCCAGGAATCTCTGAAGCCATGAAAGCGTAGTTAGTTTAGCGGTAGCGTGGTATGAAGAGGTATTTTTGATGTAACGATTGACACTTAAAATATCCGCATATGATCGCGTATGCTACTAGAGCACACCAGCCTTTACGCTAACCGGAGCAATGTTTGTAATGAATAGGTCGATGCAGGATTGCGTGCTCCAAGTGACTCTATATTGATATTGTATTAAAGCAGCCATAGGTGAAGAACAGCATGTGTAGGTCGTGTTTATGTTGGGGGTCATCTAGCGTATTGATGTTGCAGTAGCGCACCCAGGATCTCTGCCAGGGGGGGGGGGGGGGGATGACAGTTTGCCTTAGTTTGCCAATACCATCTAAGCAGCACTAATTTCAATTTCTTCACGGGAAATTGTCAAAAAATGCGCTTTTTGCGCAAGTTTGCGAGTGTACAGACGATTGCGCGTGTTACATCTTAGTTGCAGTACTAAACAAAGGGGATTAACTCGGCTTCAGGGGGGGTTACACCCCCCCCCCCCCGTCGGTGCGCCACTGCGATGTTGGAATGTCCACCCTAAACTAAAGCGTATTTGAGGTCGGATATTTACAGCAAATGCTCTTCTCAGAATAAGAAAAAACGCCCTGTATTTCCAGAACTTCGGCGCCAGCAGTCGCGTTTACCTCTAATTTTGCGAATGAGCACCGCCGAATCTGCGTGCACGGAATTGTATCCTAGCGCGAATTGCTTTCGCTAAAATAAATTTATGAAGGCAAGGTCTTCTTAGCCGAATTCAGATGGATTTGGCGTATCTGGGATCTTAGCATCTTCCACTTCTACAAAGAAACGGTCGGTTAGGCGACTTGTAGGTCTCGTATGAACATGACAATGGCATTGAATGATATCTCGTGAAATCAAGCATATGATGCCTTCCTCGATAAATTCAGCCAATGTTATCAGAGACAATTTCCAGAAGGTGCTAGTCGTAAACGGTCAGCCAAAACACCTAGGGCGTGGTTTACTAATTAACTTTACAAAAAATTAAGTTAGGCACTGTTTGATAGGTTTATTAGGTCACGTAACACAGCCGCTTGAGAATACTTTAGGCGCTTTCGAAAGAAATTAAGAAACGAATTGCGTCGAACTAAAGCTAGTTACAACGTAGAATACGTTTTCACTTGGGTAAAAGACAAAAAAAGATTGGTATTGAAGGAACACATTACTGAATCGAACACCTACACACATTTGGTTGAATATATAATGAATGACGGCAAAAAAAAAAAATTCGAGGTGACTCCTTACCTGATTTCTTCTATGAGTACTTTACTAATATTGACAGTAGCACAGTAGATAAACTCTTGTCACCCTATTTCTACTTGTCTTCAATCTATTTTCTTAGCTCCAATAACCATAATGAAGTGACGTTTACTTACTTGAAACTAAAAAAAAAAGAATAGTACTGCTTGCGACATTGACAACTTGCAATTGAAACCCATGAAGTATGTTCGTGATATATTAGCACCGATACTGACATATTAGCACTGTTAATGATATGCAGGATGTCCCAACCATCACGCACCAATATTTATAAATATGCAGATGCCACATAACTCAACAGAACCAAGGTAATGTTGTTTGCCATCGCTTGGAGATACTCAGATTATTTTTTGCATTCCGCCTAATTGCACATTTAGTCATAAATAATTATTAACTTCTCAAATATTATAATTATATGAAAAGTGTCAATGAGAAATTTGTAGAGCAACATGAAAAACTCCCGATACAGCTTTATGTTGCTCAATACGTGCTGCATAAAAGTTTTCTCCGAGCGTGAAAGAAGCCCGCTAATACACCCACAATTATTGCGCGACTGGTCGCTCGAGGCACTTTGCTTGTATTCGCGGGTTCAACCACAGGTTTCACTACAATTCTTATTTATTGTCATTGCTAGCCAAACTTGTTGTACTTTATTCGTTTTCAATAAAGTGTGTTCACAAACTTTAGCATGTCAAGTTTATCTCATTTTTGCACATTATCAAAATCAAATGATCGTATTTTGCTTATACATCATTTGTACCCAAGAATTGCATGTGTTCAACTGCAGTAACAAATCTTGTATGGCACTGTAAAATCTCGCAGTCACTACGTAATTATACTAATATAGATTGTCTGTGGTGTTATACGTGCTTGGTGAAACTACCCTGAACGTTTGTAAAGTTTGCCATAGCGAGACTTGTACATTATTGGCTCATCAATTGGTGGAGCTCAGGTGACTACATAAATCCTAATGTGTGTTGCATACTGAAACCGGTTGATGACATGGCAACAAAAACCACTAGCGTAACGAAGCCACTGAAAAGGGCAAATGACTAACAGGATTTAGAAACAGCCAGCATGCTGTCCTAGTGTATTGACCATTCGTCCGGTCCAAGTGATGTTGCATTTTGTTATCTGTTTCTTTTCAACTCAATGGTAAGCTCACTTTGCATAGTAAATGAAATATGTTTTCAAATGATGTTGGATAGATTGTGCCTGCCTTATTGCCAAAATTCGCATAAGGAGTATCAGCCAAAATACCTAAGGCGTGGTTTACTAATGAACTTTACAAAAATTAAGTTAGACAGGAATAGTAGACCTAAACTCCTGTCATTCTATTTCTACTTGTCTTGAATCTATTTTCTTAGCTCCAACAACCATAATGAAGTGAAGTCTACTTACTTGAAACTAAAAAAATAGTACTGCATAAGGACTGCTATCTAACCACAATCATTTTTTTGTAGGTCATGCATAACTATTATTTGGTTGTGCCCACATAGGCGACACGCTTTGCCCATAAAAAGTCAGAATGCCGAAGGGTAATATAATAAATCTTCATGTAAAAATTCGTGTAAGGAAAAGCTGAATTAATTATGACAGAGCCACGGCCATGACACAGCACTCTCGAAATTCATTATGCCACAGTAATTTACAGTTATTCGGCTCACGTTCCAGATAGGTGTTTCCTATTACCATAACTTGGCTTCTTGCTGCTTAGTTATGATGACATGGCTAAGCAGGGGTTACCTCTCCCAGGCATGCTAACTCGCTTTGCCTGGCAATGTGAAAAGAAAATTCTTTTTAAATCAAGCTGCGCGTTAAAATGTTTCTTAGTGTGTACATGGCAGCTTGACGCAGAGATATAAGTTAATTTTTATGTGACCACAGTGCGTTGCTTGGAGGTTGTGGGAAATAAGACTGCATACTTTTACTGCACAAGTGGCTATGACATTTCGAATTACTAAGCACACCTAAAAATATCGAGCACTCTTACTAAACGGTACAATACGAGAAGTTTCTCAGTAATCCGAGCTACAGAATTATGTTGTACCGTTACCAAATTAATGTGCACCTTTACTAGAAGTTGAAACAAGTAAAAGGGAAGACGTTGCCTTTATTAAAGAAGTGCACAAAAACTCAAAAATGTGCACATTTAGTGAAGGTTGCAAAATTAAGAGTGTACTTATGTGCATGAAGTCATAGATGCAATTTGTGCCGGCAGCGGCGGCTTTGCGATGTTAAGGGAATGGAGAGCTGAGCCTAAACTGTGGTTTTGCCATGAGTTCTGGTGAAAATTAATTCTAAGCCCTCAAATAAAATGTCTCGCATGGTCAAATCCTAGCTTTGTGATGTGCAAACGCATAAATTGTTGCCACTTGCAGTAAACTCCGCGTGTCGCTGTAGTGCGGGTACTAGCACGGTATCTACATCTAAATAATGGTAAGAAGCTGGCGCGGCTTTCTCTCCCCCCCCTCCCCCACTTACCTCGTGTCGAAAACACAGAAAATGTCGCGGTACTGGATCACCGGCGTGCTGTCCATGAATGAGGGTGTACTTGGGAATACAAGTGGCAGAGTCCTCGTGACGGTGTCCATTTGTTTGCTGCAGAAATCTTTGACGCTGACGCCCGGAGGAAGAAGGAAATGGTCCTCGGCGTCGTATGTGACTCTTGGTGGCTTGATCTGCTCGTTGTATCGGCATAAGAGTTGAAAAGTTAGGCACAAACAATGCGTATCATTTATGATACGTATTATTTCTCCGAGCTGCAGTAAATGGTGCAGCTCGGAGAAAGAGTACAAGCGCTTGAAAAAAACAGGCCGCATATCTGCTTGCTTCGCTGCAAATTACGTCAAAAGACGACAGTCTTCTGCCGCCCCTGATACGTAATACCCTCCCTTTTCTCCCCTGCCACTCCTCTTGCTTTACCCCTCCCCTCTCACTTCTCCAATGATGGATGCAATGAAGGTTTTGCTGAATTCTATTCAAGCTTTTCGCGTTCGCCCTGCTCTCGCGCCATCTGTTGGACCTTTTATTACTGTTGGCTTAAAGCCAATACAGAGCCGTGGCTTCAGTTGGCTCGTTTTTAACGCGTACCGTCTCTTCGACACCATTTCTAACGCGTTGATTTTTTCATTTGCAGCGTTTCACTTTTCATTTCTTTCTGTGTCTCTCGTTCACTTTATCTGTGTTTTTCTTTCTCTCTCTCTCTCTTCTTTAAATGTATCTCTCTCTCTCACTCTCATTTTATCTTTCTCTCGCCCATAGCAAGTGCTGTTACAATCGTTGGTACAACGCAATCATATGGCTCCCATAAATGCACGTTCTACAAGCGTGGGTGTATAGCCTAGTGGTTATGACGCTCGCCTTTGGACTGCGGGTACCCGGGTTTGAATCCCGCCTCGCCAAGAAAGTTTGTTATTTATTTATTACTCTCGCTCTCTGTCTGCCTCTCTTTCTCTCTCTGCACCTCCTCTCCTGGTTTTGGCCGGGGGGTTGAATTGAGTGACAGACACAAAGTTTTTCGCGCTTAGGTAGCCCAAGAAAGACTATCGTGTTGAAAAAATAGATAGTGCATCACAAAATGAGATGAAGCCAAACAAATGAGCGCAGCTTATTTCGCTGTTACGTATATTGCGGGAAAGAAATCATCAAATAGATGAGTAGATTGGGTTAAAAAAGTCGCTGACAGCTATACGAAGTAAGGATAGCAGTTTTATCGGCCATATAAACTTAGAAATGTTCGCTTACTAACTAAATTAACAAGCATGTGTCAGGCAAACATGAACACATCACACTCGATGGCCGCGGACCCTCGCTGTCAAAACGCTGGCGTCAGGAAGTACGGTAGCAGCAGCACGCGAAGTGACCTTCGTGCTGTGTTTCGCGCTTCAACGCTAACTGGGCGAGGAGAACAGCGTACTTACAAAGGTATGAGCCACCTACAGATAGCTTTCAAGATAAGGCGTGTGCGAACGCGCGCGGCCGCGCGCGGCCGCGAAAAGAACGGTGTTGGTGCTGAAGCAGAACGCCCCTCCCCCTTCCTCCCTCGTTGCCGCCCCGCTTCCCTCCCTGCACACGCGAGACTGAGCCGCGATCGCCGCGAAATCTGCAGTTGCTGTCGGAGAACAACGCCACGCCCCCCCCCCCCCTCCCATCCCCCCACGGCCTTTGCACGACGGAAGATGGTGCGTGTCCTATCGGCTCCCTTCGTGCGCTTTCACTCGCACATACAGCATACGGCCCGCGGCGACTATTTTATCGACGTCGGACTTTAGACGGAGTCTCATGGTGACGGCAGAAATCCGCCTGGAATGTCCATATATTGGCTACCGCAATAATCAACGGATTTCAACCAACCCCTCTTGTATGTGCCAGAATATCAGAAATCCAAGCGCAACAACTTTTCTACTCTGTTTCTTCCGTTCGTTTAATATTGCGGCGCAGCAGTAACATGTAGTCGCGTGGTACGTGAAATAGACGTATCATGCGACACTATGGACAACCACAGTGTCCTACAACGGGTAAAAACGTTGCGTTCCTTCGTGGTTCCATTCTTCGTGGTTCGGCCAGCAAAGGAAGATTTACGTAACTGTGGAGGCTTTTACTCAAGTTGATGAACACAGTCGCAATTTAAAATTGGGAATGGAGCACAATTTTCCTCGAGGAGCTTCGCCTCGATATCTGAATTCAAAACAATCCATGACATACTTTAGTAACCGTTTCATCTATTAGATATGTCATGCTCCACAGCTGCGCTCTACTGCGACAGGAGTTGTAGGATATTCTGGAGGCGCGCTCAATAGCAGGGATATCGACTGTCTCACGGAGAGCTTCCCAGCTTCCCAACATCTTCCCCCACACCGACCTAACAGCAATCATCACTTACTCACAAGACGTATACAGAGCGTTTTCAAAAGGAGTTCGTAGCACATCGCATGCACCCAATCCTAAGGGCACGCACGCCGACCCAACACACCTTCCGCTTGGTAGGCACGCCTGGGTACGCCCCTCTCCTCGGAAATGCCTGCGCTCCTGCAGCTGCCCGAGAACTCACTCTCCAGGCACTGGAGGAATAGCTGTCCAACTCGGATGAAGTAGGCAGACAAGTTGCACCCTTCGGGTATCGAAAGAATCTGCGCTGCTATAGGCAGAGCCAGCTCAGATACTCACCCTCATATCCGTCTTTATCGCGAGAGGGCATAATGGCTCTAAGGAACTCACCGTGCAACGCCTTCACCAATCTCCACACTGTCTTTATGTCCTACACGCAACATCTTATTCCCCCCGCTTCCCAAGCTTAAGAGGGCAAGGAGGGGAAGGGGGGGGGGGTGTCGGGGACAGCCCAATGTTATTGCACGCAGCGTTGAAGTGCCAACGCTCACCGCCTGAAGAAATACCCTACATCAACCCCATTCGACCTCGGAATGATTGGGGGACGCGCTACCAGACGGAAACCAGTAGTTTCCGCAGCCGATGGTCCGGCGCGCCCCCGACATGGCACGGCCATTGCCTGGACTCGAGGCCCCAGCCTTTATATATATGTCTAGTATAAAATTATTTATCTCTCTTACACAGTTAGGTCATATATACCATAGCTTCAAGGCACCTACCACTTCCCAAGATAGACTATTCACTTTTCCGTCAAGATCCCGGAAGGTGTCTTTACCCACCTGCCTCAACGTAGCTTTTGTATTCGGGCCCTGCCAACGCTTAATTCCGGCTCGCTTCCTTAATAATTAAATTTGGCTTAAATTATCCTTTAATTCGAAAAGGCTTTAATTATCTAGCTGTAAAACACGCATCTCGTGGAAGGGGGGGGGGGTGACAGATGCAAGAATTGCAGTACCAAGACAAATCGGGAGCTCCTCCGTTTGTCATCAAGGAAGCGGAGTGTTCTTTTAGCCTGTCATTCAGGCAACAGCCTATCTGGCCGGCATATACCCGGTCGTAGGTGATTGGTCTGCAGTACACCACGCCAGTGGTATACATGGCACAAGGTGCTTCACGTGCTTAGTTGTGCACGTGGTAGTTCTGTTGGGGCATATGGTTATGCACCCGCAGAGCCTGGTTAACTTGCAAGACGCAATAAACGCTACTTGCACCTGAATCTCACTGCAACCCGAATCAGGTTGCACGAAATTCGGTGGGCTTACTGCCACACCTCTCAAGCTTGTTCCACCTACCGACATCTTCACCACCAAGGGCGCCTGATGCGCTATCCCGTTCCCTGGAGTACATATCAGTGGTTACCACCATTAAAACCACACGGGTTTGCGTCTTTTTCTTCCTTCTTGAACTTCCTCAGCCATGACCCGGCCACAGCGCAAAGAGCAAGCGTTCTTAGCTGTTTCGGTGAGGTGCTATAAATGTGAAGAAAAAGCCGATGTTGGTAGCTACAGAAAAGAAGGCTGAATATATCCTACATTCACGCTTGCGTTGCACAGAAGGAGATGCTTCACTTGACGTCACGTCTGATGTTTCCCCTCCAGATGGTTACATGCGCTCCTCAAACCACCAGTTAAAGCTTCGTGCGCAAAAAAGTTGTCTATTTTCTTGCGCTAGAGTAATACCCAGAAAGGACTTATAACAGGTTTTAAACAGTAATTTCAGATATCTCCCTAGAAGCTCAAAGCTTTCCTTGACTGTAACTATCTCGAAGAGGCAATTAAAAAGCTAGGGTGCTTTAGTATTTACGCCAAAATTTAGAGCATGTCACCACTTACTTCACGCGTGTCACTGATGTATATATAGGAACCTAATCAGGATCAAAGAATTTTTCTAGTTCGAGCGTATTGCTGACAGGAAGTTATCGCGAACATCGTAAAAGTACTTGCGTGCTACATGACCTTCGTAGATTACAGCGAAATGCCGTTCAACTCATAGACAAACCAGAATTTACGGATGTGTTGCATAATCCAGGTGACGAGGGGGCATATGTAACTATCTTAAAAAATATGAACGTATGCTCATATGAACTATGAACGTATGCTCACGTTATGAGGCCGCTATAACAGCCGGCTAAATGAGAAGCGTAAAAAGTTAACAAAAAAGAGTAACATCATTACTAAAATAATCCAGACTGCTGACATGTTGATGTATGCTTCTGTATATTGCCTTCAGGAAACTGCAGTTTCGTAGTAGCGCTTCGAGCATGCATGGCGTAATCAAGCGCGCTTCAGCTTCAGCCAAACGTAAGCGCTGTCATCTCAATTCTGCGTTGTGCAGCTCGAGATGCATACCGGGTAGCGTACCAATTATCGTCAATCATTTATTTGCTGGTGCGTTTCTTCGCTTCATATTTTTACCGCACTTCGTGCTCCTGCTTACGCTACTCATTAGAGCTAGCTCACTTCAGAAAAACTGATTGTTAGTATCTATAAAACTCACTGCAGTTGGTTATTCAAAAACCTCGAATTAAGTTGCACTTTTGTACGAGCGCACTGTCATATGCAGCACTCGTTCAGCCTCTCAGCCTTTGACCTCATGTATGAGATTGGTGCTATGGCTTATTATGGTCGGACAACAACGAAAACCAATTATTGTTACACACATGTACAAGGGGTGGTCAAAAGTTTCTAGGCCACAGCTTTCGTGAACACGTTCACTCTCAAGCAAGTGGCGCTGCTCTGGAATACTTTATGGAAGTCGCAAGCTGTGGGTGGTGATAAACAATGTCCCTTACCCTCTTCACAAAAGCCTTGGGGGCTCTTATAATACGATACATGACACGCCACAGGGCACGAAGTCTACGTGTTTGCGCAAACTGTGGCCTGGAAACTTTTGAGCATCCCTGTACATGCGTCGCATCAACCGTCTATCGGTTAAACCTGTATCGCATCAACCGAGTGCAAAAGACAGGCTCTAGGTGCGCAATAACTTGCTGTCTTATATACATGACGATTTGCGCAGTCTCGCTCCTTCGCCCCAGTGTAAAGGATATTTCTTGGCAACTAAACAATGTGGCTGCTTATGCACCCGCCACTCTTAGCTGACTTTTTCGGTCAGGAATTAAACGCTGCTCTAATGCAACAGGGAAGTTACGATTAAATGCCATAAGTGCGTATGTTACCTGAAGAGAATATCCTCTTGATTTTGATAACTTAAATTTCTCGAAATTCGGCACATTCTTTTAAATATGTTTCGAAGTGCCGCCCACTAGGTTACATTAATGATTTTACGTAACTACGAACGATGGCCGAAGGGCCAATGTTCCAAATTCTTGGGGATGCGCAGAAAGACGTGGCGGGTGAAGGCATGCAAGACCGTATGTCTATACGAAAGGTTACAGTACAAAAAGGTTCAGAAAGGCTACGGTAACCCGTAAGTTCATGTACGTGCATTCGTACTATAAGCTACTTAAATAAAGGTTAAGATATAACCTTTAATTTATAGGTGCGCAAAAATGTGATACTGTGTCCCGTTATTAAATATTACTTTAGTAAACGTTATCATAAAACATCTGACTTATGGTTGGACAAAAATGTGAAAATGTGCCCTTTATTTCGGCCCTTTTACCATTATTGAGCACTCTGTGTGAGCAAGATCCGAGTCCTATAGATACTGCATTGGCAAAGCTAGGCTGAAGAAGCGAAGAACATTATCTCTAAAAACAGTGATCAACACTGCATTATACATAAAAGCTGGGCGTAAATTACAGGAAATGGTGATTCAGCTAGAATATGAAAAAAAATCAGACTCATGGTAGGTTTAGATAGCTTGATGTTGAATAGCTTCACTCCAGAAAACGGGTTCATAAACTTGTAGTCAGCCAGTAGATTTAGTGTAAGGGAGCTTAGACCCGCCGTGGTAGCCCGTTGGCTATGGCATTGCGCTGCTGAGCTTGAGGTCGTGGCTCCGATCCTGGCCACAACGGCGACATTTCTATGGTGGCAAAATTGCAAAAACGCTCGTAATTTAGGTGCACGTTAGACAACCCCAGGTGGTCAAGATTAATCTAGAGTTCCCCACTATGGTGTGCCTCACAATCAGATCGTGACTTTGGCACGTAAAACTCTCCAAAAATATTTTTAAACTTCTACTTAGGCAAATTAAACCCGAGTGTACGGACCATGACAATGAAATCTGCAGAAGAAAGGCTTTGGCTTGCCGCACAGTTACAGCACAGTTGGAGCACACGCGTTCCCCAGTTCATGGCTATATCCTTGAAACAAAAACTATATAATCAGTCTTCTTGGATGTCACTCACCAATGAGCCCGAAACTTGGCGAATACCAAAAGACACTTCGAAGGAAGCCAAGTAACTCGCAACAAGCAATAGAACGCCATGTGAAATGATTGCAGTAACCAATGGCCAAATGAAAGGGGCACAAAGAGTACAGGACAAACAATGCGCTACTAACCAGTTATTTATTGAAGGACGGTGGAAGCTCTTTGTGCAGGCATGCACGACTTCATTTTATGCGCTACTGCGCAATACATTAGAGAAACTGCGTTTCTTTCGGCACCAGTAATATTGAACCCGGGATTACACATTTCTAGCGAGGCTGAATCATCATACTCGGCTCTATGATCAGCTTGACAAACATGTCGCGCTTTCTTCCAACTACAGCGCAAGCGCCAAAATACGGAGTACACTTACCCTAACAGAAATGGATCGCAACATGACCTTTCTTCTGATTTCTGACTTCTTAAAACGCAGTCGTAGCTTATCATTTGGACAATTATCCTTCCAGCCTGCATATTTGTAACCGTATTCATAAAGAAATGTTATGTACGATGATTACCTGGCACTACACGAAATTACAAACTGGCGCGTGCCCTCAAGCGGCCGTCAAAATACATGGGAATCTTTAGGGACGGCGCCGTGTAGTCTGATTCTCCAGCATCCGCGAGCATAGGATGCTCGCGGTCGTGATTCTTTCCTCCCGGCTAAAATAATATAGGTTAACCATAGAAGAACATGATGAAGTCATTGAGGAACCTTTTAACAAGTTATGAGCGCTCAGAAGTGGCCGCAAGAAGACACGCGAGTTTCGCAGCCAGCAGCTATCCATCGGGTTAGTTAAGTGCATGCAGGCCACGTTATGAGTGCTCCGGCGCCCGCTTGCTTTTGTAGCGACAGCTTCATTACGCCACGTTTTCGCCTCTTCGCCGTCGCCGCACTTTGAGCCGTGGCCGCACTGTGACGTCACACTACGGCCCTGAATTCTCCGGCAACTCGGCTCGTCGCGGTCGCCGCGCGGCCACCGCTCCTGCCGATGATGATGATTTATTGGCATCCCCTTTGAAATGGGGCCGTGTCATATAGTCTACTAGCCTGCTGGATTTTGAAGTTGAAGTTGATTTTATTTTTATCAGTAGTACAAAAAATAACAGGTGATGAGGTATAATCAGGTAATCAGGTATACTATATATGTTCTTTATCGACCATTTTTCTATACCTCTCATTAAACTTTTTCTTTTTTTTCAAAATTTGACCTTGTACCCCTACCTATGATTTTAAGAGATCCTGTCGTATCAATCATTTCCGTGATTTTTTTTCCACCAGTACTCTAATCGTCTCTTGCTTATCTCGTCTCTTGTTTAAAATTGCTTGCTCTTGCTTATCTAATCGTCTCTGCCGTTGGGCGCTCGCCGCGCCCTCTGTGTGACGTCACACCACGGACCTCGATTCTCCGGCGATTCGGCTCGTTGCGGTCGCC
The DNA here is from genome assembly GCF_013339745.2 of Dermacentor silvarum. Classification (NCBI taxonomy): domain Eukaryota; kingdom Metazoa; phylum Arthropoda; class Arachnida; order Ixodida; family Ixodidae; genus Dermacentor; species Dermacentor silvarum. The sequence goes on from NC_051154.1 coordinate 295,697,101, forward strand.
GCGCGGCCACCGCTCCTACAGGCGCGCGTCCGCCGTTGCCTGGCAACCGCCACAGCTGACGCGCTCGCCGCGCCCTCTGTGTGACCTTAAACCACGGGCCTCGATTCTCCGGTGACTCGGCTCGTCGCGGTCGCCGCGCGGCCACCGCTCCTGCCCTTGGGCGCTCGCTGCGCCCTCTGTATGACGTCACACCCAGCGCTCCGCAGCTGTGATAACCGGGAGTATAGACCTTTTCACAAACCGACGTTTGAGCAGCGCCATTTGCCGACGTGGGCGACGTCTAGCGTCAGAACATGTTATGCCACCATTTTGGACTGTGCGCCTTGCGAGAGCCGGCCGGCCGCACTTCGGTTGTGTGATCTTCGCCGCGCATTATTTCGATTGTTTTCTTCCGTTTCGCTTTTCTTGTGCGGCTTGACTTGTTTTCACGTGTTCGCGTGAGCGCTCAGTGTGGTGTGCCATGGCAACAGCAAGCCCAGCCAGTGGATGTGGTGTTTCGTCGTCGGTAGCGGCAGTAGCCGCGTCTGCTTCGTCGAGACCTGGCGTGCTAATCAGCGGTATATTTCATTGTTATTTCTGGACACATGTGACCGTATCGTCGACTGAATCTGATCACGATTAGGTTTCGCGGTTGAGGGTTGCCTCATTTAGCGAAATCAGGCGCGTACGTAGCTGTCGGGCAATGCTTAGAACCAGGCGCCGGCGGCCCGACGACGCGTGTCAGTGGTTGTTAGATATGCGGTGGTTACTCCATACGCTTCCGACGCAACTGAACAGCTCAATCATGCAAAATTTATTGGATCTGGTGCGGTGCAGTGTGCTTATAACCAAATGTCAAAGCATAAGCGTGGCGATCGAGCAGCGCGGTACCTGCAGCGAACCGACGCGCGACAGTGATCACAGATGCCAGCGCAACTGATACAGCCCAGGTGCTAGATTTTTATTTTTAGTATTCAGTAGTTAATTATTTATACATACTGTCAATCCCAATAGGGATTATAACATGACTTGTTATGAAGATATATTTGTTTACCTATTTTTTACGTTTGTTTACCTGGAATGGCTTTTCTTTCGAATGTCTCAGTTTGGAACAAGCTTCGCTCACGGTGAACCTTAAAGTAGATCGTGTGCGAAGTTTGTATTGAAGATATCGCGTACGGAAAGAATTGTTCATGTGCGCTATCTCTGAAGCGAAATACGCCAATAATATTGCAGCGTTAGGGCCATCTCTGCTCTTTCTCTAGTTTCTGTGCAATGTTCATAATAAAGTAATGTCAAGTCTTGACAATTGTCGAATAAATACATATGCGTATGACTGCAAACCACTACTGACCGTGAGTGAAAAGCGCTTAGTGGTCAGCGAAGCGGTCACTGCACGCACGTAAGTATTTCACTTGATCGACTGTGCGAATAATTTATTTTTTTCGTTACTGTTATTCTTGAAAGTATGATGCTATTGTCCGCGCGTACCCATGCGAATACCATTTTTTACGTTCTAACTTGCGCGGGCTCATTTAGCGCGTTTCTACTCCATGCACAGTTAGCGCATTATGGTTCCCAACTCTAGCACTGGCGCTAGGCCGCGGTGATGAGGTTGACACGTTCGTTTTTGCATTCTCTTGCTGCCCAAGCACATAGACAACGCTCAAAGATGGGTGAGCTCGATGCAGCACCACACTGTTGAAATTATTAACTTTATGGGCAGGGCCGCGCAGGGTGCGTGTGAACGCAGAGACAATGTTTTGGTGGACACAGGGTCTGCATACATCTTCCATAGGACACTATTTTTCCAGATCGTTGCGAAGTGTATTTACCGACTAGGTCTCTCGCAGAGTGCTTCAATTTGTGTTATACCGGTGTCACACGGCCATTTTGATAGCGATCGAGACCGATCTGGATCAGAATATTCGACCACGATTGGCTCCCTTCCGCAGATTGAGCAAAGAAGCCAATCGCGACCAAGAAATTCGACCCAGATCGGCCTCGATCACGATAAAAAGTGCGCCGTGTGGCCCCCGTATTTGGCAGTGGAATGAAGTCGTGTTTGAAAGAATAACAAATATAGCCTCTGCCACTACATACGAGAAAATATTGCATCGAAGAGCTGACAGTTCCCGCAACCTATTGGGAAATGTGCCGAAAAAGGTTTACCAAAATGCGTTATTTTACTGATGTGTGCATTGGTTCACATTAGACTGAAATGCCAAGTCCTCAGGTGATGCAGGAAACCAGCGAAACGTGAACATATCACATCGGCAGTGGTCTCGCGGAGTGCTGTCTTGTGGACACACTATACTCCTCAAAATCGTTATTTTCCGCTGGTTGTTTGTGCACCCATAAACTGCACAGTGCTGGCCTGTAGCCTTTTTATGAGTATATATGCCATTATTTACGAGCGTAAGTCATTCGTGACAAAAATAAACGGAAATATCGAAGGAAAGCTACCACTCCGCAATGCAAGCGCAAGGCAAGCTCACAGTCCAGACCGAACAGGCAACACTGACACATACTCTCCACGCCAGACCGTCGGAAGCGCCCTCGTGAAAACGTCTATAGGCACCGGGCGGCCGTCGTAAGGCGCCAGCGGCGCGCCGGCGATATGCTGGCGAACAGCGCCGCGAACGGCACCTGTCAGAGCACTGGCATGTGAAGCAGACGACGGGACGAAGGCGCTCGGTGCTTCCAGTGATTTGGCACAGCGGGCTTTAAGGGCTGACGCACCGGAAAACGCATTTTCGTGTGTCTGCTTTTGAGAAAGGTCGTGACTTGTACGAGGCAGATCACATTCGTGGCATCAGGTAGTACATAAAGCAGAAAACGAGCGCAAATTGCGATGCAAATGCACCACGCGAACGGTGCTCACCGCGGCAAGCTAAGACGTGGAACTCCAGCAGTTATATTCCAAATGATATTTTGCTTTGCGCTTTAACATTACCGCATATTTAATTGTGGAAATATGCGAATGACACAAAAATTATGGACAGAAAAAAAAGGAGACATACGTCTTCCTTATTCTGTTTCTCGAGCTGCTTCGCCGATCGCACATGTGTCAGGAAGTTCCCGCTCTCTGTCCGTTGTAGTTCTTTTATCTTTGCAATGCTTCCCCATTCTTAATTGCTTATAAACTAGCCCAATCTTCAGTCACGGCCCATTTTAAATAGCTTAGCGCGACGGGAGCCGTCGGTGGCGGTGAGTGTGAACACGCCACTGCGTTGGCGTTCGCCGTCGATGCACAGCACAGTCGTGTGCTGGACGCAACCAGAGTTGGGAATTGCTAGGAACAAAAATGTACCTTAAAGGAAGACTGATACACTGATAAGACGGCAAAATGACTACAAATCTGACTGTTCGCCTTCGGTGCCCAAGCCCCGAAGCCGTTACACGGCGGAGGCGAAGACAGGCAAGTGGGACACGAAGCTCTTGCGTATGAACAGCTCTTTTATTAACGTTAGAACAACTACATCATACCAAATCAGCGTCGGAAATGTACACTGCCCAGCGATTGAAGCACTGGCTGCGCGCGGCTGCCGCCGCTTTTTTTTTTTTTAAGTGCCACAGGTGAGCGCCGTGGGAGCAAATGCAGTCATAATGCGTTACGAAGGTTCTCGTATTCACTCTACACCACAATGCATCAGTTTGGTGTCCCCAGCGCTTACAGTCAGTGCAAAAAGCTCTGGCGACCATGCGATTCGAGTATCGCGTTTCAATTGCTGAGCACTAAACGCGCTGTTGCCTACAGACCGCACATATACAGACTTTCCGCCTGAAAAACGCGATGCCGCGATGAACAACGGTTAAATTGAATGGCCTAACCAAGTTAAGTCATGTTTCAGTAACTGTTTCTGCACCTAAAAACGCAACATGTTTGATCAGACTTGCTTTCCCGGCAGCGCCTGCTGCGCGCGGCCCAACCGCCACATGCCATTACATTCGCGGCGCCTCCGCATGAAGGCGCCACCGGTCCAAATTCATCCCGCGCCCGGTGCCTATGGAAGGGGAGAGCTCGCGTCGCCGCAGTATAGTTGAGGCCGCAGTATGGATGGTGAGAAGTCTGCCAGCCTGAAGGAGGCCAGGGATCGCCGTAGAAATGAAGAGGAGACAGCGCGCTGAGGAGACTCAAGCGGAGCGGGCCGAACGGTTGGCCAAACGCCGTGAAAGCGATGCCGCTAGACGGGCTCGCTTAGCCTCTAACGATGAATCTACAGCGCCGCCCTCTGATGAGCGCAGATGATGATGATCATCATCATCATCATCATCATCATCATCATCATCATCAGCCTATATTTTATGTCCACAGCAGGACGAAGGCCTCTCCCTGCGATCTCCAATTACCCCTGTCTTGCGCTAGCGTATTCCAACTTGCGCCTGCAAATTTCCTAACTTCATCATCCCATCTGGTTTTCTGCCGACCTCGACTGCACTTCCCTTCTCTTGGTATCCATTCTGTAACCCTAATGGTCCACCGGTTATCCATCCTACGCATTACATGGCCTGCCCAGCTCCATTTCTTCCGCTTAGTGTCAACTAGAATATCGGCTATCCCCGTTTGTTCTCTGATCCACACCGCTCTCTTCCAGTCTCTTAACGTTAGTCCTAAGATTTTTCGTTCCATCGCTCTTTGTGCGGTCCTTAACTTGTTCTCGAGCTTCTTTGTTAACCTCCAAGTTTCTGCCCCATATGTTAGCACCGGTAGAATGCAATGATTGTACACTTTTCTTTTCAACGACAGTTGTAAGCTCCCAGTCAGGATTTGGTAATGCCTGCCGTATGCACTCCAACCCAATTTTATTCTTCTGTAAATTTCTTTCTCGTGATCAGGGTCCCCTGTGAGTAATTGACCTAGATAAACGTACTCCTTTACAGACTCTAGAGGCTGACTGGCGATCCTGAATTCTTGTTCCCTTGCCAGGCTATTGAACATTATCTTTGTCTTCTGCATATTCATCTTCAACCCAATTCTTACACTTTCTCGATTAAGGTCCTCAATCATTTGTTGTAATTCGTCTCCATTGTTGCGGAATAGGACAATGTCATCTGAAAACCGAAGGTTGCTGAGATATTCGCCGTTGATCCTCACTCCTGAGCCTTCCCAGTCTAACAGCTTGAATACTTCTTCTAAGCATGCAGTGAATAGCATTGGAGAGATTGTGTCTCCTTGCCTGACCCCTTTCTTGATAGGTATCTTTCTACTTTTTTTGTGGAGAACCAAGGTAGCTGTGGAATCCTTGTAGATGTTTGGTAAGATATTCACGTATGCCTCCTGTGCTCCTTGATTACGCAATGCCTCTATGACTTCTGGTATCTCTACTGAATCAAATGCCTTTTCATAATCTATGAAAGCCATGTAGAGAGGTTGATTGTACTCCGCAGATTTCTCGATTACCTGATTTATGACATGGATATGATCCATCGTAGAATATCCCTTCCTGAAGCCAGCCTGTTCTCTTGGTTGGCTGAAGTCATGTGTTGCCCTGATTCTATTGGAAATTATCTTGGTGAATATTTTATACAATACTGAAAGCAAGCTAATGGGTCTATAATTCTTCAGTTCTTTAACGTCTCCCTTCTTATGGATTAGTATAATGTTGGCGTTCTTCCAGCTCTCTGGTACACATGAAGTTGTGAGGCATTGCGTATAAAGGGCCGCAAGCTTTTCAAGCATGATATCTCCTCCATCTTTGATTAAATCTACTGTTATTCCATCTTCTCCGGCAGCTTTTCCCCTGGTCATGTCTTTCAAGGCCCTTCTAACTTCAGCGCTAGTTATAGAAGGAGCCTCTGTGTCCGGTTCATCACTATTTTGAATGAAAGTAGCTTGGCTGTTTTGGGCACTGTACAGGTCAGTATAGAATTCTACCGCTGCTTTTGCTATGTCATCGAAATTGCTGATGATATTACCATGCTTATCTTTCAGTGCATACATCTTGCCTTGTCCTATGCGAGGCTTTCTTCTTACTGATTTAATGCTGCGTCCATATTTTATGGCTTCCTGAATCTTTCCCACGTTATAATTTCGAATATCCCTTACTTTTTTCTTGTTCATTAGTTTTGACAGTTCAGCGAATTTTATCTGATCTCTTGAGTTGGATATTTTCATCTTCTGTCGTTTCTTTATTAGGTCCTTTGTTTCTTGGGAGAGCTTACCTACTGGTTGCCTTGGTGCCTTACCTCCCACTTCATTTGCTGCTTCTGAGATCAGCCTAGTTACGGTTTCATTCATTGTCTCTATGTTGTCTTCATCTTCCTGTTCTAAAGCTGCATATTTGTTTGCAAGCACCAGCCTAAATTGGTCTGCTTTTACCCTTACTGCCTCTAGGTTGGCCTGTTTTCTCATGACTATAATTTCACTCTCTCTCTCTCTCTCTCTTCAAATTGAGAGAAATCCGAGACCTCACTAACCTATGGTCACTGCACTTAACCTTACCTAACACTTCTACATCCTGCACTTGGATCGGCAGAGAGTATGAAATTTATTTCATTCCTTGTTTCTCCATTAGGGCTTTTCCAGGTCCACTTCCTGCTGATGCGCTTCCTGAAGAAGGTATTCATTATTCGGAGCCTATTCCTTTCCGCGAATTCTACTAACATCTCTCCTCTTGCATTCCTAGAATCGATGCCGTAGTTGCCAATTGCTTGCTCACCAACCTGCTTTTTTCCCACTTTTGCATTGAAGTCGCCCATGACTAAAGTATACTGAGTTTGCACCTTTCTCATTGCTAGTTCAACAACTTCATAAAACTGTTCTATTTCTTCATCATCGTGACTAGAGGTTGGGGCATAGGCTTGTACTACCTTCATTTTGTACCTCCTATTCAGCTTTATTACTAGAACTGCTACCCTCTCATTTATGCTGTAGAATTCACCAATGTTGCCCGCTATGTTGTTATGCACTAGAAATCCTACCCCGGATTCTTTCTTATCTGGAAGACCTCTGTATCAGAGGACGTGGCCGTTGGTCAGCACTGTGTAAGCCTCACCAGTTTCTTCTAACCTCACTAAGGCCAATAATATCCCAGGAAATGCCTGATAATTCTTCAAATAGTCCTGCTATAAGCTAGCCTCACTCGAGAGGGTGCGCGTGTTGAACGTTGCCAGGTTAAGTTTCCATTGGCGGCCTGTCTTGACCCAGAGATTCTTAGCACCCTCTGCCGCGTAGCAGGTATGACCGCCGCCTTGGTCAGGTGCTCCGCAGCCACTGGGAACTGAGGGCCATGGGTTAATTGTCCGAGTCATGAGGGAGGTAGTGGCCGAATACTGCACCAGGGAGGCCAATTCCTGTTCTGGTGAGGATGACTTTGATGAAGCTTTATGGGCCTTCCTAGTTTGGTTGCACCTGAACTAGTATAGCCCCACTAGCTCTCGGCGATATATTTTTTTCTTGCCAGTGTCAGGCACCACTCCATGCCTGAAAATGTGGTGGACTGGAGTAGGATTCGAACTTACGACCTTCAGATTTGAAGCCGGGCATTCTACCTCTGCCCCACGCCAGAGCCAAACCAACCAGAGCTAAACCACAGCCAATTTTTTAGAGCGCAGCTCTCAGGCGCCCGTTCCTGCGGCGAGCGTCGGCGCCCTAGGCGTAAACGAGCGAGCGAGCAAAGCGAAGGTTGAAAGAGCGAACGTGAAGCGCAGTGGGAGATGAAATATGGCGATATGGAAAAGAGCGCAATGAGGAAAGCGGAGGAGGAGGTTACGGCGAAAGCGTGAAAAGAAAAGCGTAGTGCCGCGCGAGACAGACTCTGCGGCAAGATGGCGCAAGTTTAGCGCACGTCGTCTATATATGGAAACAAAACACTGCATGAGCGGAGTTCTGTCTGTGGCGGCTCCTATGAATCGCACCCACGCGTCACCCACGCGCTGCCTCTCGCAAACTCCTGATTAGCGAGGCAGTTGCGCCACACTTCGCTCCGTTTGCAACGTGCCGCACGAGACAGATTGTCCGCGCCACCCAATGTACCGCGAAATGAAAACACGTACAGAGCTACGCTTAAATTTCGCATTAGGGAGTATCGTAATCGTCGGTGATTTTTTTTGTATTTTGAAAGCTAGTGTCCGGATAATGTCGGTCTTTAAAGGCCCGGTTACACTAGGCCGACACGACACCGTTGCCGGGATGACGCCGAAACCGACAATCGGGTGACTATAGTGGGAAAACCGTGTCGCTGAAAGACATTTTGTAACACTAGGATGACAACGACGCCTACGTAACCGTCGACAACGAGTCCTCGTAGTGTGACAGGCTTTCTTGCTGACGACGCCGACAAGACCAGTCTGCCGGCCTTCGGCTGATCTCCGTGCGATCAACCACTGAGTGAAAAAATCGCAACGACAACGCCATTGCCGCAGAAGCTACGCTTGTGTATATATTTTTTCGAGCTCAAACTGAATCTAAACGCACTTTCAAAGCAGAAATTGAGCCAGTGTTGGTCTTGTTCAGCAGATATTAGACCGAGCTCAACCGACGAATCATGCACCCACGTAATACCGGCGGACCAGACCGGACCTAATTATATTTGGAATTTTATAGGAATTACATATAAATAAGCAATTATATAGCTATTGTATTTCGCATTCACCTACCTCTAAAAATTGCAGTTGTCAGCGTCGACACGTGTCAAGCTCTGGCTGGAGAGCGTGGATCGTCAGGTGGATTGTATTGGATCACCGCGTACCACTAGAAGGTGTCGAAGCCAGAACTCGCCCTCAAAGATGATTCTCTTATCGCCACCAAAATTTTATTTAAGCATACATTTTACGCACTCTACAGCGAAAGGTCTTAGGCCTCTATACAGCCGTGTCACATATACCAGCTGATATTAATCACAACATCGACTACATCATACCACTCTCTGGCGCTCTTTGGCCTTCCCTGGCCCTTGCGGCATAAAACTCCATTAATCATCAATCATCATCATCTTATCGCTACAGGTGGTGCATGCTTTTCTAAAGTCGTCTGTTTACAAACTTATTTTGGGGGTTAACCGCACATAATTCGAGTTAGTGAGCACACGGATTAATCAACTTGCATAGCCTTGATTATCTTAGTGGCGCGGAAATTCCCTTTGCCACAACTCAATGCGCGATCTTAAGATTGTGAGACACTTGGTGTGCCTACGGAAATAGTGTTATAGTTGCTCTTTCTGCCTGAAATATTAACTTAATGGCTGGTTATATTACCTGTCGCTTCTAGATCCTTCTGAGCTACCCATCAACAACAGACACCAACATTTGTAAGCAGTACGGCCGAGTGAAGCGAATCATTCTTTGCGTGTGCTATCCTGGGACAATGAGCAAGGGTTCACCGTCTTGCCGTGCGAATTTTTAAGGTTAATGCCTGTGTGGTTTTAGATGCTGCGTTCGTGTGTCATGATGGGGTTGCGTTGAGGAATATAATAAAACCAACCCAAGAAATTCTGTGACTATCTTAATATGACGTAACCCGTGAAAAACATCAGTGAATCAAGGACGTTTTCATCGAAACCTTGTACAAGGAGAATTGTTCCTTAACTTCTGTAGGACAGCCGGACATAAACGTGCCCTTTGTTATGTGCGCGAAAATGCTTTTCTATGGCAAAGGGGTATGCTTATCTCATGTTTGGTGCTACCTTCTATGTAAATGCTTCAACACTTCATGCGAGAATAGTTTTGAGTGGCTATGAAGTGAGCGACAAGAGCTAGAAAAATTGTTTTCATTCTTGAAACGCTTCCTGGATTAGGCGCCCATCTGCTCGCGAGAAAAAAATTCTCAAGGTGCCCGATAACTGACTTCTCCTTACTGAATTTATATTGATGCGAAAGCATGAAATCGCCTATTGAGAGAAAAAGCTGGCCTCTGTAGCAGCGAAAAGGCACGTAAATTCCCATTGGCGTCACCGCCATGTCACGTGCGCGCCTCGACGGAGCATAGCGGGCGAAAGGGTACATGATATTTGAAAGCGCGAACTTTGACAAAGGATGGCGAAAGAGTCGACACACGGAGATAGCGCTTGTCTCCGTTTGTGGCCTCTTTCGCCGTCCTTTGTTTAAGTTCGCGCAGTCAAACATCATGGATCAACACCAAATAGCCCGGTCGAATACCTTACTACAGAAAGGGTACACCGGCGCTAGCGCGCCAGGTGTTGCGTTAGGGGAGACGGCATCGCCGCGACGCCACGTCACCCTGGCTCTCGGAATGTGCTATCCGCGCGTTTCTTGTCCGCGCAAGCTCTCGCCTGCGTTCTAACTATGTTCTAACTTCCCCCGCGGTAATCGCTTAATCGCTATAAACAAATTATTATATATATATATATATATATATATATATATAAGTAAACAGAATAAATTCGAAAGGAAGAACATTGGCGGTAGTGAGTTTTGAACCTGCGACCCCACGCTCAGAAGCCAAGTTGTCTTACCAACTGGGGTAAACAAGCGCCTTCTAGATGCACCAGGCCTGTGCACTCTGCTTTATGGCATAATGCTGCTTGGACCGAAATTTCCACGAAAGCGGTGGCGTCAAAATCACCGTGGCTTACTCGAGAGCGTCCCCATTAAGTTATGTGGCAGTCGGGCAAGGTGGCATGACGTCACTGATCGAAGTGCACCGGCCTTGTGCTATCTAGAAGGCGTTGCCTAAGCGTTTAAACGCGCTGGCTTGCTTGCGAAGAGTTTATAACTTCAAGGACCGCTCAGCGGCGTTCAATTGGACACTATTGCTTTCGCATTCACAGCTCATAAGAAGCACTTAGGTGTCCTCGGATTTTTTACACATTTAGCTTGAAATAAGCACCCATTTTTTTTATCTTGAGGCGCCGGCTAGTACGCAAAGCACACATGCAAAAACATGTAGGTGCCAAAACGTCCTCATCCCGTTGGTGCTCGACACATGCGCGAGAAGTGCACGCAAACGTTCTGCATATGGCCTTCGCTATTCCACTTCGTCCGTCGAGCTTCGGTCGGTTTTACGAGTGAAGTGGTTAGAAATATTTTTTTTTCATTTAGATCCTAGAAGGCCAGGAGGATAAATGAATCCCACTTCTCGAAAAAAAAAAACATTTAGTGTGAGTGGGCAAAATACGTCCCACTTTTTAGAAATGAGCGGACTGTTGTCGAGATGTGAAATAAGATGCAAACTACTCCTAAACAACTCATTTACACAGTACAACACAAAAAAGTTCAAAAGTTTTGTTGCAAGAGGAAGTATTAAGAAATAATTTAGCATTGAGGCGCTAGACTGTCCGTGGGACATATGCGTACCACTTTTTAAAAATAGCATCTAGTGTCAGTACGTGCGACAAATACGGCCCGCTTTTTTAAGATATATGGCTTAGTATAGGGACGGGATATTTGTTTGAAACTTTCTAAGCACCTCATTTACTCATACCATGCAAAAAAATTATATGAGACTTGAAAGAAATATACACCGTTCTACAAAGAGTTCATAGTTATTGTATAGGAGAAGCGCACGAGGCGGAAGTCTGTATTTTTTCTGCAAGAAAAAGTTTATGTAACTTGGGATTCAAGACTCGGTTAGGTTTATTGATGCAGTTAAGATCATGAGCGTTCTACATAAGCCTGCAGACGTCACTATTCGAACGGCCTCCGTCTAGTTCAGAGCGTTTCCATCAGTGCGTTCAGAAGCGCATCGATAGCCACGGTTCGCTGACATTTAAAAGGGACATGAGCAGGTCAATTCACAAGTCTTTCTAAAAAAGAGCTATATCTGGCATCTAAGTACGTACAATAGGACAACTCTCCTGAAAGAGAGCTTAAAAAGATAATTTTTTCTGGCAAAATTTGTTTACGTGGACATGTACAGTAGTAGAATGATTGATCACAATTTTTTGAAATGGAGTCAGAGAGGGTCGAGCTCAATGTCTGGGACGTTTGGCATGGAATGACCCTTTAACTTCGTAGCAGCAGCGTCTGTATAGGCTCAGCTGCAGCCTTTCTTAGTGGCGATTTGTGTTTAGCTCCAGCAGATGGGACTCTCTTTCGTCTACACGAAAGTTATACGAGGTGCTACCCAAAAGTTCCAGGACTTCAGTCGTAAAAAATAAAGTGTTGACCATAACACCTAATCAGCACTGTATCCTTCAAAGTAGTCGCCTTGAGCATGTATACACCGATCCCCGCGCTTCTGCCGTGATTTCATGCGTTCGTGGAGCTCTCAAGGCGACAGTGTGTTGAGGACCGCCTGCGATTCCGACTGGATCTCTTCAACATTGTGAAACCGACGTCCTTTCAGCCTCAACTTCAACTTGGGGAACAAGAAAAAGTCACAAGGAGCGAGATCAGGTGAATAGCATGGGGGCGAAAGTACTGTGATTTGTTTGGAAGTCAGGAACTGTCAAACAACGAGTGATGTGTGAGCGGGCGCGTTGTCGTGATGAAGAAGCCAGTTCTTCCACTCCTCCGGACGCTTGCGATGAATGCTAGATAGAGTACAGTAAGCATACAGAAATGCCCAAGAAAGAGGACGGTAGATCAGCCGCGCGTTATACTGAATGATAGAGCACGTGTAATGCGGAAGATACTGGTTCGGCTCCCGGCTGTTGCAAGTTGTCTTTACGTCCACTTTTCTTTCTTTTTTTATTATTATTACTGGTACATTTCAATCCAAAGGGACATCGAATTTTCCATGGAGAAACAGCAGCTAGCAATGATTCCATATACACGCCAAATCTTTTACAATCTATAGAACATCCCGCATTAAGCTAAGGTGAAAGTAGTTTTTTTTTTTTTTGCAGACCACTAAGATTATGAATACTGTGCAAGTTTAAAAAATCGTTTGCTCGCGAAACACTCCCTAATATGTGGTTTTAATCGCAAAAATCAGCTTGTAAATCGTCAGGTGGGCATATTCTATGAAATTCTGCTGTCATTCAGAAGGAAATATGTAGGGCGGACGGATAGCTTTCTAAACGATAAGCTACAGGAGCATTGAAACAAAGTTTGAAGTAGGGAATGTAATTTCGCTATTCATTTCCGAGATTGTAAACAGACTCCGGATTTCGGCACCTGGTTGCTACCTCATTGCATAGTTGCATGAAACCCCCACCGGGGTGGCTCAGTCAGCTAAGGCGTTGCGCTGCTGAGCACGAGATCACGGGATCGAATCCTGGCCGCGGCGGCCGCATTTCGATGGAGGCGTCATGCCAAAACGCCCGTGTGCTTGCGTTGTAGTGCACGTTAAAGAACCCCAGAGGGTCAAAATTAATCCGGAGCCCTCCACTGCGGCGTGCCTCGTAATCAGAACTGGTTTTGGCACGTAAAACCCTAGAAAGAAGAAGAAGTTGCATGAAACCGCGGCATGTTGGTCAAGCTAATCATGGAGCCGAGAAGGTTCATCCAACCTAAGATGAAATGCGAAGCAGTAACGTCATTATCATTATCACCTAAACAGTTGTGTTTGCTGCAGCATCCGCGGTTTGCTGGATAATGCAAGAGCAAGCGTTGCATATATATACGACAAACTACAAAGAAACTGCGTACACCCTTCAATAAACCAGTTGAGGGTAGCGCATCGTGTGTCCTGTATTCTTCCTTATGTCGATGTCGTTTGGCTCTTCACCCGCCGCGGTGACTTAGTGGGTACGGCGTTTTGCTGCAGAGCAGAAGGTCGCCGTATTGATTTGCAGCCGCGGCGGCCATATTCCTATAGAGGCAGAATGGAAATATGCTCGTACCATGGCTTTTGGTGGACGTTAATGAACCCCAGACGGTTAAAATAATTATCGAGGCGTCCACTACGGCTTCCCTTACAACTAGAGCTTTCCAGTTCGGGAGGTGAAAACTCACAAATAACTTTTGGCGTTTCATTCTTGCGATCATGACAACCAGACTTGCCAAGGCTTCATTCCTTAAAAAGATACGGGCGGAAGGCTAGAGCTTTGAAGATGGCAGTCTGAATTACTCAGGAAAAGGCTGGTTGGTAGTTGATGTTCTAATTGCAATTGAGAGGGAGAAGTGGATTTCTGCAGTTCATGTAATGCATAAATGAGATATCCTGTGATTGATCTTTCAGAGTGACATGATGGGCGACAAGAGAAGAGAAACGCAGCGATCAGCTACTGGGTGCAATGGATGATAAGAATAATGGGAAATAAAACTGATCGTTGCAAAATAAGATCCTGTCGGTGCAAGATTGGAAGCAGTGCCGCACTTTGACAACCGTATAATGATCGGCCTTTCTTGGCGACGGGGATGCTCGTTCTTCGTTATTGCGCTTTTGGCGAGTTATTTTTGCATCGACATGAACAGCGACGATGGTTAGCATTCACCTTCCAAGAAACGGACAAAAACGCTGTTGTGCAACTGAAACGACGATACACAGCAATAAAATATACAGAGACGAGATGCCATGCTTGAGAGCAGCTAGTGGGAAAGTACCGAATCTTCTGGTTGCACATGTTTCGCAAGACAAAGGGCGCCACACCTCACCGAGGAAGAGCGCAGATCCTTCGTAGTCGTGGCCGTCGTCATGCCCGCGGTAGCGGGTGTCCTGGCGCTTCGGCTTCGTGGCAACAGGAAGACGCCCATAGGTACGATTACGGTGATGAATACCACAGAGCACATCATCCATAGGAGCTGCCATGACGGCGCCTGACAGGCCTGTTGAATGTTGTTTGGTTCTCGAGCCGACTGCAACAGTAGTGCGCGCACAGCGGCACCATGTGAGGCCCAAAGAGCAAGAGATATCAAAGTTTTTAGAAACAACAAGACATCTGTCATAAATAGCGGTTATTTATGGCTTTTTTGTCCATCCAGGATAATGTTTTTAGTTGCCTGTCGTTGCGAAGCCACTTCATCGTGCCATGGATAAGCGTCACATTTGCGCTTGGTAGACGCTTCAAAAAAAAAGTGAATAGTGCCACGTGCACCTATTGTGGTTCGTCCGTTAATTTGACATCGCCCTTCCTTCGCGACATAAAGAAAGAGTTATGCTTCTCTCTCGTCTAAGAAGTATGCGACGTCTCCTTGGAGAACACACCTAAAAAATCAAAAATTAAGATTATGGGGTTTTACGGGCCAAAACCACGATCTCATTATGAGGCACGCCGTAGTGGAGGACTCCGGAAATTTGGACCACCTGGGGTTCTTTAACGTGCACCTAAATCTAAGTACACGGGTGTTTTCGCATTTCGCCCTCATCGAAATGCGGCCGCCGTGGCCGGGATTCGATCCCGCGACCTCGTGCTTCGCAGCCCAGCACCATAGCCACTGAGCAAACACGGCGGGTGGAGAACACACCTCGGAAGTCTGACATCGGAAAGCTGTGTTCACAGATATCTGTTAGAACGGGTGCTGCGCTTCATGGATGATAAAATAATGGGAAATAAAACTGATCGTTGCAAAATAAGATCCTGTCGGTGCAAGATTGGAAGCAGTGCCGCACTTTGACAACCGTATAATGATCGGCCTTTCTTGGCGACGGGGATGCTCGTTCTTCGTTATTGCGCTTTTGGCGAGTTATTTTTGCATCGACATGGACAGCGACGATGGTTAGCATTCACCTTCCAAGAAACGGACAAAAACGCTGTTGTGCAACTGAAACGACGATACACAGCAATAAAATATACAGAGACGAGATGCCATGCTTGAGAGCAGCTAGTGGGAAAGTACCGAATCTTCTGGTTGCACATGTTTCGCAAGACAAAGGGCGCCACACCTCACCGAGGAAGAGCGCAGATCCTTCGTAGTCGTAGATAAATGAGCCTCTATATACGCGCCGAAAAATATTGGACTTGGCTGTTGCTTCCATGTCATTGATCTCCGGTAACGACCTCGCCGACGAAGCTGCCAGAAAGCAGATAAAGGAACAAACATTGTTCCTATGTCTTTATCAAGCAAGCTAGCGCATCGTATGACAATTGCAGAAGTGGCACACACCTGACATCATTCATCATCGGTTGCTTCTCTGGACCCATCTATGCAACTTCGCCTGTAACTTGGTCTTCCACGAAGTGAAGAAACAGTGCTGTGTCGCTTACCGCTGTGCGTTGTATTCACAAGTGTATTCTCGTTCTTGATTGGAATGGCTGATAGCGCCGATTGCAATGCTTATGGTGTCGAGCAGACTACAGAACTCCTCCTGTGCTACTGCCCGTGCTTTGAAAATGAAACACTTCCTCCGAACAGCTATAAACCAGCTAAATGGACGACCTTTCTGATTGTACAAAATTTCTTGACCATGCATCGCACATTACAGCTGCAAAATGCCAGATAAGCGCTGTTGCGATTTCTGAAGGCTACCGGACTGAGCGACCGTCTGTGATATAGAGCAGTGAACTCTCGCTACGTCGGCGACAACAGTTGACTTTCTATTCTCCTAATCTTTCACTCCAAATTTCCCTTCCCCCAGTGCAGGGTAGGCAACTGGGCTCAGTCCTGGTTAACCTTCCTGCTTATCATATATCTTTCTCCTCTCTGTCCTATTACACTTGTCTGCGCGCCCACCGTTATTTTTGTTTTATTTGTCACCGTAATGACAGCAAAGAAAACGTGATCTCTGTCATTGATCTCTGTTTTGAGGGACCTTGTTTACTTGAAGATTACAACGTACGCGGAAGCAGAGCCATTTGTTTTGGCGCGTGCTTCGCGCATGGTACGTTGCGTGTGGAAGTAATGAATATTGTGAGTGCCTGCTACTTTGTTTGAGCTGTCGCCTTAGAAAATTACTTTTTTAATTATATTTACTTTTTTATTAAAATCATGAAGCAGGCGTTTTAGATAGGAATAAGTTCATAATTATTTTATGCTCGTTCGCGCTTATGGCGGCGTAGGAAAGGTGAAGCCATCGGAATTTATTCTAAAACTTTTCTGTGTCTGTGTAGCCTAAGGCAGCGTTCGGAAGGTTTTTCTTGAGTCACCTTTTGTGTACGCATACTCATGAATACGTATAAAACGTTCGGGTGGACTTTGCTTGGTTTGCAACTACGTGAAGCCCCACTAGTCTTTTATAATCCGCGATGACGCAAGTAGCGAAGTGACGATACAAACAGTGAACTCCACCCCCACTTGTCCACGCACTGAGTATGTACTCACCTCATCACTGTCAAAACTTGGCCCTACTTGGTGATTTGGAGGTAGCTGTGGCTCTGGCCGCAAGGGCGTCGGCGACTTCGGGTATTGATCGAGCCGCTCATTCGATGGGTGAACAGGGCTCTGCACCTGAAACGACGACGTGGTAATTTGTGAGCGTGGCATGAACTGTGGAGCGGAAAAGCCGTTTTACAATGCGGCGCTTCCATATATACTAATTGGTGCGTGTTGTTTTGTGTGAACCTTGCTTAAGAGATGTGTAATGAATGAACGGTCCATAGTTTTCTTAAGCGCATCACATATGTATGCAGGCTGCACGGAAATTGAGAACGTTGTTGAGAAAATTGCGTAGCAAATTTGGCGGGTGATCGAGACTGTAGGGGCCTGGATAGTGCATCGAGTGCTCTCCACTAAAAGCAGCCTCGTACCGTAAAAGTATGACTTTTTGGGGTAGTTGATTAGATACATCACAGGGGGTCATAGCGCTAGAAGACACAGACAAGAACAAGAGAACATGATCCCCTCTGTCGTACCGTAAGTTGGCGCTTCGCCACTTTGCAGTGGCACTTCGCGTGCACGGGAGTTCGTAAATTCTTTTTTTCTTCTCCCAAAATACCTTTCTGTTGGGCCGTAAACTACCAAAGCAGGCCAGAGAAGTGTTTTGGGAAGACGACCAGAATTTTCCATCGTATCGCCGACAGCGTCGCCAACATAAGTGGCACGTGCTGGAAACACTGGTGATAGAGAAAACGCTTTATGCAAGAAATAACTATCGGATACGCGTTCAGATTATCGTAAAAGCTGTTACCGTACATGTAGAGACAACATCGACTAAAAGACGGGAACGCCCGTGTGCTTGCGTTGTAGTGCACGTTAAAGAACCCCACGTGGTCAAAATTAATCCGGAGCCCCCCACTACGGCGTGCCTCATAATCAGAACTGGTTTTGGCACGTAAAACCTCAGAAAGAAGACGAAGAAAAAAAGACGGAAAACCGCGAAACAAAGTTCGTTACGGCAGCAGTATTATACGACCGAACGGACTACTAAGTACAGCATACGCGCTGCTTCCGGGACAAGCCCCGCACGACAGCGCACTTCCGCAGGCTTCATTTTTATCCTGCCCGGTGAGTGGTCAACCGGCATCACGCAAAAAAAAAAGCAGAAGAGGCAAGTGAGCTAGAGCAGCGGTAGTAACGTGCGCCGATCAGTTAGTACAACTGAAGACGTCATCTGCCCGTAGCGGCAAAGCTCAGACAGCACGTGCGTCGGGGTGGTATAATGCACGAGAGCTGGGTCGATAGCGGTGGCGGATTGCACGCTAAAATATATATCACGCCGATTCCCACAGCGTGTCGAATGTGCATGATCACTTTTTTTTTAATCGGCGCTGAACTTCTCCAGACAGATGGAATATCAGCATCATCGCGGCGTTCGTTGTAACCAACGTTATTCGCGGCAAATTACTAGGGACGTGCAGATGTAATCTGTTAGGAAGTTTGTAGTTCAAGTTCAAGTTTATTGCTTCATTAGTGGCACATATATGCAGTAGAAAATATACAGAAAGAGGTCCCACAGTTGGAAACTGCAGCGGGACCTCTTGTTCTTAGTTACATAACATTATATAAATAAAAAGGCGTCAATTGCGGTTATGAAAAAAGAACGAATTACACAATTTCTACAGTGTTAAAGCAATACAAGTTATGGCAACACATCATCACATAAAAAATGTGCATAATAAGCAGCATAAAAAATACATCAAAGAAGGAATGCAGTTTACAAGGTACCAATATAAGCTGTCAGTGAACGTTGGTATGACGATAATGTTGGTGAGGATTTCACGTGAGCAGGTAAGTCATTCCGCATTTCCACACTAGCAAAACCAACAGTTAGCTGGCCATGGTTGCTGCGTGATTTTGGAAGTAAAAAATTATTTTGTAAAGAGAACCTGGTAGTGTTAGGATTAGCAAGACTATCCCTGCCAATGATATAATGTAATTGTGGATTTTTTAGTAGGCGGTAAATAACGATGCTGTGGTTGTACCAGATAATTTTATTTATTGTGAGGAGATTTAACTCAGTGAAAATGGGGGTAACGTGAGCATTATATGGAGCCGAAGCAATGATACGGACAGCGTTATTTTGAATGTGCTGTAAGGGAGCTATATGACAGTGGTATGTGAGGCCCCAAGAACTGATACAGTAATTAAAATGGCTATAAATAAAGGCATAATACAATGTCAGGAGAGTGTGCTTTTGAAAGTAGTGTCTGGCCTTTAAAAGCACCCTGATACCATAAGCGGCTTTCTTTTTTATGAAGCTGACATGCAAATTAAACTTTAGAAAGGAGTCTAATTGAACACCTAAAAATGAGCACTCATTAGATGGTAATATTGGGTGAGAAGCTATGTACAGTGGTGGAAGGTTAGGGCGAGGTTTATTGTGTGAACTAAAAACCATAAACTTCGTTTTGTGAGGGTTAATTAGCAATTTTTTTGCACCAACTACTGATATTATTTAGTTCATCATTTAAACGCTCAATTAGCGTACAGATGTCGTTATGGGAAGCGTAAACAGTGGTGTCGTCCGCGTACAAAAGACATTCTGCAGAAGTTAGACAATTTGGGAAATCATTAATGAAGATTAAAAATAAGAGGGGGCCGAGTATGGACCCCTGTGGAACGCCAGTGTTAATTATTTTTGTGTCAGAAAATACTCCTGAAATGCAAACCTGTTGCTGTCTGTCGTGTAAATAACTGTGCAGTAGCTCTAAGGATGGACCAGTTATGCCATATGCGCTGAGTTTAGTAAAAAGAATGTTGTGATTAAGGGAATCGAATGCTTTCGAGTAATCGATAAAGACAGATCCTACGAATCTGCCTCCATCAATTCCTAAAATAACGGAAACAGAATGAAGTGTAACTCAAGTATGCCAACTAAGCGAGCTGTTATTATGAAAGTATATGTTGAACCACAAACGTTCTGATCACTCGAAACAACGTAAGAGCACGTTCACTTGCAGTTTCTTGATCTTACTTGCATTGACGGCTGACACAGGATGTCCGATGCGCTTTGAAAAGTCTAAATTATGCCATGTCTAATAGTCCATGTATGTGATTTCGTTGTGGATACGGCTGTGGATACTAGTTATTGAAAAAAAATGTCCGCTTCACCCGAAAGCGAAGCATCGAAAGCGATAGCAAAGTTAAACGTTGCGCTAATGGCTTCTCAGAGGGCTGGCGTAATGGGTGGCATGCCAGCGGTATTGCAAGCGTCGCACGAGATGAGACGGAAGGAAAATCGTCAGCGTTTGTCAGCGTTCATTGAAAGGATGACATCATTTTAGCTTGAACTTTAAAGCGTCTCTGAACCACCTCTTACATTTTTTTACGCGTTTCAAGTATACACGCGCATCGTGTACGGAAATGCAGTAACGATCATCTTTCGCGAACGGACGCTGCGTGCCGTGAGGGCGCCACAAATTCGAAAAACAATCCCATGCTCCGCTCCTGCCCTTTCCGGTGCCTCTCGGTGCGGTGCAACAAGGTGCTACAGGTGACGTCCCCAGGGTGAAACGGTGTCGATTAGGTCAACATGACGAGAGCCGACTGTGTTTCGGGAATAGAGGTGGGCTTGACCTTGGCGCCGCTGAACCTTTTATGAAGCTTCCATTCAGTCGGCGTCACGCGGAGGGTGATTAGAGACGGACAATGCAGGAGCTTTTCTTCTGATGTGTTGACGCGACCCGTAGCTTTCGTTGCCTTGCATGGAGTTGGTGAGAGCACGACGCAAAGAGGAGACGGTGTCAGTGGGGCGGGTAGTGAAGGCTAGTGGGAAACCGCAGCGGCTGCGTAGTCGTTCATCAAATGCCTGTAACCTTGCTATTACTGCACCATTTCAAAAATTATATCGGCCATAGCATGTTCATGGTATACTAGCACACGTGAGCTGCTATATAGCTAATTTTCCCTCTTAGGCTGGTTCAGGGGCCCGCTCAGACCACTGTATGCACGGCACTGTGGTCTGTATACAGCTGCTCCGCAGGTACGTGAATGTGTGTACGCGCAGAGTATATTAAGCCTCATTCTGGTAGAGCATATTGAGCGGAGCATGATGGTGCGTCCCCTTCGCGTTCATCTCTTTTTCAAGCCAAACGCACTGCTAGTCTCTGGAGGCC
Organism: Dermacentor silvarum; assembly: GCF_013339745.2. Taxonomy (NCBI): domain Eukaryota; kingdom Metazoa; phylum Arthropoda; class Arachnida; order Ixodida; family Ixodidae; genus Dermacentor; species Dermacentor silvarum. Next base: position 295,718,298 of record NC_051154.1, read on the forward strand.
TTGCAAACCAACATATGTGGACCACGTATGCGCCGTTGATAACAGGGCACAGCGACGCCATCACTGTTGCGCATCGAGCGTCCGTATAATTGCTTTACTAATAAAAAGAAAAGCTGCCACTGCTTCCATACCTTGATGTTACTGTGAGCTTGAGTGTGTGGTGACGTAGGAGACTGCAAAAAAGAGAAAAAAAATACAGTCAGAATTCATTGTTCGTTAGAAGGTTTCTTTAAAATGAGCGCTACAGAGTGATTCGTGAGCAATCAGAAAGAATAAACAAACGAATACTATAACATCTCAAGGCAACGAGACCCGTCCGAGGCCAGTGCAGAGACAATCGAAGACGTGTTGCGTTTCTGTCCTCTTTATCTCGTCGATTGAGCTCTTTTGCGGACTGTGCCAAACCCGGTGTATTCTAGACCATTTTCAGAGAGATTCTTTTACCATGGCCTCATCGGTCGCATGCTCACAATGGACATTGGGCATTGCTCCAATTTTTGAAACGGACTGGCCGCAGTGATCGCTTGTAGGCGTGGTGGGCAGTCACCGCATGTGTGCGCACTGCTAGTGCCTTCTTTCATCTTTTGACCTGTCTGCTTCTTTTCTTTTACTTTACCGCTTCCGTTGGTGCAATGTGAAGCAAGCCGCGCGTGCATTTGGCTGAGCTCCATGCCTTTGCTTAAGATCTCTTCTCTTTCTCTCTCGTTCAGAGAGCGAAAGTCATCGCAACTATTAGGACAGCTCACAAAGACGCCAGAACAAACGCCGTACAAATTACCACCCGACAAGTGACGAGCCCTTTTTTGGCACCCATAAATCGGAGACATGCAAACCTGACATGATTAGAAATGCCGGTATGTGGTGTGGCAGGCAGTCTTACTCCGACGAGTTTGACGTTCCGGGCACATGATCTGACTTGGCACTCCCGCGATATTACACCGACCCAGCTGTGCATTGGGAACCCTCGAAAAGCCTTTAAATTAAGTTCACTGACTGAATAAACTTTATTAAAACCAGCAAGAGGTGATGGCTGGGCTGAGGCCTCCCACGTGGGGACGTCGACGTGTTGCCTCTTCGCCGCCTCGCAGGCTAGCTGGGTCGCCCAGAGTTGGTCGTCGAGGCTGGAGCTACGCAGGGCAGCGTGCCGTCTCGACGAGAGGGTCGTGGGGTTAGTGTCGGGGTATTGTTGTGTACAGTCCCAAAGCATGTGTTAAGTTGAGTGAACAATATTATTCTGAACTAGCTGTTTGTAGGCACTGTATAAGGAACGTTATACCACGAGAATATGTTGAGGTGGTGCACTATATTAGAGTTTCAAGCATTTGAACGGATAGATCTCAAGCCCATGTGTGCCCTGCACGCCATCTTTGGCCCGTACCATTGACTTTGATGTGTGCCGCCAGCCTTTGCAGACCATCCAGGAGAATTTAGTGTGCGGCACCGCCCCCCCCCCCCCCCCCCCCCGCCACGAAATTTCTGTTTGAATATGTGGCTTGTACAGCACTCCTTCGCCGCCTCACCCTTCCCGTCCCCGGTGAAGCACGTGCCCCGGTCAAGTAATGGTAGAGGCTGATATAATCCATCACAGGCAAAAGTCAGAGAGTTAATGCAAGCATATTTTTTTTTCAGAAGTGTCGCAAAAGGCAACACAAAGTGTGTGTACAATGGCAGAAGGCCAGACGTGAGCACCTACAAGATTTTGACGTCGCTTGGGACCGGAGTTGCGACAAATGTAACTGACTGCATCTTAGAAAATCCGCCGGGTCAAGTTCAGTGGCTAGTTTTTTGAGGCATAACTGAAAATATTTCAGCAGAAAATGCTGATTTCATAATTCAAGTGAAAGATTTTTGGAACAACATGCTGTTTTTAATAGGAAAACATTTCTGTCTCTTCGATCATATATTTTCGTTTGCTCATTGTTTATCATTTCTTCGTTCATTCATTTATGGTCGTTCAAATGGCAAGCCAACTGGAATCCTTGCACTCGCACTTTACTCTTCGAAGATTCAATCATAGAAAAAAATAAAACTGCAAGCTTCCATGAGATGCACTTAAGTATTCAAAATGTGTTTACGTAAGGATTCAATGTAATAACTAGCATCGTTTGATACACAGTTATTTTTATAATTGATACATAGTTCTTTTCATTTCGGTGATACATAATTAATTGTGCCTGCATCATTGCGTGTGAATTGCAGCACTACAGAATTAACGAAACTCTGATCAGCAGCACGAGAACACCACACTAACTCGTCTCTTCGTCTTCTTTCACACAACCACCGCTTGCTTGATAGCGCCAGCCCTATACGACACTCTTTCCTGCGTCCGTGTGCATCCATGCGTTCGTGTATGCGCGTAGGCGTGCATGCTTGCGCGCGCGCGCGCGCGCGCGCGTGTGTGTGTGTGTGTGTGTGTGTGTGTGTGTGTGTGTGTGTGTGTGTGTGTGTGTGAAATGGACACCGCATCGTGCCGCACACCAGTAGAAGAACATTCAACAAGAAATCCGCGTGCATGCTTGCGCGCGCGCGCGCGCGCGCGCGTGTGTGTGTGTGTGTGTGTGTGTGTGTGTGTGTGTGTGTGTGTGTGTGTGTGAAATGGACACCGCATCGTGCCGCACACCAGTAGAAGAACATTCAACAAGAAATTTTCTTATCCGATATGCAAATTTTTTGAAGGGTTGATGAGTGCCCTAAGAACAGTGAAAGTAGTCACAAATATGTGGCATTGAAATATGTATTAGCACGTGGGTGCCGATCTGCAGAGTTTAAGCCAGAAGCCAAGTCCCAGCGTTCCTTGCTCATTTGTAAGTTCCTACTGCAGTCGCTTTCCCTGGTGGTGGAACCCAGAGCACTCCGTTGCATTCTTTGACTTCGATACAGGCATCGCGAGGCATGCATAGTTGTCGCACACGCCACTGAAGCATAAAAAAATGAGCCGCGATAAGGTCACGCATGTATCGTGCTTTAAGAATTCGTGAAATATTCTTAAAACCAATTTGACACGTCCGAGCCTTAATGCACCAGCGAGGGGAACATATATGCTGGTGTATGATGCCTGATGCAACGCCAATCAAAGGTAGTGACATGTGCATGTCGGCTCAAAAGATGGCAATTCTCTGCAACAAAAAGGTGATGCCATCGGTCACCGTGTGGCGTGTTTGGACATGTTATTTTCTTTGTCGTGGCGGTGATAGATATCGCCACCATTGCAGTGATATTGCGAGCTGCGTGTGGGACCATACGCTATGCCTTCCGATCACTCAGTAGGGAGAACCAATCTTGATAACGCCTGAACTTTGCTGCCGAGGTGAGATACAACGTAGCCAAAGTCTACGACCCTATTTACTTCCCGTGAAGGGGACGAATGGGTTGGGAAAACATTATAGGGTTTTATGTGCCAGAACCACGATCTAATTATGAGGCACGCCGTAGTGATGGACTCCGGAATAATTTGGACCACCTGGGTTTCTTTAACGTGCCCCTAAAACTAAGTACACGGGTGCTTTCGCATTTCGCCCCCATCGCAATGCGGCCGCCGTGCCGGGATTTGATCCCGCGACCTCGTGCCCAACACCTATAGCCGCTAAGCCACCACGGTGGTTAAATGGGTTGGAAACGGCTAACCGTTCGGCATGAAGTTGTCCAAATGCCACCATGCCCCACGATGACGTAATTTGGCAAACTTCTAGAAAAAACGAGTCTTGGTAAAACCAGCCACAATCGACATTTACGCTTTTTAATAGCATGCAAGAACAAGACATTATAAGGTAAAGGTGATGCATATGTGCATCAAATTTGTAACGTAAGCGTAACTGTAGCTTCCAGATAGAAAATCAGCCTCTCCTAGTTTTGGTGGGAATTTTCTGTTTATGTAAAAAAAGAACACAAGTTGTGAGAAAGTCACCATTTTTTGTCCATTAGAAAAAGTAAACCAGAATGAAGATCAAGGGAAGAGAAAGGAGGGGGGGGGGGGTTAGATTTTAAGACTGATGAGATGAGGTTTGTGGTAGTGATCATGATTTTATTACAAATAAAAAGTCTTGTTCTTGGCTACATGTACACATAAAAAAAGAAAAATAAGCATCAATTTGTCTCCGGCATGCTTTTCTCTGGAGAAATAGTTACACGAGCTATTATTTTTAACTCAGCCTTTTCTTCCTTGAAGCACTTCCTCAATGGCAGCAGACGTTCTGCTGTCGACTGGCGGTTGCCATCAATACGTTAATCGATTAATAGCGTTTCTTCCTCAGAATTTATCGAATAGCGCAGACACTGACATTTCACATTTCCATATGCGGGTCGCCGATGACATCGGTGCGGATCCTTTAGGCTGTGGATACCTCGTTGCGCCTAAAATAGCCGTGCACATTACGTCGCCGAGAAGCTGTTGTAAACCTTTCCTAGCGCTGCAACCTAATTCTTCCGGCAGCCATCTTCATCCGCGAACTTCTTTTTCGGCGCTTTGAAGATTTCTGAGGTCAGGTCCGTGCAGTGTTTCGGCCTTTTCCCTGGCGACAGTTTGTTCACTCACACTGGTAAGCTCACTGTCGGCGCGGCACGCAGCAACTGCGGATAAGCGATGCTGATTGAGGTGTTCACTGGCGTCCACACTGCACACCAGCTGACTCGTGTGCTTAGACAACCACTGCTTGCCGAATTTTGGGTAAATTTCCCTCGGCGAACAAATGGTGAGACCTTGACAACAGATGTGCTGGCGCACAAGGTCTGTTTACTACGGAAGGCAACCATGCAGAACCCAACCACCCCTTCCCCGCTTCTTGTTTTCCTCGCGACGTCAGATAAAACAGGCGCAAATAATAAAAACAAAAGTAAATGTTACTCGGGCGGCAAGCTGACACATGACCATAACCTCCACAGACCCCTTGCTTCAAAACGCATGCAGGCTCGCAGCTGCGCGCTGCTGAACGCAGATTGCCAGGTTTGGGCATTGCCAGGGTTGGGCATTGCAACCAGATAAACGTAGTGGATATATCGTATTTGCAAAGTAGCGGGGTGCTAAACCGCTGAGCTTTCAAACGAAAGCACTTGCGTGCTTCCTCTCGATGGTACCGCGCTTCCTGGAGGGGGATCAAGGTCGCACGCGCTGCTTGCAACGTCACCAATTATTGCACGTTACGTTCGCATACCGGGTCTCTCCCGAAACGCCTTCGAAATTCGTTATGACTAGGGAAGCTGAGATAATTAAATTATTAAATGAACCAATTTAGTGATTAGACAAGTAATTATGCAAATTAGATTATTTGCTTTCAAAACAAAAGAGCCATGCGATTGGTCCCAATTGAAGACTTGAAGCGAGCCATCTGAGAAGCTCATAACCGTTACCAGAAATAATAAAAAAAAACAATGTTTACACTGCTAATTTCTGCAGCGCAATAATTTGCGGCTGATTTCACACAACGAATGACAAACTGAACAGCCGAAAAGCACGACTGTCACGCCCGTAGTAGACGCCCATCTATGATTGACGTTACTGCTTGCGCATCACCGTCAGGCGATCATGAAGCTAGCGCGATGGAAGCTTGATCAGCCCCCTGAAAGTAAAGCTAGTTTCGGTTTCAAGGAACATGCGCGCTCCTAGCGGTTGCCGGACATCCTAAGTTATTTTTCTTATTTCTCTTTTTGTGAATTTTAAATCTGGCGAAGCGCGGGAAGTGGTCGCCATCGTGCGTCCGTCGAGCTTGCCTCCGCTCACCCTTGCAACTCGCTCAGCGATATCAGAAGTCATAGCGCGCTTGGTCGTCTGCTTCGGTTGTCGTCCCAAGTGTGAAGATGGGAAAGAAAAGACAGAGAAGCTTGATCAGGCGTGCAACGAACGGAAGACGCAGGAAACCAGGTCAACCCAGCATTAGACGAAGATGGCTAAATCGGGGCATCACATGTGTTGCGCGGCTCTGTGGTGTTCGAACACCGGGAATTCGAGTTCTGCTAAGTTTTTCACGTTTTCTAATCATCACGGGTAAGCGCAAGTATTTCACTCTATTTTCCGAGCAGGTATTCATTTTGAATGAGTAAACCAGTTCTGTGCAAGCGTCAGTGGACTGACATAAGAGCAGTGTCGCTCGACTCATTCGTCATGACGGCAGCCAATCTGTTGCCGGTGAAATACTTGTAATGAAAGGCCGGAGCGCGTGTTCTTGGGCTATGCATTTTGTTCACTCTTTAATTGTCGACATGTACAGCCAAGGTTAAAAAAATAAAAGAAAGAAAGACGCAGCCGTGGTGGTTATTAATTTTCGCATTGGTTCGGATCTTCTGGAATCTACTTTCCCTCATTATGTACAAATTTCCGTTGTGAATAAAAATTGCTTCTATAGATTGTCAATTTCGCACTGCGTGGAGGTCAGTCTTTTTCCAGTATGAAATGTGTGAATAAAAACAAAAGGGTTCAACTGTTACTTGTGTTTTTTGGCTGGCCGAGAAATCGGCTAGGTTTAGTTGATCGACTTCACAACACACGAACAAAATTAACGTTTGATGGTATCAGGAAGTTATTTTCTTTATGTGTCCCCCCACTATATCTGCGGACTAGTTGAAGGGTAGCCCTAAACGTAACCGCTAGTTAGGACCTTCAAAGTGACTACTTTCACTAAATGACGAAATGTAATATATTAACCGCGAATAAGGTAATTAACAACGGTTCGCTATATAACTATGCTTCATTATAATTGCTTGGCACTGGTGCATACGAGCAATGTCCCAGTGGTTTATAAAATGAATAGCAGCTCTCACTCACTCCCGTTCTTTCTTAACAATCACGTACTACCTTTATCCCTATCCTATTACTATAATCTTGGCCTATTATTTTTCAAAATTTTTCATCGCTATCTCTACCTCGATATAATTCCATCATACGTATTCGTTAATTCTAACTGCACCCGTTTTTCTGTTAACGGCAATCTACTTTTGCCTAAGGTACGCACTAACTAAGGAAAGCAAACTATTCTTTTTTCTGCTATATCATTCTGGAACTCCCTGCCTACCGACTTAAAACAATGTAACTCCCTTTCCATATTTAAATCTGACTTAAAGGACTACCTATTTGAATAAAAACATAACTGTTCTAATTAACTTGCAATTGCCTTTGAATGTATTCGTCACTTTTTCAAATTTATTGTGCTGACATGTTATACCATGGTATTATTATCTTTTTATCTTTTCTTTTTTGGTTGTTATGTTGTGTCGGTTTTCTTTTGTATTTTTTGTACAGCTTTTATTTTTTGTAACTTGTTTTTTAGTATATGATTATGCATAATATTACTGTAATTATTTCGTCTTTCATGTGCTTGTTAATTTTTCACCTATGCAGTGTTAGTTTCGTTTCAATACTCGATAATTATTTCATCGTAAGGGGTCCCGCCTGCAGTTTTTACTTTGGGACCACTTCCTGTATACTACTGTCTATGTACTAATTTACCTAACAATAAAATGGATTGAATTGAATTGAATTGAAGGTAAACCTGGCATGAAGAAAGCGCTTTCTAATACACGACACACTTCAGCGGGTTCTGCTCCGCGATTTGGCCAATGTCGCCGCACGGCCAGCGGACCTGCAAGAGAGCACTAGCACAGTCCGCTTGCATGCGAAGTGGTAAAGGAGGGCTTCAGCGGCAACCGTGCTCCTCCCGGCTGCGCGCCATCTCCCTCTACGTTCTGACCTCATCAGTGACATCGTGGAGGCATTGTTTTGTTTGTGAATGGATATTCGGCAGCTGCCAGGGGTGGAAGCGGCACTGCCGCCGCGTATCGGCATGGGACCGAGTGTCCCATGGGAGGTATGGGGAGTTTCCGGCCCCTGGCTTGATAAGGACGGCCGCTGGATGCTCGGGCGAAGGTGAGGGGGTTTGCGCAAGTAGTCGGCGTCACGCATGATTGGGCGTCTACCAAGGGCGTGACAGCTACGCTCTTCGGCTGTTCAGTTTCGCTTTTCTGTGTGAAATCGGCTGGAAAAAAATTACGCTGTAAAAATTTGCAGCGTCGACTTTCGTTCATTTCTGGAAGCGGTTATGGGCTCCTCGGATCAAGTCTTCCATTGGGACCAATCACATGGATAATTTTTGAAAGTTAATTATTTTATTTTGAATAATTATGTGCCTAATATTTAAATCAAATTATTTTCAATTGTGTGACTTTGTGGAAAAAGTAATCCAGAAGAAATCTATTACCTCAGCTTCCCTAATTTTAAGCAATTTCGAATGCATTTCGTGAGAAACCTGGTATATCGAATGCAGAATGCGTAAAACGAGCACTGGAAGTGCGCCGCCTACCAAATCAAAAAGGGAAGAAGAAAAAAATGAGGCGAAACTCGTGCACGTAAACATGGCTACGTAAATATGACATAGCCGGAAAGCTGCTCCTAATTCCCATAGAACCGCGGGAGCTGCTGATGCCGCCTACATGAAGGCACCGACCGCGAAGCATGACCGAAGAGTAATCGCACCCACCTAGTAGAAAATAATAGCCTTCCGAGACGTATAAGTTCACGGATTTGTACACCCAATTTCTCAAGGTCGCTGCCTAATTAGTGTAGAGCCGACTGAAAAGTCATTATTTCGAAGAATCTCGTGTGTGTACTGAGCACTCTACGCTTTAACCATTTCGTGCTGAACTGATAACTATTTTATTTCGGGTCATGTTCGGTTCTGGCACGTTGAAGGATAGCGGTTCGGGTTCTGCTTCAGTTCTGGCTAGAGTTCCGGTTGGGTTTCCGGTACATAATTTTTTTTTTCGGTTCGACACCATGGTTATAACGCGTAACAGAACAACCCCTGCAACTTTATGTTCGATCCACGACGTAATAGTCAAGCGTTTCTTCTTTGTTTTACGGAAGTTTTTTTTTTTTCTTTTTACGGGAAACGCCTTTGACTTCCGTAAGCAACGCTAGGGGGCGCTTGCTAAAAGCTCATGTAACGAAATCATGGAACAGTATTATTACATGATTACTCCCGCTTGGCTCGACAAACTTAGAAGCGAGCTATGCTTCTCTTAATGCCGAGTGAGAAACTAAATTTAACTCCGATTGCGTCATGGGTAGCGCGACAACGACGCCATCTGAGCACGCGACCCAAGTATGATCGAGCGTGAAAGAAGCCCGCGAATACACGCAACATTGCCGTGCGACTGGCCGCTCAAGGCACTTTGCGTGTATTCGCGGGTTTCTTTCACGCTCGGAAAAACACTTTTATGTAGCAAGTATTGAGCAACAAGAAGCTGTATCGGGAATTTTTCATGTTGCTCTACAATTTTCTTATTGACAGTTTTCATCTAAATATAGTAACTGAGAAGTTTATTAATTAAGTAAGAATAATAATATAAGTAGGCGGAATAAAAAAAATAATCTCAGTATCTCCAAGCGACGACAAACAACGTCACCTTGCAATGGTTCTCTTCAGCTACACGGCATTTGGCTATTGTTAAATTATAAACTGCAAGATAGCTGGGACACCCTGTATCGTGCGCGTCCCGTTACACTCACCGACACTCACTCATGCTCATACGTCTACTTACACCCTTCGTCACTAAGTCACACTCATACTGACACCTTTGAAATGAGTATGAGTAAGTGTTCACATGAGTGAGTATGCTGACCTATGCTCACATGGCACTGATATTAGGGACAGACTGGATCAGTGGCGTTAAATAAAATAATGTACTTACATTCACTCAGACCACATTACGCTGCGCACCTATAGCATCTCCGTAATTACGCACACCTCACAACAGACCTCTGCACTTTGTGACGCAGTAATGCCAGGACGAGTGAACCGATAAGGACAGGTGCATGCTAAGAACTGTCAAGAATAATATTAGCTAAATATGCACCTGAACCAGACTACTGCTTTGTTGATATTTGCAGTTAAAAACACTGAGAGGCTGTGGCCTTTGCAGTCACTGATGCCCTTCGCGAGCTTATCCGAATAGAGTTCATTGCAGGGGGAAATCGCTTATGATTATACTTTGAGCATAGGCTGGCTCACACGGCAGATGTTCTTTATAGCTAGAGCTGCCTTGTCACCTAAGGCACCCGAAGTCATGGCGACAATAAGCATACACTGTTAATCAGACACGGAGAGGCACAGGTCACTCATATAGTAACATAGCAAACGTAAAGAGTGGACACTCCCGTCGGCCCCTGCGGCCTACTTTGGCTCTCAGCGCACCTAGCGGTAACGGCGAACCGCACGAGCCTCCAAGATGGCCGCCGCACGCCGCCTAATCTCGGAGGCCATGATTTCGTTTTATTTCGATAGCAATTATATAGACTCTTCAACAGGATTTCTGCCGTCGGCGTCGCCGTCGCCGTGAGGTTCCGTATAGATTCCACGGGCGATAAAACCGTCGCCGCGCGCCGTATGCGCGAGTGAAAGCGCGCGGGGGACGCGCGCTATCACGGAGAGCAAACGCACGGTGGAAAGCAAAGAAAGCAAACGCGACCGTCGCGCGATAGGCCGTGGGGGTATGGGAGAGAGGGAGGGAGGCGGGGCGACGCTGTGCTGCTTCACCAAATGCTTATCTTGCAACCGGGCGCAAGGGGAACTGGACACTCACTCTCCCACGCGAAAGCAAGAAAGCGGGAAGGCAGCGCGGGAGGGAGGGGGGGGGGCAGCTGCTCCTCTGCCAACAACTTCTCTGCACAACTCCTCTACACTTTTCCCGGCGCTGGCGGTCGCCCGCACCGTCTCTTATCTCCACACGGCTCTGACCTTTGTATGCGTGTGCATTCGCCGCTCAGTTTCCGTTGAAGTGATTGACCGCGCGAACAATTCGCCCGCTGCGGCGGCTGCGCTTGCTGCCAGTGTTTTTACAGTCGTTGTCTGCAGTCATTCGGTGTGATCTATTCTTGTTTGCTTGTGCGCGCTGACACCACGCTTGTTAATTCAGTTAGTCCAAATGTGTCCAAGTTTATGCAGCCGATAAAACTACTATCCCTACTCCGAATAGCTCTCTACTAATTTGCTATCGCAATTGATGCTTCGCCTTTCGGGCGAAACTGCCACATTTTTTCGTTCCTGTTACTTTTTTTATTCTTTTTTTGTGACCAGTATAATGTTGCATACATCAAGTGATTTAATGCACGCGCTTGTGCCGCTGTTTATATGTTGCGACGACATGCTCACAAAGGTGTTTCACTTTGTTAGTTTTGGTTAAATTCATATACGTTATGTTTGAAGCTGTACCGTATTTTGCCGCATATAACCCGCCACTGCGTATAACAAGCACCCCCAATTACAACAGCCGGGAAAGTAAAAAAAATATCCGCGCGTATAACCCGCGGTAATAACTGCATGCAACAACGATCAAGCCTTAGCAAAAACAGTCCATTCACGGATACACGACCTGTCCACATCATCGTATCATCGGCCAGCCGCTCTGTTCCCCCCTCTTCGGCGATGCTGATGCTGAGCCACACTTCTTCGGCGATGCTGAACTTTGCCTTGAGGTGTGGCTACACTGCAGCACGTGCCGCGCTGCCATGAAGCCACACCTCCAAGTCAAGTTCGCGTATAACTCGCACCCCAACTTTACCGCAAATTTTTTTGAATTTTTGGTGCAGGTTATACGCGCAAAAATACGGTACCTTAGCGCAACGATCATGCCAACTGTTAAGGAGAAAGTAGAACTTTATCATTTGTGATATTGTACTTCTAATAACTCACGCCAAAAGCAGCATAGTAAATAATTGTGTCATGTTCCTTCAATATCAATCAACTTGCTCGACGGCCAAGAACCCGAAAATAGCAGACAAGAATTTATTGCAGACAAATGAAGACGAGAAGAAACTGCGAAATGGAAGTGACGAATAATAGTCAGAAATCAATGGTGTGATGGCTCTAAACTTTGCACAAGCACAACAACACACACAAGACTTCTTGCAAGCATACAGATAACGAAAAAAAGATAAATACACAGACAAGCCAGCAATTAATTTAGTCAAATGGGGATTGTTTTAAAAGGAATAAATATAACGCTTTTTCTTGCACTTCTATGAAGAAGGACTACTTAAGGTATCGAAATTACGTGAATATTGCGTGCCAAAATAAAATGCCTACATAAACAGTTGGGCACGCACCAACATCATCATTTCGAACGTGCAAGCAAGGGAGCCCCTCATTAAAGAACTGCAAGGTATTGGCCTCTCAACCAATTAAGCATTTTGACTGTGTTGGGGGTCTTCGTCTGCTGCCGTCGAAGCCTTGCAATCGTCTTTTGATACTTGGAAATTTGCCCTTGAATATGCATGATGTCCTTTGGCTGTAGAGTGTATTTTGAGGAAGTAAAAGGGAATATTCCTGCAATACGTAGAATGAGAGAGGCAAAAGGTAAGCAACACTGGAGCCTTCAGAGTTCTTTAATGTAGATGCTACGTTCCTTCGTGTAATGCATACTTTTCTTAACACAGAGCAACTGTCTCTGGTATTAATGCATGTCATCAAAAAGACTGGCTGTCATGGAAGCACTGTTATAAATGCTAAGAACCTTTCTACGGTAAGGACTCCATGCACAACTAAAACATGAAAACACATATCTTCAGCCCAATGCAAAACAGCTAACAACACTCGAGCGCACATAGCCTGGTACAGAGGTTGAGAGAGCGCGCATTATTGCCATACTGCAAATATTGGACGCGTACGGCTTTATAAATAGCCATATTTCTTTTGCAAAACTGGCGTACCATACTTTTTTAGAAGCCGCAGGCCCACAGTGCGCAACGTTCTTGAATAAATCAACATAAAGCCATCTGCACCGAACGGCCATGTGATCATAGGCCCCATTACTATTACTTTATTACATTACATTACTATTTTATTCTATTTTCGAACTTTGTCATTGTTTCGAACCTGCCTCGCTGCTCGGACGCTGCCGCGTCGTTGTTATCGCTAACACCTCCACTCATTGCTGCGCATGATAAAAGAAAGCATGCGACATGGAATTGAACGTTACAAATGACCGGCAGCTGTTTATAGCTTCAAGGCCGCCATGCGCCCCTCCGTGACTCGTTCATGCGGCTAACAGTGGCACAACGAAATACGAAGGGAATACGTCTTTAACAACGTGGAAAAGAGCTTCGTGTGCCCTTACCATGAAACCGCGACGAAGCTGTAGTGTCAGACGCTGGCAGAAGAACCCAACAACGATCCTCGGGTGCATTTTACAGAATAACAGCACCGCGAGCCCGGCGACTGGACGGCGGGGCCTGACTGGGCTTCGCACGCACTGGTTCGTGCCGGCTGTAAAGCTCCTAGCCCCGGCCGGAGCCGCAGCCACAATTTTTTTGATGTGCTATGCCACCTAGCGGAATCGTGAATCTCCTCAGCTCGGCCGCGAAACGGATCGAATGTCCACTCTTGCCGTTCACTACGTTACTCTATGGGTCACTTTCGTTGAAAGCGTTCACTACACGATCAATTCTTAAGCCGAGGGTAACTTTCGGTGCGGTGCTCGCGAGGCTGTCCACGCTATCCAGGGGGGCTATGCAGGGTGCCCCGAGTTTCTCGCTCGCTTGCTCGACGGCAGTCAGTGAACAAAGATAGCGTGGAATGCGCGAAAGCAGCGTACAATAAAAAGTACAAGTGCGCAGTTGTTGGCAGAGTAGAAGCCGCACCCCCTCTCTCCCGCGCTGCCTTCCCAATTTCCTCCTTTCGCGTGGGAGATTAAGTCGCCAGTTCCCCTTGCGCCCGGTTGCAAGATGTGCATTTGGTGCCGCAGCACAGCGTCGCCCCCCTCCCTCCCATTACCCCACGGCCTTTCGCGCGACGGAAGTACTCGCGTTTTCTCTCCGCCGTGCGTTCGTTCTCCGTGAAAGCGCGCGTCCCTCGCGCGCTTTCACTCGCACATACGGCGCGCGGCGACGATTTTATCACCCTTGGACTTCATACGGAACCTCACGGCGATGGCGACGCAGACGGCAGAAATCCGCTTGGAGTGTCCATATAATTGCTATTGCAATAAAATGTCGAGATAAAGGCGCTTGTCAACACGAGCGCACCCAGCGTACGCCGCTTCCTCGTTTCAAACACAGAAGACTGGGCAATGTTACGTGACAGCGCCGCTCATGGTTATCAACTCAATATCGCAATACCGTGACTGTCCTGCCCTCTATCTAGAAACTCGGTGCACCCTCACGGTACAACGAAAAATGTAATCTGAAACACCGGGACAGCTGTAGTAGTAGTCTTTGCCATATGAACTGGCTATTCTGAGCAGCGTTTTTTTAGAGCACAGCTCTTAGGCGCCCGTTCCTACGGCGATCGTCTGCGTCGGCGTTGTCACTCGTAACCGAACGAACACAGCGAAGGATGAAAGCGAACGCGGAGCGCAGCGGCCGATGAAAGACGGCGATAGCGAAGAGAGAGCGAGGAGAAAAGCGGAGGAAGAGGGTATGGCGGAACCACGAGGCGGAAAGGGGAGGAAGAGGGTATGGCTAGAGTGTACTAGAATGGGGGAGTGGGTCCAGTGGATAGCTTAGCAAGCGGCGAGGGTGAAACAAAAAAGTTGCAGTGGCTTAGCTCGGCTATGCCAGGATATACGTAGCGTTAGCAAAGGTTCAGCTGATTATTCTTAGCTTTCCTGGTTGTCTCCTACGCTCAACCGCTAATTGCCAGGCAACTACTTCGGGATCCGATGAGTCAAGCTTCTCCGTTCTTCTGCGCTGTTGAGCAGCATTTGCGCTCTCCTTCCTCATGGCTATACCACACTGGCAAACGCCAGTCAGAAGCGTAGCGGCTCCAGCGCAGTGTCAGACGGCGACTGCACAGCGAGCGCGCGCCGGCGCCAGTGCGTCTACCACGGCTACGACGTCACTCCTCTGGAATGCGCAGACCGGCGGCGGTGAGTCGCGCGCGGTGGCGGCGGAGTGCGCGAGAGGTGCCGGCTCCGGTGGCTCCGGTGCGCAAGCCGTGTGACATCACTGATCCTTGCGCATGCGCAGCACGGCTCTTGATGTGCCGCGCGAAACGGGCTTGGCTAGGCCAGTGTAGCTAACGCTACAAAAAACACGGAAAATGTGGCAGCGCTGCCGACGCCTTCTTCTGAATCTTCGGCCAATAAACGTTGGCTCCGGCTGTTTCGGCAGCGCTCATTGGCTGAGGCGAGCTCGCGGGTTGAGTAGCTGTCGTCTGCTCGACGCACCATGGTTGGTGCGTCGTTTGCGTTCTTTCCGCCGCTCTTTTTCCGTTTTATTTACAATAGATTGGTGGGGAATAATCTCAGTGTTACCGCTACCGAGTATCCGCCTGTCAAAGCTCCATGCAGGTGCGGTAGGGTCTCCGACGCGACAAGCGTCCGGCCGTCGAGCGGGGCCGCTCATTCGGAAGAAAGTGACGGTGGCGCCACCTGCATTTTCCATAAAAAAATGCCTCAGCGCAGAGCCCTCGTTGGACCCACTCCCCCAATCTAATATACACTAGTATGGCGAAAGCATGAGAAGAAAAGCGTAGTGCAGCGAAAAGACCGGCTTTACGGCGACGATGGCTACGAGATGGCGCCACAGTAGCGTGCGTCGTCTGTATGGAAACAAAGCGCTGCAAGAGCGGAGGTCTGTCAGTAGCGGCTGCTGTGAATCGCCCCCACGCGTTACCCACGCGCCGCCTTTCGCGATTTGCCGATTACCGAGGCCGTCTCGTCACACTTCGCTCCATTTGCAACGTGCCGCACGAGACAGATTGTCGCACGAGACCAATATATAACTGCGTTTAAACGTATATAACTGCGCTCAAATTTTGCATTAGAGATTATTATAATCGTCGGTGATTTTCTTTTCTTTTTCAGGTAGCCAAATTTTGGGCACTAAACACTAAGGTCACTTAGTACAATACCTTTAGCAACAGCTAGCGCAGCAGATCGGTACCGTGAAAAGTGCAGAACCACCGGGAAATGAGCACCGGGCATACCGTACGTTGGCTAGTACAACGCACGTGTGGACATTCAAGGTGGCGCACACTGTTGTACTTGAGTGCAGCCATCAATAAAACGCGTTCAAGAGGAGGTGGCGGAACATATCAACGAATAGCGATACTTTAGTTTTGTTTTTCTCTGGGAAATTTACGCCGATCCGTCTTACTCTCATTCAGTCCCATGAGGCTGACCGTGCCTTCCCCGGTTTGCGCCCTGTAGTACCCGGAAAATTACATTAAAGCACCAATTCGCCAAGCTTCACGCCATGAAACCATATACTAAACGCATGCGTCCCCTACACTCCTGCTTTCTATGAGGGGCAGCACTAGAGCTCTGAATGTGGGACTCCGAGCTGCAACGGCCACCTTTCCAAGCCTAAAAATAAAGTATGCCTTTTCCTCGCTTTCATAGGTCACAAAATTTCTACGCAATGCGACTGTGACAAAGCAGATATGATATGAAAGCGTGGCTTACTTGAAAGAGGCGAATATTAGGCACAGACCTCCTGGCGGCTCGAAACATGTAGAAGCCGAGTCATGAAATGTTATGATTTCTATATCGTGGGTGAGAAGTTATGGCTGGTGTCATGAATGATTAAATTGACCTTACCTTTCCATCCCGAACACCTGGTGTGCCCCTCTGGCTTGCCTGTAAAAGCACGCCAGTGTCTTTGGCGGGTGCCTTGTCTCTCACTGCTTTCTTTGAGTCCGTCATTGTCTTCTTTTCTTTCTTCTTTCAAGTTAGCAGTGACTAGGCATCAACTGGGTACCGTGATTCTACCTCTTTCGAATGAGAAGCAGTGTTGAAGGAAGCAAAGAAACCACCACGGCGATGCGCCCAAAGCGGGAATAAAGGGGATAAACTCAGTCTATATGGGCAACAATAGTACCCGCTATTTGTGCGTTGAAATACAGAGACCTCTCTTTTTCCGTGAAAATCCTTTAGAAAATATTGCTCAAGTTTCACAGCAAAGTACCACCTTATGGTCCAGATTGCTCATTATACCACAGGAAACGCGAACTTGTCTTTGTTTAGGTCTCTCAGTGTACACATTGCACTGCCTTGCAAATAATGAAAACCATTTTCGAATGTCATGCTTGCGCACTGCAGAAGCCGAATGTGACATAGCTGCCATAATAATCCATTAATCACTCAGTGATGACAAACCAAAAATGCTGGGAGGAAAAAGGGAGTGTTATAGAAGAAACGAACACATTAACAAGAGGAATACTCCGGCTGACTTGCTGTACTGAGAAAGATATGAGGGCAAAACAGAATGCGCTATTTTTGTAGCCAAAGCAAAGCAAAAAACTTTACTTCTCTTAAGGAAACAAAGAAAGGTGCTTAGGAGCGTTGGCAGAATTAAGATGCGCCTACATGCTCATGTCATAAAATCAGTGATGATGATCATGGGGTAGAACCTACATACAGAAGCACATAAACACGTATGTTGTACGTCAATTGAAAAAATAAAAATTGCGGCAGAACCCATCTTACGATGAATGTGGGTGTTATTGCGATTAGCATTGAAGTAATGTAATAACACACTGCATTGCCAAATTATTCCCATCTTTGTAGCCTAGTTTTTCTATGTTCGGTTACCGACATTTTTTTCACTTCTCTGTTGTTTAACGCTCCTAGCTCATGCACCCTTTGGTCCCATGCATTCTGTTCACTTCACTTCTTTCTTCGTTTGCGTAACCTTCGCGTGAGAGCAGAAAATAGTGTTACAAATGCAAACCGGTAGTATACTCGGTCAGCCTCATGGGACTGAATGAGAGTAAGACGGATCGGCGTAAATTTCCCAGAGAAAAACAAAACTAAAGTATCGCTATTCGTTGATATGTTCCGCCACCTCCTCTTGAACGCGTTTTATGTGACGTATCTACAACTGTTTGACCAACTGATGTTGAGAAAATTGTGAAGGACGCCACACAGGCGCTTCATATCTTACGAAAGCCTCTGCTTCTAGCGAGAAATATCGCATATACATCCTATCAAACATTTAGCTCCCATTACTCAGTATACTACCGGTTTGCATTTGTAACACGATTGAGTGTGCATTCAGTTTCGATGGAGGCAAAATGGAAAAACGCCGGTGTGCTTGCGTTGTAGTGCACGTTAAAGAACCTCAGGTGGTCAAAATTAAGCCGCAGCCCTCCACTACGGCCTGCCTCACAATCAGAACTGGTTTTGGCACGTAAATGCCCCAGATAGTAGAAGATGTGTGTGCATTCAGAATAGTGGATGCTTCACCAGCATAACCATGTACCATTAATGGAAAGCCAAGGTTGCACTCAGGTGGTGGTAAGCTTAGTCCTTCTCTGATGGCATAACCCTTGAGCCCGAAGAGGGTAAACATATGCCTAGATTATTGGCGTAACCTGAAAGTATAACATGAAAGTATAAATTTGGCCATGGAAGCAAGGCGTGAACTTACATTCCTCGTAGAGCAAGTGAATAACCTTCGTTGTAGGTGTAAAACGACCCTCTGGTAGGGTATTCTCAACCCTTTGAAAAAGGGACAACTTAAAACCAAGGACCGACTAACACTTACCCCCAGCTCTTAGTTTCCCCAGAGGGGTGCCACTTTCTCCCCAAAAAGACTCCCCATGAGGGCAAGCTGTTTACCTTTAAAACGAAGTAAGAAGCTTTATATGGCTAGGCGAAACGAAAAAGCTTCTGTTAGTCGCCTGTCCACAAAAAACTATCATCATCAGCATTGGCTCGAGCGTCGTCGTCTTGTTCCGCAGATGGCTCGTATGTGCCCCTCGGGTTGCGCTCGTGCCGTTGCTCCCGCGTCGTCATCGTCGTCTTCTTCCACAGCTGGCTGCGTTGCCGCTATCATTCCAGCGTAGAATTTCCCTTCTCTTCTGTCGTCGTAATGGGGAGGCCGCGTTTACGGGGGTATGGTCATTGTTTAAGGGGGTATGAGCAATTCATTGTCTTACGAAACAGTCAGATATAATTCTGAAGCAATTTAATGTCGAAGAATCGTAAGCGGCAATTGCGGGCAAAGGCTGTTAACCACGCCCCAGAGCAAACTCGAGACATCGAATGCAAGCGACAACGGCGGACTGCGGGCGTCAGTGACGTCGTTCTCTCCATCGCCACCGAACGTGTGTGTGACGTCATTAAGAAACAGAAAGACGTAACTAATAATTGAGAAATGCTTTAATGAGCCGTCAAGATTAACCCAGCGATAAACACCGGGGCCACATGTTTGAGCTTCGCTGGTTAACCAGCTGTACGGAGTGTTTGGGCGGTGATTTTTAAAGCGAAGCTTTATATGGCTAGGCGAAACCAAAAAGCGTCTGTTAGCCGCCTGCCCACAGAAAACTATCACTGTTATCATCAGCATTGGCTAGAGCGTCGTGGTCTTACGCAGCTGGCTCGTTGGAGCCCCTCGGGTTGCGCTCGTGCTCGGCACGCATTCGTGCCACTGCTCCCCGTGTTCGTCGCCATCGTCTTCTTCCACAGCTGGCTGCGCTGCCGCTAATCATTCCAGCGTAGAATTTCAGTTCTCCTCTGTCGTCGTAATGGGGAGGCCTTGTTTACGGGGGTATGAGCCATTGATTAAGGGGGCATGAGCCATTCATTGTCTTATGTAACGGACATAATTAATTTTGAAGCAGTTCGATTTCGAAGAAAAGGACAATGGCGGGCGAATGCTGCTAACCACGCAGCCGAGCAAACTCGAGACATCGAATGCAAGCGACAACGGCGGACTGCGGGCGTCAGTGACATCGTTCTCTCCGTCGCCGTCGAACATGTGTGTGACCTAATTAAGAAACACAAAGACGTTACCAATCATTGAGAAATACTTTAATAAGCCGTCGGAATTAAACCATTTATAAACACCGGGGCCGCACGTTTCAGCTTCCCTGGTTAACCATCTGTACGGAGTGCTTGGGCGGTGATTTTTTTTTTATTAAAGTGTGCATGGCCATACACGCCGGTCATGTCGTGTGTTCTACTTCCTCGCTGGCTGTTTACTGTCCCGGCTTGTCGTTTTGATTAAAGTGCTCAGTAGCTCGGTTGGCTTCAGTCTTGCATTATCAAAACTGCATTGGGGTCACGTGGAGCATGACGCTTGTAGAGCAATGCTAGTGGTTCAGATTACTTTTAGTGAACTCGCCAGTCACAGTGTAGCATAAAGCTGTGCCGCTATAGAAGGTGCCCGAAGGGAAAGTCGAAGTCTTTAACGCCCACGAAGAGATGGAACCGCAAATGCGTATGCTATGATACAGCTGGTATATCAATGTATATGTTTCTATGGTATTTGTCGTTATCGTACAGATGGCAAAGTGATGCCATTTTAGGAAATACGGTTCCCCAAATTCCCTCAAGTACACCTGCACAAGCCTTATACGGTTACTGCAACGCACGTGTAAGGTTACCTGCAACTAAGGTGTTTGGAGCATCGGAGGATGCCACTCTCCATACGTAGACTAGTAAAAGTAAGGCAACCTGTAGCTTGTAAAAGTAGCGTTTATATCATAGTTCGCTACTGTCCCGAGCACATGATCATTATATTCACATGATCTGAAACATAATAACACCATTTAAATGCTCGGAAACTTGGGAACAGGATAAATAACGCATGGTTGTGGAATGCTGGCTCGCGATCGGGGTGGTTGAGGTATTGGATAGAAGACTAAACTAGACAGAATACGTTTTGTTATTATTGTTTATTCTAGGTGATTTCTATGCAGCCAAATATTCTTGCTCAATGCCCAGCCGGAATATGCGTGAGAATGTGCTGTGTTTTAGTCTCTTATAAGGTACATAGAAGGAGAGTACGCAGCCGTAGTGATATCATAGCGTCTGTATAGAGGACAGTTTGAGAGCAAGGCTGGTCTGTGGAGCTGAAATCGGTCGTCTTCATTTATGTCTCCATTTTGATTATGCGCAGACACAAGGAGACTTCACATAAGCTCATGGCACTCGAGCAGAGAAATCACCAGGTGCACCACGCTGAGTCCGTACGAAAAAATACTTATTTATGGCTCTATAGGTTTTAAACACTTTCTATTTCTAAACTTATATCATTGCAATGCTAGGAGAGCTTAGCGCCATCACACCAAAATCACGCTCACAATTGTGCGCAATCACGTGTACATAACAGACAGACCGACAATGAACTTTCATTTAGGTCCTGAGGGACTAGCCGGCGGAGACCCGTTGGGGCCCCCGGCTCGCCGCTAGCAGCTTCCATGTCGGAATCGGGAGGCCAAGCCTCTCCGCTCTTTCACTGGCCCTTGGACGGCCGTGGACTGGATGTTGAGTTCGGTACTAGAGATGACCTAATCCCAGTCCTGTTCGCTGGTCAGTGACGTATCCCGTAACGCAGGACACTGCCAGAGCATATGAGCGGGAGTGCTAAACTGCTCCCCAAAATACGGGCACTGTGGATCAATTTCTGTGTTAATCCTGCTTAGGAAACCTCGCGAGGGAAATAACGTTGTCTGAAGCATCCTAAGAGTGATCGCTTCAGATCTACATAGTTTTGGGTGTGGAGGCGAGAAGCGCCTGCGTTCCACTTTATAGCGGGAGACAATCTCATAGAAGGTTAATAAGGGGTCACTCTGGCCGATCTCCTCCGGATCCAATGAATCCCCACTTGTACGTAGCACTTGTAATTTTATGTTAAGTGATATGAAATGACCAAGTCGTCAATAAGTCTCCAAAGAATAAGTGCGCCTTAACGGGACATCTACCTAAGTTATTATGCTCTAAACTAGGTACCATATTTACGATAATTCATAGGTCAACGACAGGTCCAACAGCGGAGATATATCGCTGAATTGTATTACTGGTACTTCATGCCTGTACACTGTGTATTCGGTTCGGTAACCTGATTATCCAGATTACCACTGTGATGGCTCTGTGAATATGGCATTCTGCTGCTGGGCAAAATGTCGCGGGTTGGATTCCCGATCTCAACGTACTCCTGTGCATTCTGATGGACGCGGAATTCAAAAATGCCTACTAGTGCACCGAGCTTTGGGTGCATGTTAGAAAACCGCAGGTGGTTATAGCTATATCGAAGCCTTCAACGACGGTGTCTTCAAGATGTCTTGTGGTTCTGAGAAATTAAGCCCCATCAATCAATCATTATACATGTTGAGTATAAATATTTCCCATCTCCTGCTTTCACAGCGCATTTTTTAAGAACTCTGGGAATCCGGTGCATCAATCGTAGTCCGTATTTCGCAGATGTTGACCTGGCGGCATCTGTGTAACATTAAACATTTTTTTCGTCGCCGCTACACGTCCCTACAATGATCACAGGAACAACCTTCGACTTTTATATGTGTTTTCTTTACTTGAAGAGCAGTAAATTCAAAGAATTCATTAATTGCTTCAAGTGTTGTATAAAGCCAAGAAAAAAAAAGCAAAGCGTAACTTTATATGTTAAGGAGGAAGACATTTCAGGAAGCATTGCGTTCTTTTCAATATAGTGACAACAAGGTTCTCTTGTGCCTCATTTCTTTTTAGTAGAATATCCGTTTGCTGTTGGCGATGTGGAATTCACCACTATCTTTCTCACTATTGTCATTATTTGTTATCTCTTGTATGCCTACGAACGATACTTCGCTTTCCTACCGCTTCGATAGGAAAAACTATCAAGATCCTTCAAAGGTAAGTATAGACAAACTTATGCGGGTTGATTCGTGGTTATCATTCTTATCGGAATGTGTGAGCTTTCTGCTTACCACGTACGTCCAATAGTACACCTTTACTATTTTTTTGTTAGTCTCGTGAGCGTCAACATTTAAGTATTAAGCCCATTCGGACGCATCAGGGGAGCAAGATCGGCAAGCAGAAAAAGGGGAAGGGGAGTACATACGAGTATACACAAGGCGCGCTACAAGTGCGACCATAATCTATGAAGCTGTCCTATAGCGCATGTCGCATTCTCAGTTTCTTAACATCTGTCGAACGTTTACACAGACAAGGACGTGTGACCAGTCCATCGTGTACATCTTGCGGTGGCTGTGAGACACTTCAGCACCTGATATTGGAGTGTCCCGCTTTCAGTGCGCAACGCATATCGCTAGTGAGGGACTACCATCTCCTTGGCCTGCGGTGTACGACACTTGACGAATGTTTATACCCCAGTAGTTGTGCGTCTCGACGTGATCAAGCTCATCGCGCTCTTCTTACTTTTCTAGAAGCAACGGACTTAGGGGCACGTTTGTAACCCTGCAACTATTTCTTTTGTTTTACATTCTTTAGTAGCGTGACCTGCAGGGATGGGCCTTACTGTATGTTGGACTTTTTTCTTTGAGATTTGCCATCTCGCTCTTTCTTTCCTCCTTCCTCCCTTCCTTCCTATCTTTCAATTCTATGTTTGTCTCCTCCTTTCTGAAGAGTAGGCAGGCGTTGCACCCCTTCTGGTGGCAGTTGCCAGCCTTGCTCCTTGCTTTCTCTTTCCTGTGTATATGTTTACAAATCAAATAATAATAATAATAATAATAACATCTGTCCGCGTTATCAAACGTCAAGCAAAAGTTATAAGGTTCCACGTATGGTCCAGCCCGAAATCGTACAGAACACAAGGAAAACCAAATGTCACTACTAGTACTCTGCGTTTCAAAGTGCACTTATACTAGTGGGTGAGCGTGCAAAAAATGACCAAGAGGGTAGGGTTAGTTGGTCGATGTTGATCATAGTATGGTTTCATACGCGCAACATCTGACATACACAAATAGTTGTCGCGCTTCTAAAATTGCACTATGATGAACATCGACCAAGTAGCCTGAATCACAATCTTGCTGTAATGTAAGTACGCAGGGAACCTCCCTTTCCAAGGGAGGTCTGTATGACCCTGCCTCGTTGGTTTTGTTGATCGCCGTATGCGTGTGCAGAGTAACGGTTATGTCACGGCGTATTCACTCGAAACACGACTACGTCGAGCCGATTTCACAATGCTTTGATTTGTATGTGCTCTTATTAATTATTATGTAATTTATTTATTTATAATACCTCAAAACCCCCTAGTAAATCGGTACGCATGATCGGTGAGCTTCAAATAAGAGGATGATTTCAGATAAGAAAATCTTAAAGCTACCTAGATGGGCTAGCAGGGCCACTGTTGCCGGGGAGAAGTTAGTCCAGTCCCTTGATGTCTTGGCGAAAAATGACGATAGCTGAGCAGATGTTTTGACGCACGGAGGACAGACTGCGCATTGATGGCTGATACTGGTTGGCGTTAGCCGGTGAAATGACTTAATGACCTTGACGGCAGTAATAAAACATACGAAAGAGGCAGAGACTTGTTACTTCATGGCGAGATGAAAGGGTAATTACGTTGGCTTTCAATTTGTTCGGCCGACCATTGGCCTGCTGCTTTCGCTAATATTATGTCCGACATCATGATTGGCTAGCATGAGCTCTTACGAACAGTTTTACTGTAAGAACTTTTTTTTGTGAACATGGGGCCTGATTTTCAGAGGACTTGCGGATGTGATAAGCCTATTTTCTAGACGAATGGCTCAGCCTATAATATAACGGCCTATCACTAGTGGCAGCCGCGATGCGTCCAAGATCATCTCCGAGTGGCAAACAGTCAGACGAAGGAGCATCAGTGGCTACAGCTGTATAAGGAGCACGACACTAGCGATGCTACAGCTGAGAGCCTGTGAAGTTTGTCTTACCTCACCTTCCAGCATAAAAGACATTGTCGAACGCGTAAAATCCTGGAAATAAGCAAGTCCTACGTGTCTCAGGCTTACATGAAGATATTCGGTCTTGGTCCAAAATTTCGCTTTGAGCCGCCATGAACTGCTTTGAAAAGTTGGCGTATGCGAGAGAAATGTATAAGCAAGTTCCTGACGATGAAAAGGCAAGGTGCATTTCTTGATGCGTGGACGGTATTGCTGGGACTGCTGAAAGAATAGGAATGTGGGTAGAGTACATGCCATTTGTGATATTAAGAAAAAAAATGTTTCTGCATGCGCCTAGATGATAAAAATGGTATTTTGTTATTCTACTCGGGGATTACATGTTTCCTGCGAACTGCAACATGGAAAATAACTTCGCGTAAACTTCGGAGAAAACGAAGAAGGGTGACGAAACAGTCCCCTCTCTGCTGATTGACGTGATCTTAGAGCTGCTAGCTATAGACGTAAAAAGGGAAAAAGTCTGAAAGTTCATCGTTTTTTTTTCTTTTTTTTACCTTTTCGTTAGAATGTATGCCTGACAAACTCTTAGGATGAACATCTGTTGGGGCTCGATCACCGTGCCTGAACATGTCGTGAAGAACCTTTCGCAGGGCTACACAGTGGCGTCTTCTGGAGATCTTTTCATTTTTTTCTTTTTTAGCGTGTTGGATGTATTGTTGAAAGTGTTCAGCTTTATGACTGTGTTCTAATTCTGGCTAGCCTTGGAAACAGTCTACGTTGAAAGCTACGAAAACCGCCTTCGAGCCCAAGTAATAGAACACATCTGGAACCATCTAGGGCTGTTTAAATACATGTCGCAGACTGCTAAATAGACGGATAAACGGACAGCAGTCATCTTAGGTTACAATACAATTCTGATGAAGCCGACAAGAAAGACAGCTTCGCGTAGATAGCATCAAAGTAAAAGACGATGCAGGATACTTTGCTGTCCAAACAAGATGGCGGCTAAGCAGAAGGCTAGTAAATAACGGGAACGTCGTCTGCTTACAGGAATACGTAATCAGCCCTGCTTACACGTTTAATGTAAGCTACGTTGAATTTTTCATAGGTTCGCACGCGCAAAGTATTAGAATACTACGCAATATGTGATTTTATTAGCTTTTTCTTGTCGGCGCGATGGTGATCGACATCACGTCTCAGAGACTAATCCGCCGCGGTAGCCTAGTGGCTATGCATTGCGCTGCTTAGCTCGAGGTCACGAGTTCGATCTCAGTTGCGGTGACCGCATTCTGATTGGGCCGAAACGAAAAAAAAAGACCTCTCGTGTACTGATAATTAGGTGCATGTTATAGAACCCCAGGTGGTCAAATCTATGCCGGAGGCTCACATAACGGCGTGCCTCATAATCATAGCGTGGTTTTAGTAATATAAAACTCCGGAACTTAGATTTTTTTAAAGAGACTGCTTACAGATAACTCCAGATGTGTTCGATTACTTGGGCGTGAAGCTTTCGTCCTAGCTGTCATCGTAGAGAGTCTCCAGTGCTGACCAGAATTGGAACAGACCCTGGAAGTCGTCTCTGCGACGTGACGACATGTCGTGTTGATAAGAAAAAGCTAATAAAATCACACAATATAGCTCTATTTTAACACTTTTTATGCGCGAACCTATAGAAATTTACACAGCGTAGTTTACATTAGTTCCGTAAAAAAGCGTGACTATGTTTTCATGTAAGCAGACAACCTACGGGTAAACCGCAAACTTGTATGGACAGAACATTCGCTTTCATCGTCTGTGACTTCAATGGCGTCTTAGTGAAGCTATATCTTTTGGCGCCTTTGTCAGAATTAGAACGCGACCCTTTCTGCTTAGCTGTCTATACAATATTGAAACATTACATATGAGTATTGATACAAAGCCATTATATCTTGCACTTACACACACACACACACACACACACACACACACACACATACACACACACACACACACACACACACACACGAGCACGCGCGCGCGGTCTCAGACTCATCAGAATTCTACTCAGCCAGGCTCACTCGAACCCAGACCCACCATGCGCGATCGCCATGCGCAATCGGACTCACTCATTAGAAACCGACTGAGGCAGATCCATTTGGCCTGGCTCTCACTTGGCCCGCCTCTCCCTCGTGAATGGAAAACATCAGATAAAAAAAGTTTGCAGTGCCGCCCGGAAGGCAAATCATCGATTGCGGTAGCAAATTAGTAGACAGCTATACGAAGTAAGGATAGTAGTTTTATCGGCCGTATAAACTTCTCAACATTCACTTATGAACTAAATTAACATGCATGATGTCACGCCCGCAACAGGAAACATCAACACATCTCGCTCGATGACCGCGTAAACTCGTCAAAACACTGGAGGGAGAATTAAAGCGCGCCAGCGGCAGCGAGCAAATTGACCTTCGCGCTGGCTCTAGCTTCAACGCGAACTAAACGTCAAAAGCATAGCGCATACGAAGTTACCGGCCCTCGGCGAATGCACGTTGTCCCCAATGCATGTCGCTTCGAAGATGAGGCCCCAGCGGGCGAACACTTCGGCCACATTGCAGATCGTTTTCAAGATACGGCGCCCGTGCGGCAGCTCCGTGAGCAGCAGCCGCGGGAGCACAACGCACCGCCCCCCTTCCCCCCCCCCCCCCCCAGAGCTCTCCTACCCCACACCCCCTGTCTTCATAGCCTCCTACCCGTGCCTCGCGCGCGAACGAAGCCCGCGTGCTTGCGGCCGCCTTCCTCTCTCGCGTGCGCAAGGTTAAGCTGTAGTTGCCGTACATATGCTATAGCTCTGCTATCGGAAACAGGTAATTTTAAAACATTTGGTGCAGATAAAAGAACACCTTATATTAATCGATAAGAACAGACTTGTTAAGAAATAGAATTCTTAATGGTTCGTTAGCTGGCTTTTGGCATTACACAAAATATTTACTAAAGCTTCACCGTAGCAATCACCCTCGGGTGAGGTTTGTCTTTCGGAGAAAAGCTACATGTTTACTCTACCCCTGAACATCGTCAAATTCCGGCTGGAACCTTTCTCGACGCTGTAGATGGTTCTAGTAGCAATCGTGTTATCGTTTAGCAGAGGAACATGTGCGCTCTTCATAATGTTTTTCAACTTTCGATCATTCGGTAGTTATACAGTCAAATACCCTAGCTCTAATTTGTCTGTTAAAGTTCCTTTCCAATAAACGATGTATTTTTCAGGTTCCTTTTGTTCTTTCAAGCCACTTCGTGCTATTATTAAGCTCATTCGGAACCCTGTACGCCAATATGGGAAAATTGCTTCATACGTACGCTTTACAATTCTGCTTTTAATTGTGGAGTACTCCAACTCCTTTGTGCGAGTATTTCCACCTGCCGTGTCAAGCTGTACCGCCACCAGTTCATTCTAAACTTATGTTAAGTCAAATATAATGCATCAATGTTAAATGTATTTGTTCTACATTTCCTTTTAATTCCGCTATATTTAATAGTTGGTGGGCTGGATGTTACTAACCACTTGATTCATGCAACAAGGTTATGTCGGGTCCAGTTTTCTCTATAATTCCCTGCTAGGGCAGTACTTTTTGCTGAGCCCCTGATGCTCTATTACCAGATTATGATTTTAGTTTCAGGTTGCGAGTTTTGTGTATTCCACTTCCTCGCTATTCATTGTTGTAGGTTGATACGTTGATGACATAATAATAGGATGCAAGCCTTCTCAGGGCCACGACTAACGGCTGAGGCTAGTGCTAAGAGTAGTAGAACGAACTCACTACACTTTGAACGTGATGAAATGCATAGTTCGCATTAGACAGACTTTCTCGCGGATGGAATGAGCCAAGAAGGCATCAGGATAAATGCGTCCCTTTAAAGCAGCGTTGCCAAGTTTTTTCAAGTCGGCCGTGGAATTGCGACGAAAAGAAGTCCTTAAAGTTTCGCTAAATGTTGCTGTAAAGTCACTAAACTTGTCGATATAACTATCCAGCGAATGTAAAATAAAGTAGGCGGTTCCCGGTATGATAATATAAGCTAACAAAGCATAAAACATGTACGGGAAGTGCAGGAGTGTGCTGAAATGGGCTGGTGGATGCACGCTCAAGGGAATGGAGCGGCGAAAAAGATGGGACGAATATAGTGTGGACGACAGACTCATAGTGTAAAGGACATAGACATCGCTGTGTATGTCTTATATGTCGGTAGTCTACACTATTCGTCGCGCCTTTTGCTCTGTTCAATTCCTTTCAACATCTACGGAAATGTATAGCATTTGTCTAGTGTCTGTCTCATATAGTATATTCAAAACAACGGATAATTACGGCTGAAGTTCGGTATTTACCTTAAGATTGATTAGAAATTCTGTACGGTTGAAAATAAAGCGGGTCACGTGATTTTCTTAGCAGAAAAGCGCACGTGCTCCAGGTTTTGCCTTGAAATATTGTACGGTCTGGCACTCGTGAAACAACTATATTCCTTGAAGCGTGCTTGGTCATGTTAACATGGTGATGATAACTACGTTGCCTACATATCAGTCAAATATTGCGTTGCTCTTCCTTTCATCCACTTAAAAGGCGCTAGAATAGTAAGCTGTTGGGCTAGTTGGTTTGGTCTTTCCTGTCTTGGTCCCCTTTTTCCCGCAACACTTCTGCGCTCCGTTTTTCATGATATGTTAAAAGGCTCCTACGTGCTTATCATTTGGCCGAAAGTCATGCGAAACGGTAGCACTGCCTTCAGATTTGGGCCAGCTTTGCCACTGAAAGAGCCCATGGGCTCTTTCAGCAAGAGCAAGCGACTGCAGTCGCTTGCTCTTGCTCATTCTTGATCTTAAATTGCCACCTTTAGCAGTGAGAACAGTACAAAAACAGGCTAAGACTAGAAGAAAAAATTAAGTTCCCCCTTGTGAAATCTGATGAAACAGCGGAGCTCTGCAAACCCCCCATGGGTGTATAGCGTAATACACTAAATAAAAATGCGTGTATAGCGTAGTGGGTATGACGCTCGCTTTCGAACCATGTGTACCCAGGTTCCAATCCCCCCTCTCTCTCTTTCTCTCTATCTATGTATCTCTTTCTTTCTCCCTTTCTTGTTCTCTCTCTGTGTCTCTCTCTCTCTCTCTCTCTCATTTTCTCTTTCTCTCGCCCATAGCAAGTTGTGTTAGAATCGTCGGTACAACGCAATCATATGGCTCCTATAAGTGCATTTTCTGCAAGCGTGAGTGTATAGCCTATAGGGGTTATGACGCTCGCCTTCGGACCAGGGGTACCCGGGCTCGAATTCCGCCTCGCCAAGAAAGTTTATTTTGTTTCATTAATTTCTTTATTTCTCTTGCTCTGTCCTGTCTCTATTTCTTTCTCTCTCTGCACCTCATCTCCTCCTTTCACACTCTCTCCACTTCGCTCGAAAATACGAAGACCATCGCTCCGTAGGGATCAACCTCGACCTTTAAACAGCTCCGCTTTAAAAAAATGACAGCCCTTTCACTACTGTTAAGAGGGGTGCAAGCGAAGCTTGTGTTGACTCATTTGGAGCACGAGTGCGTGCCGAGAACGAGCACAAGCGCAAACAGAGGGGCGCCAACGAGCAAGCTGCGGAAGACATCCACTCCGTCAAGACGGTTAACCAGTGAAGCTGAAACGTGTCGCACCGGTGTTTATCAGTGGTATAATCCCGAGATTTCATTAAAGTATTTCTCAATTATGAGGTTATGCGCACGTTCGGCTGCGACGGAGAGAACGACGCCACTGAGCACGAGCCAACGAGCCAGCTGCGGAAGAAAACGACGGCGCTCGAGCAGCTCTAGCTGGCTGTTTTAGCGTTACATCGTCGGTGCAGGCTAGAGTATACAAGGTTCGCTTGAAAAAGTGCGCGCACTACCCAGCCAACACCACCTAGATAGCACAGGCCTACGCACTCTGATCTATGACATCATGCTACCTGGCCCGAAATTTCCATTGCCAAGGCTGGCGTGACGAAATCGGTGACGCCAAGCGTCAAGATCACTGTTGCTTACGCGGGAGCATCCCCATTAGATTCTATGGCAGTCGCGCCAGGTAGCATGGCGTCATGGATCGGAGTGCGTAGGCCTTGTGCTATCTAGGTTGTGTTGGCCCAGCCCACTCAACAGTCAGGTCCCACCGATGTGTTTTTCTGCAGCCAACTACTCTCAATAAAGACCGCCGCTGCCTTTTAATGCATTTAGCATTACTTTGCCTTCTCCAGATGTTTTCAGACTATCTATCTAATATCTATCAATCTACTCCAACCTTGTGGCTAAAGTTAATAGCTTGAGTCACTAGGTATGTTCTTGTGGTCGTGATGCCGTAGTGGTCGTTGCATCATCGTAATTCCAGCTTTTAGGGGCAAAGCACCTTAGGGCCAAGCCTTGTCCCTCGTAGTCCGTCGCTCCGGAAACGGAACTGGAAGCCGGATTCCGCTTCCGGTTCCACCTCCGGTTCTGCTTCCGGTTCCGGAAGCCAGCTTCCGGCGTCCGGAGAACACTTCCGGTGTTTTGCCCGAATGATCCCCCGGTGCTTCGCCCACTCATCATCATTGACTTCGTGAATATGCGGTGTTTCTCTTTTCGTTCCCGACGCGTGCTCTCTCTCTCATCCGTAGCTAGGGGCGCTGCGGTGCACAAGAGCGTTCGTTCCCGACGCGCGCTCGCTTTCTCTCTCGTCCGTAGCTCTTGTTTACCCGAATAATCCCCCGGTGCTTCGCCCACTCATCATCATTCACGTCATGGATATGCGGTGACTTTTTCTTTCATTTGACTCCAGTCATACCGTTGCCGTAACGCCATCGTCGTCATACAGTTGCCTTGAATTTGCTGTCGCACCGCAATTCGTAGTCGTTCCGTCGTTCTCCCTCTATCTACGTCGTCTCGTCGCGACGTCGTTGTCACGTCAAGTGACACGATACCAGTGTACACGACACCAAAGTGACACGATACCAGTGTATGTCACATATAGCCGACGCAACTGAAGTCTTACAATCACCCCTACAGATGTCAAATCGAGTGACTCAAGGAATAGTTTGTCACTACATTGCTCGAATAATAATGGCACTACCTGTCGACAGTTATCGTGAGTCAATTACCTGTCGTAATTTTATTTGTGAGTGAGTTTGAGCGAGTTTTCTATTTTAAGATTGGTGACAATATGTATCCTACATAATTATCTAAGTCATGCAAGGTAGATGCTATATTATTCAAACGACAACGTTGCTCAGGTCGCGTCCTAGACGGCGCCCTAGAACAGCCGTCTTATTCTTGCTATAGCAAATATTTGTACACTCCATGCGCATTGCTGCCGTCGTCATCGCCGTGATATCCTGTAGAAAAATCAAGGGTGATAACGTCGCCGCATGCCGTATGCTGTATGTTCGAGTGAAAGCGTGCGAGGTTGAGCCGACGACGGTGGCTGAAACTCGCGCGCAAGGAAGGAATGCGGAAAGGAAGCGCGCCGTCTTCCGTCGCGCGCAAAGAGGGGGGGGGGGAGGGGGGGGCTGTTCTACTCCGCCGGCGGCTGCCTATCTTGAAAGCGACCTGCGATGGGGCCAGAGTGCGCCGAGTGCTGATAGCTTCCTCTGTGCTGTGTTCTCGCCGCTTAGTTCGCGTTAATGCGAGAGGCAGCAAGAAGGTCAATTCGGTCGCTGCTACTGCCGCGCTCTCTCAATCGAGCGTTTTCACAGCAAGTGGTTGCGGTAATCGAGCTAGATGTGTTCATGTTTGCTTGTGCGCGCGTGGCACCATGCTTCTTAATTAAGTTAGTAAGCTAATATTCACAAGTTTCATCATCATCAGCGACTGTAGGACGAAGGCCTCTTCCTGCGATCTGCAATTACCTTTGTTTTGCTCTAGCCGATTCCAACTTGCACCTGCAAATTTCTTAACTTCATCAGTCCACCTAGTTTTCTGCCGACCAGATAAAACTACTATCGTTTCTTCGTATAGCTATACCTGTCTACTAATTTTCTACCGGAATCGATGCTTCTCCTTTTGGGCGAAACTGCTAGTTTTTTTTGTCTTGTCATCTTTCCTTCCTACGAACGCCGGCCGAGTAAGCGCCCGAGCCCATGTGTGCCGTCTTCGCTTCTTCACACGGTGAAGCCTTTTATTGCGATAGCAATTATATGGACACTTCAAGCGGATTTCTACCGTCGGCATCGCCGTCGCCGTGAGGTTCCGTATAAAGTCCAAGGGCGATAAAATCGTCGGCTCGCCGTATGTGCGAGTGAAAGCGCGCCGGGTACGAGCGCCTTCACGGAGAGCGAACGCACAGCGGACAGCAAACGCGACTTCCGTCGCGCGAAAGGCCGTGGGGGTATGGGAGGGAGGGAGGGGGCGACGCTGTGTTGCGGCAACAAATGCGTATCTTGCAAACGGGCGCAAGGGTAACTGGCGACGCAATCTCCCACGCGAAAGGAGCAAAGCGGGAAGGCATCGCGGGAGGGAGGGAGGGCCTTGTACTTTGCGCCTGTGCGCGCTGTCGGGGTTTTCGCGAGCACCGTATCTTGAAAGCGATCTCCACACGGCTCTGACCTTTGTATGCGCTGTGCTTACGCCGCTCAATTTCCGTTGAAGCGATAGACTGCACGAACGTTCGCTCGCTGCGGCGGCCGCGCTTGCCCACGCCCGCGTTTTGACAGTGGTTGTCGGCGGTCATCGAGTGTGATCTATTGATGTTTTCTTGTGCGCGCTCACACCACGCTTGTTAATTGAGTTAGTAAGCGAATGTGTCAAGTTTACGCAGCCGATAAAACTACTATCCCTACTCCCTATAGATCTCTACTAATTTGCTATCGCAATTAATGCTTCGCCTTTCGGGCGAAGCATCTCTAACCGTTTCCCCGCCAACATGCGTCAAGGGTGGTCCATGGTCGAATAGGTAGCGCATCGGGCTGCGGGGTTTAGGAAGAAGAGTTCGAAGCCAACAGTCGGACAATCTTGGGTACCTGAATATGTGGTCCTATGTACCTTTGCGCCGCTCTTCAACTAATGTCTTTGACGCTGACATGGGTCACTGGGTATGTACCGCTGTTCAATCAACCTCTTCGATGTCGATTTCGAGCACTAGGTACGTGCCAGTTGGTGTGTGCCGCTCTTCAATGAACGTCTTTGACACCAATTTGTGTAGCTATAGGCATGTCCCACTCTATATGCGCCGCTATACAATGGCAAAATTGATACGTTAAACTTCGCTAATGCTCGGCAGAATCCAATACGTGCCACGCGCGGTCCTTACAGCGGTACCGCTAGATGGGAGCGAGGTGCCCGGCGTCATACACGTTTCGGCGTTGGTATTACGGTGTGTCGCTATACATTGCTTCAATGCTAATCGCATTAACGTCGACATTCATCGTAAGATGGGTTCTGCCGGATTTTTGTTTTCACTGAGGAAAATTGTAGTTATCTATATGCAATGCGGAGTGCCTACAGGAATCTCACTGCCTAAGGTCTTTTTCACGTAAGTAGTATGAACTTTATGAGAAACCTTTAAGCAGAATAAATTTATTTGGTCTGGAAGAACGTCCTTTCATTGCAGCAAACCCGGAGAAATTCCGGAATATCCAGCCCGTATTATACGCGGAGCCATCCTGTGTTATATTGGGTCTATTTGGCAGCAGCTATGGTAAGTAACATGCATACACTCGGCTCCCCTTAATCCGTTGATTCAAGCTTTGCGGGACCACACAATCTGGTTGAATTAACAAATGGCAGCAAAAGTAACCAGTTCAATCATTTTTAATGCCTAAAGTCATGTCTAATGTCTTTTTGTTTATGGCTCTCGAAGCGCGACTCAACCAGCATAGGCGAAGAGCGCCGACAAGCTGCTGGGACCGTGGCCAACAAATACTAACCAACAACGTGCGCTGACTTGAGAAACACATGCGCTGTGCTTGAGAAACCCGTGTGAAACGAAGTGGAACCCATCCAGAATGAAACAAAATTTAAAGGATTCAGCGAAGCATTCCTTGCGAACCTCCCTGCGCCGCCTCTCTTGCTTACCGTGGCTACCGCCTGCTGCTGCTGCTCGTGCGTTCTCGCCGAATAGCACATACTCGGCTGTGGGCCGGCGGCACCATCTAGGAGCGAAGGCTCACACTACTTTGCCCACAGCAGTGGAAGGTAGAGGGGAAAGCCAGCCTGCGCATGCGGGTCTTTGGCCGCTGGTGGAAAGGGCGAGAGGGCCGTGACACGGAGAGCTGCGATAAGACGCGAGAGGGCAACGGAGGATATGGTTTCACGTTGCGCATGCGTTACGCCGCCTGACAACCGCGTGGACGGTCGCATCTGTGCCTCCAAGGGGAGGTCGGGCACCCCAAACAAATGGCGCAGAAAGCCAGCTTGCCTCTTTCAACCCCCATAATGCTGGTTGCGTTAAGGCTTATTCACACCGGCGACTTGAGGAGGTCGCGCGACCATTTGCGACTCGCTAACAAAAAGCGACCGAAGGCGACTGATGTTCACACCGGCAAGCCCGGCTGAGCGCGACCTGCAAGTCGCAATCCCGGACATTCTCGTTCTTCAGCGAGAATTCGAGGGATCTACGCAGTTAGCGCGCACTTCGCTGGCACTGTGTAAATTGGTTTCGCGTTCCGGCAAAGCCATCGATTTTGATTCGAGCGATGGCTGGATTTTGATTCGAGCGAACAGGAAGACGTCGTCCCTGTGCTGATGTGCTCCGCCGGGGTGTCAGCTGTGGCAGCGCGGAAGCCTCCGAAGAAAACGCGACGCTCGTGGGTGTGCCCGTACCTCCGCTCGCGTGAAGTGACCGGCCACGCAAGCCGCCTCCTGCCCGAACTTTGTGCGCATGACGAGTATTATCGAGAGCAAGTTGTAATTTCTAGTTCGCATTGCGCGTTATTCGTTGCATAATATTAAAGCAAAGCTGTTCACTCGCTGTTCACCTTTGGGTGGCGTGCTCATCCAACAAACGGCAGCTGGAAAAAGGGTTTGTGTTGTGCTTTCTTTTCCTGCTGTTTAGCTTCCAGCGAATGCAACCGCGTACATTCGACACGTTGCTGCAACTGCTGCGTCCCAGAATCACAAGACAAGACACCAATTACCGGCCTGTAGCCTGCATATCGTGACGCGGACATTGCATTTGGCGTGGACGACGACACACATCACTTTCGGCGCGGCGCTGATTGGTTGAGCAGCTTTGCGACCACGGTCGCGCGACTGAAAAATTGAGCAGTGAGCGACCGGCCTAAAATGGTCGCTTTTCGAGAAAAGCGACCATTTGCGACCATTTGCGACTGGTCGCTTTGCGACCAACTTGGTCGCGCGACCACTGTCAGTCGCCCGTGTGAATGAGCCTTTAAAAGGTGCATTGCAATGCAGAACTACTCGTTCGGGGCTTCCTGGGACCACAAGACAACGTGCGCGGAAACACTTTCTCGTCAGCTTCGTTATATATTCCATTCCATTGCATTCTATTGCGATAGCAATTATATGGACACTCCAACCGCATTTCTGCCGACGGCGTCGCCGTCGTCATCGTTGTCGTCATCACCATAGCCGTGAGGTTCCGTATAAAGTCTAATGGTGATAAAATCCTCTCCGCGCGCCGTAGGCTCTGTGTGCAAGTGAAAGTGTACGATGGTGACCCGGCAATGGCGGCTCCATATAGCGCACGTGAGGGAGGAAGGCAGGCCGAAATCGAGCGGTCTTTCGCACGCCAGGCACGGGGGCGAGGTGACGGAGAGGGAAAGGGAGGGGGGGGGGGGGTTCGTTCTGCTCCGTCGACAGCTGCTCACAGCGTCGTTAAGCCTTGTCAGATCAAGTTTCATGAAATTGATAATGACACCGGGTTGCATGGAGATGAGCAAGTGGCACAACGTTTATGCATACTTAGACAACTCCCAGAGGAGTTTCTGCGTGATTTTTTTTTGGTATATACTTAGTTGAAAGTGTCTGTATTCACAAAGCGCTTCGTAGGCTAAAGGAGTTCGTAAGAGCTTGGGTATGCACCGGTTGTGTTTGCTAACAAATTATTAACGATTGTGGCAGGCGAATAAGAAACAGGTCTTGCCATGACAGCGCTCCGCTCCGTTTCAATTTTTCTTGCACTTGTCAAGGTCGCTGCAGGCTTCGCAAGCGCATTCAGCAGGTGTGGTGCGGTTATGGGTTGATTGTCATTGGTCTGAGCTCCGGAAGTTTGGTTATACTGAGCGAGCGTTCCACATCGAAGAAAAATCTCCCATCGTGCATGTATACCTGTATACCACTTGTTTTCAAACTAGTAAATAGAAAGAAGTTACTGTAGTTAAAACGTACTAATTACGGTACTCTCCAGACGCATTAGCAGATTTCATTTTTGCAGGCATAAAAGCATTTGGACTTTCACTAGAGGATCATTACTAGTTGGAAGATATACTGTTATATCTCAGGTTGTGAGCCGTAAGTCAAGAAGCAGCGATTGTACACGCCGTCAATAGCCATGCTGACGCCGTTATCTTATTTCACCACACGTGCGTACCGTTGAATTGAATTGAATTCTGGGGTTTTACGTGCCAAAACCATGCTTTGGTTATAAGGAACGCCGTAGTGCGGAACTCCGAATTAATTTTGGTCAACAGGGGTCTTTAACCTGCCCCCAAATGCACGGGACACGGGCGTTCTTGCATTTCGCCCCCATCGAAATGATGCCGCCGCGGTCGGGATTCGATTCCGCGACCTCGCGCTTAGCAGCGCCACACCATAGCCGCTGAGCCACCGCTGCGGTTGTGCGTGCCGTCGCCTATGTGAGCAGCGTGATGATAACGGTTGAGAGAATTTGCAGGTATTGCTATAAAAGCACTGATTCCGCTCTTTATAAACCAAACACAAACGATTACTTCCTCGTTGCAATGATTTCCAACGAGGAAGCTATTCTGCAGACGACACGTGTCGCAGTTGCAGGCACTAGAAGGGTCACAGTGCGACACGGGTCGCTCAGCACGAGGAGGGATAGGATACAAAGGAGTCCGCATTAAAGTTGAAAACTGCATTTTAGAAACATCTTGAGCACCGAATTCACTAAAATTTCACAGTGGTCACCGACAACACGATAACCTGAGTAATACGAGTAGCTCAAGGAAAAAATATGGCACAAATATATTCACGGAGCACGGAAAAACCGAACAGATGTCCGGCTGTCACTATCCGTAAAGCTTCTCCTGACGAGAAGCACCTCCAACCTATGGGACAGTTCCTCCTCTACTCTATACCTGCCCTTGCCTTCGTGTCGAGTAAGCTTCCTCTGTGGCTTGCGCCACGCCGACGGAGGCCATGTCAGCCGCAGAGAGCACACAGCTCCCTCTTAGCAGTGTTGATATTTGCCACATTATCCAGGACACTTAAGCGTTAAGTGACACGCGACTTCCGCTACACTTTTCTTAATGGGTCTGTAACTGTTGGGGCCTTTCCTCAGTTTGTTTGTTTTGTTTTCTTTTGTTTTTATTTTTTTCTCTTCTCCATCCATATATTCATTGCTCTACTTGTACGAAACCTTGAGGATGAAATGGGGCGGGATCATATAACGGTTCTATTCAAATGCTATTTCTTTTCGCGCGCTTCGCCAGAGGCCTGAGTGGCGCTCTGCCTACGTATCGCCGCGATCGGCCGGCAGTGAGCGTAAACCCTAACGAAAAAAATTCTTACATTATACTAGCTCGGTTATCCGCCATTGCTGCTTATCAAGAAATATTGGTTGCTTTCCACTGTTTCTTTATTTGCAGAAAACAACGCCTGCATGCTGTGGGTGCCAGAAAACCAGGCCAACACGGTTTCTCCGTCATGCCTCTACATCATGCTTTCTGAGTGCCGTACACCGATCTACAAAGCGTATGAAACCGAGAAATCTTTGTGTGAAGCACTGGATGAGTTATCTAAAGCTGAGACGCAAAAGGCAAATCAAAATGGCAATTAACTTTATTAATAATTTTCTCGGCTCTCTTCCCTGCAAAATTGTGTCCGTCCTTACTGATGGTTGTGTTACACAGGTTTCATTGAATAAAGTTTTGTGCAGACGTGGTATTTTACACACCTGTAGTATTTTGACATAATTCTGCAAATAAGGCACATGTTGCATATTTCAGGTAATTGTTGCAAATTCTGGATGTTCGTACGCAGCAGTCGAAAAAAACTTATGCACAGATATATGTCAATCAGAAAACTGATACATCAAAGTTAGCGAAGCTGTATATGCAAGTTCTCACACCCTTCGGAAGTACCATAAGGTCCTTCTGCTGTCTGATGGCCATGTTAGCACGCGTCCTAGCAACAAAGCCATACGCTTGAACGCCGCAGCAACTGCTGCTGCGGTCGAGTCAGGGCGTGGCTGGCTGTTATTAGTGAAGGTTCCCACGCAGGCGGAATCACAGCCATTGAGTTTCGTGCTAATTACTAGAGGGAACTCTGACGCTACTGTCTACAGGAGCTGCAAGAGGGGTGGCGCAGTCAGCACGGGAATGATCGGTAGTACGTCGATTTGCCTAAACTTCATCCTTCTGGCTTGAAAACGGCTTCGTAAACTCGTCATTTTCAACAATGTAGCGTGTAATAAATATTAAAATAAGCATTATTAAAATTGTCCGACGGGAGGATACGAAGCCAGAGCCTCTAGCACAGAATCCCGATATCGAGACTCTCGGTTTCCTTTTTTCGAGTTCATTACACAGTGAGGGTCTCGAATCCGGCGGCTTTTACGCCTTCAGGTACAGCATACGCAGGTTGAATGACTAGTTGCCTTCACCCAGAAAGTTCACGTACCACGTGACGCCTGCGGTAGACAGGATGTTCTACATACACTGCCTGGCCGTGGGTTAGTTGTAGTCGACAGACATAAATACCTTAGCAAATAGACGGGAAAACGGTGCCGCGGTAGCTCAACCGGTAAGATCATCGTACACGTAATGTGAAGATGTGGGTTCGTATCCCACCTGGGGCCACTTGATTCTTCATCCACTTTCATTTCCATTTGTTTGTAATTTCTTTACATCAATTAAGAACTACATAATTTCCACTAGCTCTCCTTCGTCTCATTGATTGTTGGATTCGTATGATCTGACTAATATCGATCCTAGCCCCTCGGTCCTAGTTTTGCTTCTCGTTCAAACACACACACACACACACACACACACACACACACACACACACACACACACACACACATATATATATATATATATATATATATATATATATATATATAAAGGACTATCATGAGAAGCCAGCAAACAATGACACCAAATACAGCATAGGGGAAGTTATCCGTAGGTTGACTTGAATTAAAGAAATGATAAATAAATGAAAATGAAAGGGGCATTTCCCCTTTGCAGTGCTTGGTGCCATTGTTTGCTGGCTTCTTATGACATCCCTAATAAAAATTGGGCCCCTCAGTTTCCTTTCTCCTCCTTCATTTACAGGGTGCCCGAACTATCATGCACCTCGGTTTTTAAATATGCAAATGCCACGTAGCTGGACAGAACTAAGATAATGTTTGCCGTCGCTTGAAGATATTCACATTACTCCCTGCATTCCGCAAATTACATAATCAGTCCTAATTAGTCAACTTCTCAACTATTATAATTAGATGAAAAGTGTCAATGAGAAAATTGTAGAGCAACACGAAAAACATTCAGAGCCCTTCCACTACTGTGAAGATTGAAGCCAGCGAATCTGCGACTATGGTGGGTCTGATATAGTGAATATTGCTCCCACGATAATAATGGGCGCATCGCCGTTGGGCAACACCCATGCAAAGATGTCTATCATGAACGTTGCGGCTGAGAAACTCGCTTTAAAACCTGGCCGGTCGCACTGGGGAAGTTGGCGGCGCTAGCGTTTCCGAGGCGTGCACCACCATTGTCGGATTCCTGGAGGGCAAGACAACGCTGACGTTTGGCCTCAACATCGTGCTCCGCTACTCGGGGTCGGCAGCTCTTCACTGACGCTTGGCCTCAATATCGCGGTCCCTGAACTTGGGGTCCGCGGCTCTTCGCTGAAATTTCGCCTGGGCTTCGGAAGCCCTCACGCTATCGGCACGTCGGGACTGGTCATCGGCACGGCGACGACGAGCCCTTTCCCGAGCGCGTTCGCCGCGGTGTTGCTCAAACGCGTTATAGGACACGTCGTCAGTTGCTCATGAATGGCTCATACCCCATTAAGCAATGGCTCATACCTCCGTAAACTCGGCCTCCTTAATACGATGTCAGAAGAGAAGTGAAATAGGTGACCCGTAAAATAGTGAGGGATTGTGGGATGTGCCGTCTGCTAGCTGTTTCCTGTTCGAGTCAGCGCAGCCGCCGCCACTGCTTCGCCGTTGAATTCCATTGATGCGCTTGCAGTCCGTTCTTCTTTCTGGGGTTTTTCGTGTCAAAAGCAGATCTGATTATGAGGCACGCCGTAGTGGTGGGCTCCGGATTAATTTTGGCCACCTGGGGTTTTTTAACATGCACTACAACGCAATCACACGGGCGTTTTCGCATTTCGCCTCCATCGAAATGCGGCCCCCGCTGCCGGTATTCGATCCCGCGAGCTCGTGCTCAGCAGCGCAACGCCTTAGCTGACTGAGCCACTTGCGTTTGCAGTACGGCTTTGTCCCACTGGAAGATTACCCGGTTGCAGGTGTCTAGCAAAACAATCGTCGGCTGTTCAGCCGTTGATGGCTGAAATTCAAGCGTTAAAGGAGAACGCGTTTAACTACTGCATTGCAGCAACCCTTGCGGAGTCAGCTGTGCACAAGCATCAGAGGAATGGCTGCCACTTCCAAAACTGTAACAACGCAGAGACCATCCGAGAACAAAAAGAAAATGAACGTACAGTGCCACTTATCAGGCGGCGTTTAGCTGTGTAAGGGCCGACACGGAATGATTCCCCAATATGTTTATTTCTCTAACATTGACTCAGGCAACCAGAACTATTTCAGTACTCGCATGCACATATAGAGGTATTATGAAATGAGGTTTTACGGCGCGAATTTAAGCGGGACACAGCGAGATACATATATAATACTCGTAACCAACTAGCCCTCCTTAGCTCCTTCAGCACACATAGAGATAATTCGAAGCCGTAATATGACGGCGATACGGCCATTGTTGACAAAAAGCGAGAACGTCTAACTACGTACCACTTCAAATGAACCTAGAGTTTCGACAAAGAAATGCCGTTGACAGCGTGCAAAGTTATCATTTTCAGCGCTAGCTGGGTCGTTATACCGACGATACCGGTTTTTATCTACGATCACAGAGCAGCATGCACAGCTGTAGCCATCGCCTCAGCACCCGATTTTCTAAGTAATGTTTCTACACGCTTGATAAATTATCGGATAGCGATAACTTTTTCACCTGTCTGACTGACCCGCAGACACAGCTGTCAGTGACGGTGTGTCCAAGCAACGGCAAATGTCGTAGAGATGAGCCTGGCAGAAACAAAAAAGGCCGCCGAAACGAAAACCAGAGTTCTTTTATGAATAAAAGCGTATCCTTGCCTTTCTTGGCTCGTCATCGTCGCGCCCAGAGTGAACTGAAACCTAGAAATCAGCTGCATGAATGTTACGACATTGCTGGTCGACAAAGCGGACGGAAAGCTTCGCACGACTGACAGTTGAAGCCGCGTAGAAAAGCACGTGCGACGGGCATGCCGCCGATGCTGCCGCGTCGTCCCTCGAACCGGAAGCTGCTAGCATTCGGCGCGCCCCACAATTTCCTGCGATCGCTCGTTTTG
Organism: Dermacentor silvarum; assembly: GCF_013339745.2. Classification (NCBI taxonomy): domain Eukaryota; kingdom Metazoa; phylum Arthropoda; class Arachnida; order Ixodida; family Ixodidae; genus Dermacentor; species Dermacentor silvarum. The sequence goes on from NC_051154.1 coordinate 295,760,565, forward strand.
CGGGTCACCTATTCTACGCTGGAATGATTAACGGCAACGCAGCCAACTGTGGAAGCAGACGACGACGACGACGAACGCGGGAGCACTGGCACGAGCGCGTGCCCAGCATGCGCTCGTGCTCCGCCCCAACATCACGAAAGCAAACCGAAGGGCGCCAACGAGCGAACAGCAGAAGAAGACGACGACGCTCAAGCCAATGCTGATGATGATAGCTTTTTCTACACGCCGACATGATGCTGGGGGAACTAGCCCTCTAGAACTGCGCCGTAAAACTGTCGATATAGATTTCTTTTGCTCAATAGATGCTACATAAAAGTGTTTTTCCAGGCGTTAAAGAAGCCCGCGAATAAAGGCAAAATTGCCGCGTGACTGGCAACTCGAAGCCACTGACAGGGTCGCTCTCAGGCCGCTACCAGGGGCCCTCTCAGGGCCCCTCCCTAGGGAATTCCTTGGCGCGGCGGGCAGCTTCAGAGACGGGCGTACATTCAGATGAGTCGGGTCGGTACGAAATGATGGTGTCGAGTGTAGTCGAAGGCTCGTGGCCATACAAGAAGAATGGGTAAATGTTGGTGGTTGCGTGTGGTGCAGTGTTGTAGGCGTACGTCATGAACGGCAAAATGAGGTCCCAATCTGTGTGGTCAGAGGCGGTGTATTTGGAGAGCATATCGTCAAGGATGCGGTTAAATCTCTCCGTCAAATCATTAGTTTGAGGATGGTAGGCGGTGGTTAGTACGATGAATGATACGACATTCCGCAAGGAGTGCGTTTATGACTTGGAGAGGAACACACGTCCTCTATCGCTCAGAAGCCCGCGAGGCGCTCCGTGACGGAGAATAAGTGTTTGTAGGAGAAAGGATCCTATATCATGATCTGTGGCAGCATGCAGCGCCGAGCATTCGCCTTCACTCGGAAGGGGTCCATACAGGTCAATGCCAATGCAATCGAAGGGCCTGGCAGAGCACGGGATTGGCTGGAGTGGACCAGTGACATGCTGAGCAGGAAGCTTGAGGCGTTGGCACTGAGGGCACGATCGAAGGCACTTGCACACAAAGATGTACATGCTACACCATTAAAACCTGGAGCGAAGCCGGGTGTACCTTTTGAAGAGACCCTAAGTGCAAACTGTGGGTCAGCGTGGAAGGTAGAACATATTTCACCACGAATATGTCGCGGTAGGACCAGCAACCACTTGCGGCCGTCAGAGAGGTAGTTCCGGCGATAGAGAAGGCCATCCCGCATTTCGAAGTGAGAAGCTTGATGGTGCAAAGCTCGAGAAGGAGGAGGAAGAGTCGACGGGTTTGAAAGGAAGCGGAGAAGAGCACTAATTCAGGCATCCTTGCGTTGCGCCGAAGGCATGTCGCAGCCTACTGGGAACGAAAGTACTTCGTCAATGGCAGACAGGCAGGCAGGCTTTCTGTTGACACGGGCGAACGGGAAAGCGCGTCGGCATCAGTGTGGCGGCGGCCAGACCTGTAGACAACGCGCATGTTGAAGTCTTGCAACCGCGAAGCCCAGCGAGCTAATCGGCCTGAACGTAAGATATAAATTTACCAAGTGCGCAGATTATGGCGAAACATTCCTTCTCTGTAACGGAATAATTCGTCTCGGCTTTGGTGAGGGTGCAGCTTGCGTATGCAACGACGTACTCGTCGAATTCAGATGTGCGCTGCGCGAGCACAGCACCGAGTCCAACACCGCCGGCGTCGGTGTGTACTTCGGTCGGAGCTGCAGGGTCGAAGTGACACAGTATCGGCGGCGAGGTTAGTAGATGATGCAACTCTTGGAAGGAATCGTTACAAGCGAGCGACCAGGCGTAATTTTCAGAGTCGCTGCGTAGAAGCTGATTCAAGGGTGCGGTGATGGACGCAAAATTCCGAATGAAGCTGCGAAAGTAAAACAGAGGCCAAGGAAGCTACGAAGTTCTTTTACGGAGGAAGGTTTGGGAAAATCAGCAACGACTCGAAGTTTGGCGGCACGAGGCAGAATAGCGTCTTTAGATACTACATGACCTGTAAAGGGGGTCTATTTGGGTCGTAGAGCGGCAGCAAGAAATGCAGCACCAGCAGGTAGGGCGTAGCCGGAGAGCGAACTGGGTACGAGCTACACGATGGCAACGGGGTAGTTCAGCGTGCCGATCTTCTTTCTCACAATTACCCCCCGGTATGGAAGAGTAGCCATCCTGGTGACTTAGGGAGACTTGAGCGGGTCGTAGTACGGCTTGAGCCGGTCAATTTGTACAGTCTCTCGCCCGCGACGACGGAGATCGGAAGATGGCGACACGGGTTCAACCACGTAATTAACGGGTGATGTTTGCGCAACCACGCGGTAGGGTGCATGGTACTTGGGAAGGAGCTTCGACAAAAGGCCCGGGGCAGCAACAGGCGAGACCTAAAGCCACACGAGGGAGTCGATGGCGAAAGGGTGAGGAGGTGGTTTCTGGTCATGACGCTGTTTTTGGCGATACTGTTGAGCAGGCGTCAACGAATGGGCAACTTGTCGGCATTTCTTGGCGTGATGATCGACCGTAGCAACAGGTGAGCAGTCGGCAGGGTCCGGCCGGTGTGGGAGAACCCTATCAATGGTGCTGGAGGGCTGGCGGCTGTAAAGCAGAAAGAATGGTGAGAACCCGGTAGTAGCTTGGGAGGCAGTGTTATATGCGTATTTGACAAAGGGAGGTACAGCATCCTAGTTGGAATGGTCTGACGCCACAAACATTGATAGCATGTCACCAAGAGTTCTCTTGAATCGTTCAGTTAAGCCATTCGTCTGTGGGTGATAAGCGGTAGTTGTGCGGTGAATAATTTGGCATTCCGATAGGACTGACTGCAGCACGTCCGTCCGAGAGAAATACGCGACCCCGATCGCTCAGCAGTTCACGAGGTGCGCCATGGCGGAGAACAAAGTTGTGTAGAATGAATGAGGCGACGTCTTTTGCTGCTGCGGCAGGTAAGGTGGCGGTTTCAGCATATGGTGTCAAATGATCTACGGCGACGACAATCCATCGGTTGCCAGCGCCAGTAGATGGAAGAGGCCCGTATAAATCAATGCCGACACGGTCAAATGGGTGAGCTGGGCAGGGAAGTGGCTGGAGAGGTGCGGTGGAGGGGTGCGAGACACATTTGTGGCGCTGGCAGGCAATGCAGGAGCGTACGTATTTGCGGATGAAGGTGTACATGCCGTGCCAATAGTAGCGTAGGCGAAGCCGTGTGTAGGTCTTCGACACTCCGCCGCGACCACACTGGGGGTCGGAGTGAAAAGCGGAGCATAAATCGGTTCGAAGATGGCGGGGCACGACTAAGAGCCATGTGCGGCCGTCATTGTGGTAGTTGCGGCGGTATAAAAGTCCGTCGCGGATGGTGAAATGCTGGGCCTGTCGGCGTAACGCTCGAGTTGCCGAAGCCGCCGGAGGGTTGGACAAAATATCGAATATCGTGACGATCCATGGGTCTTTTCGTTGCTCTGAGGCCATGTCCATGATGTCAAGTGGGGAGATATCATGACTGTCGGTAGGAGTACTGGCGTCTGAAGTAACTGGGAAGCGCGAGAGGGCATCGGCGTCAGAGTGTCTGCGTCCAGAGCGATAGACGACACGGATATCGTATTCTTGGAGGTGGAGGGCCCACCGAGCGAGGTGACCCGACGGGTCATTGAGGGTAGATAACCAGCAAAGAGCGTGATGATCCGTCACCACGTCAAAGGGTCGACCGTAGAGATATGGGCGAAATTTTTGAAGTGGCCATACGATGGCCAAGCACTCTTTTTCGGTTACTGGGTAATTGACCTCATGTTTTGTAAGGGCACGACTGGCATAAGCGACCACGTATTCGGCATTAGTGTTCTTACGTTGTGCGAGCACGGCACCAAGGCCTACACCACTGGCGTCAGTGTGAAGTTCTGTAGGTACGCTTGGGTCAAAATGGCGCAAGATTGGCGGAGACGTAAGTAGGCGGCGAAGAGTGGTAAACGCTTCCTCAGAGGCTTCCGACCAATTAGAAAGTGTATTGTCGCCTTGGAGAAGTTGGTTGAGGGGTGCCATCAGAATAGCGAAATTGCGAACGAATCGTCGAAAATAGGAGCATAGTCCAATGAAGCTGCGTAGTGCTTTCAAGTTAGTGGGATTTGGGAATTCGGATACGGCACGAAGTTTAGCAGTGTCGGGAAGAATGCCTTCTTTGGAGACAACGTGGCCTAGTATAGTCAGTTTTCTAGCTGCAAATAGGCACTTCTTCAAATTAAGCTAGAGACCAGCATTCCGGAGACCGGTGAAAACTTAATGTAAACGGCGAAGATGGGTCGGAAAATCTGGAGAAAACACGACAACATCATCGAGGTAGCAGAGACAAGTATGCCACTTCAGGCCGCGCAGGATGCCGTCCATCATGCGTTCAAAGGTGGCGGGTGCGTTTCACAGACCAAACTGCATGACAGTGAATTGGTACAAGCCATCTGGTGTTACCAACGCGGTTTTTGGACCGTCAGCATCAGCCATGGGCACCTGCCAGTAGCCAGAGTGGAGATCTAAGGAGGAAAAGAACTCCGCTCCTTGTAAACAGTCAAGTGCGTCGTCTATACGTGGCAACGGGTATACATCCTTTCGAGTAATCTTGTTAAGGCGTCGAAAATCAACGCAAAATCGTATGGTGCCATCTTTTTTCTTAACTAGGACGACTGGTGATGCCCAGGGACTACTAGAAGGCTGGATGGCACCGCTTTTGAGCATATCGTTCACCTGGGCCGCGATTTTGTAGCGATGTCTTATGACTTATTTTAGAATAGTCTTATCTTCCACCGCTCACGTCCGGCTGATCCCGTTGATAACGCGAGCGGACCATTGCTCTGACCACTGACAAAGCGCGATAAGCGCGAAAAGGCATTATTACTTTAAAGGCATCGCTACAAAATACCGGCCTTGGTCATCGATAACGCGTCTTTCGCTCGCCGGTACTCGGTACGGACGCTGCCGAATGGGTGCATGGATTCCGGTGTCGATAGTATGCGAAACAGTCGTTGTGCGGCCGAGTGACGTTGCTTGACAGTCAAAAGAGGAAGAGAAGCCTTGAAGCAAGTGAAGAAGTTTGGCTCGCTGCGTCGTCGTAAGGTCACTGGCAATGGACGGCGTGAAAGAACGTGGCAGCGACTGAGGAGGCGATTCTTCGAGTGCGGCAAGATAAGCGGAGTCGTCCATTCTGCCAAAGATTGAAGGTGAAGCCAATGACTCTGCTCTCCCAAGGCTTTCACGGCGGCGTAAAGTAATTGGTTAGGCCGACTGATTTGAGACACACATCAGAGAGACGCCAGTGATGAACTCGAGAACAGCGAACGGCAGTGGTAGTGACCGGCGGCGAACTAGAAGTTCAGAGGGCGTGAAGAGTACTGTGCCGGCATCTACAGAGTCACAAGATACACTGACAAGAGCAGAAGTCCAGGCAGGTATAATGGTATCTTCTGAAACGGTGATTTTGCGACAAGAGTCTTCTCGTTGGCATGGATAATATCTGTCGAAAACGGAAACAGCTCAATTTCGGCGCAGGCGCAGTCGATGATCGCATGATGTGTGAAGAGAAAGTCCCATCCTAATATGACGTCGTGAGAACATGATGGCAACACGATGAATTCGATGACATAGAGAACCTCCTGAATGACGACACGAGCGGTGCAGGCACCGGATGGCTCGACGTGCTGCCCGTTGGCCATCCGAAGGGATAATCCAGAAAGCGGTGCCGTCAATTTTCAAATTTTTGCGGCAAATACGGGCATCTATCGTTGAAAGTGCAGCACCGGTGTCGACAAGGGCTGGCGTCAATATTCCTTCTATTGCGATTTCAATAACATTTTTCGGTGAACTATTAGGCCTTATACATTTTGCTGACACCGCAGTTCTTGCCTCCTGAACTGCGATATTCAGTTTTCCTGGCGCAGAGCGCTCCCCCGACGGTGCATGGGCGAAACGGAGCGCCGGCGAGGAGATGGTGAACGGCGAGCGGAGAAAGAGGTCTCAGCGGCAGGAGGAGAATCATAGCTGTCCGAATAATTGCGCCGTTGTTGGAAACGTGGCGCATATGGAGGCACATTGTTGGAGCTGTTCGGTGCAAGCAAGCGACAGTGACGTGCCACGTGTCCAGCACGGCCACAATAAAAACAAATCGGACGGTTGTCATCCGTGCGCCAATGGTCTTCGAGGTCGTGCACGCTGTACCACTGATCGAGCGGGAGGGGATACAGGCGGGCGCAAAGGCGGGCGAAGTGGACCGTAGGTCTGCAGTCCAGGTCTCGCAGTGACTTCGGCGTACGTCAGGGGAGCGGCAGTCGGAGCCTGATGGAACGAAGGCGGGATGTGGTCGGCTACCTGCTCCTTGATGACATATTTCAGAGCGGGCGCCAATGGAGAACTCGACGGGCCGTGTGTAAGCGGCATCAGCGAAAGCTGACGGGCAACTTCTTCACGGACGAAGTCCTTGATCTGTGCTAACAGTGAAGTGTTATCCGGGGCAACAGCCAAGCTCGACATTGAAGTGGCCTGTGGAAGTGATTGGCGGGTGGCTACGCGTTGTTTGCGTAGTTCATCGAAGCTTTGGCAGAGACTGACCAGTTCTGACACTGTTTACGGGTTTTTCGCCAGCATCATCTGGAAGGCGTCGTCTTCAATGCCCTTTAAGATGTGCCTGATCTTCTCGGCATCAGCCATTGCGGCGTCAACGCGGTTACAGAGGTCGACAACATCTTCTATGTAACTGGTAAATGTTTCCCCGCTCTGTTGTGCACGACCACGCAAACGTTGCTCGGCGCGAAGCTTGCGAACTGCGGGGCGCCAGAATACCTCCGTTACGCTAGCTTTGAAGGCCACCCACGTCGTGAGATCACGTTCGTGGTTTCGGTGCCACACGCTGGCGACACCGCTCAAGTAAAACGACACGTAATTCCGCTTTTCGGTGTCGTCCCAGTGGTTGTGGGTGCTCACCCGGTCTTACTCAGCGAGTCAGTTTTCTACGTCATGATCTTCTGTACCACTAAAGATGGGTGGGTCGCGTTGACGTAACGGGTCAGGGAAGACCAAGGTAGGCACCGAGGCAGCGGGTTGTGGTTGTGGTGGTCCTTCTTCCGGCATAATGAAGACAGGCTGTAGTGTTCGGTTGCGAAGTTCCAGATTTCCGGTCGTACCCAGCACCTCCACCAATTGTAAAGGGGGTTTATTTGGGTCGTAGAGCGGCAGCGAGAAACGCAGCACCAGCAGGTAGGGCGTAGCCAGAGAGCGAACTGGGTACGAGCCACACGATGGCAACGGGGCTGTTCAGCATGCCGATATTCTTCCTCACAGACCAAAGATGGTGAGTGACTTGTGCCAAAGCGGCATTTCTTCAGGTTGAGCTGAACACCAGCGTCAATTAGGCACTGTAACATTTATTCTAGCCTGCAGAGATGGGTGGGAAAATCGGGCGAAAATATAACCAGATCCTCTAAGTAGTAGAGGCACGTTTTCCGCTTCAAACCACGCAAAAGGTTGTAAATCGTACGCTTAAATGTTGCGGGGGCGTTGCAAAGCGTGAAAGACATGACACGAAACTCCTATAGGCCATCTGTTGTTAGAATGAGCGTTTTAGGTTAGTGGTCTGGTGCCATGGACTTGCCAGCAGCCGATGCGTAAGCCGAAAGAGAAAAAAAACTCCGCGCATTGAAGGTAGTCAAGGGCATCGTCAATTCTCGGTAGAGGTCAAAAATCTTTACGCGTTATTTTGTTAAGACGATGCCAATCGACATAGAATCGAATCGATCCATCCTTATTCTTAACAAGAGCAACTGGGGATGCCCAGGAGTCATCCAGCTATACGACGTTTGGATGACGCCGCGCTTGAACATATGAGCTACTTGGTCGTCGATAACACAGTGGTCTGTCGCGCACACACGATGTTGGCTTTATCACAGTGGTGCACTGGTATACCCCGTGTCGATGCATTGACAAACAATTGACGTGCGGTCCAAGGAAACATGCTGGCAGTCGAAAGAATAACGGAACTTGTCGCGAAGGCGTAGAATACCGGCGCATTGGGAAACATTTGTGCCGACTGTTTATAACATCGGGCGAAGTGGGATCTTGCGCGGGGTTACAAACCACTCCTGCGACCTAATGTGTGGTGATGGAACCAGTTGGCATGTCAATGATATCAGCAGGGTCGACACACTAGACGCGGCCAACGTCTCCCCTTGATGCAAAGTGTGGGACGTGACAATTGGTTGCAGTCTGCTGACGCTGGCATGAACTTCTAAATGAGCGGAATGCAGCGGTGAACATATGTAATAGACTAAATTGGCAGATGGCGTAAAAACTCTGCTTGCATCAGCAACAATGTTGCATGACACCGTGGCAAGGGCAGAGGAGTGCGGTGGTATTGCAACGTTATTGCATCGTTAAGTACTTTATCCAGCCTCACGCGCGTTAAGAAGCGGGGCGTCGCGACGCGATTGAAATACCACTTCAGCACGAGAACATTCGATGACGGCCTGATTAGCGGAAAGAAAGTCTACGCCCAAAATAAGATCGGGGGAACCAGAATACAGCACCAAAAATCCGATATGTAGATGATGCCGTTAATCACTACGCGAGCAGTACAAGCAGCCGTAGGCGGGATGCGTTCTGCGCTGGCAGTACGAAGTCAAAGTTTGGCACTACTAACTGAAACTTCGACACCAATGTCGATGAAGGCGAGTGCAGCGACGCCGTCCACATATACGTCCACAACATTAGTCGGAGACGGAAGAGCTTTGGTCTTCACGCGGGTGACGCACTTTCTGCCTCTGGAACTGCGACGATGAGTTTTCCTGTTCCAGCGTAAAGGGAAGACGACGCATTGGTGAAAGCGAGCGGAGTCGAGGCGATGGCGAACGGCGGTCAACAAGAGAGCGGTGGTCCGAGTATGAAGAGTATGAAGGCCGGGTTTCGGAGATGAAGAAGACGACGGGCACTGGGAAACATATAGATCAGGGTGGAAGCTGCGGAGGTAGAGGCTATTCCGCGGCGACGGCAGAATCATGCGACGTGGCCATGTAGACCACATGCAAAACATATTGGCCGGTTGTCGGGAGTGCGCCATTCTCCACTGCTGTGTGGGTATACATCGGCTTAACGAAGCAAGGAGTTGGAAACAGTGGCACGGCGGATGGGAATGGCGCAATGGTCTGAGATGGTGACCGTGCGACAGCTTCGGCATTGCTGAGCGGCGCGTTAACCTCGGTATAGGCAACGCGAGTCGGCACCGTCGTAGTATCGCGGGCAGTCAGTTCTCAGCCATACCAGAGGTAGAAGGTAGAATAGCGAGCAGTTTCAAGAGGGGAAAAGTTGTAAGCAAGTGTAATGTAAGGTAGAGTCCCAGTCACTGTGGTTGGCTGAAACGTATTTCGATAGCATGTCTGTAAGGGCTGGGTTCAAACGCTCAGTGAGGCCGTTCGTTTGTGTATGGTAGGAAGTGGTAAGTTTATGCTGTATAGATCATAGACGCATGATGTCGTCAGTGATTTTGGACAGAAACGTAGCCACGATCTGTGAGTATTTGACATGGAGAACCATGACATGGAATGATATCCTGTAGGAGGAAGTCCGCAACTTCAGTTGCGCAACTGGCCGAAAGGCCGCTTGTTATAGCATAGCGCGTCGCGTAGTCCGCAGCGAAAGCAACCAGTTTGTTCCTCGATGTAGATTCCGTAAAGGGGCCGAGAAGATATAAACCGACACGATGGAAGGGCTAGTCCATGATGTCTAGTGGTTGCAGGTAACCAGCGGGGAGCTGGTATGGCTTCTTGCGTCGTTGGCATAGGTTACAAGCGGTGACGCAACATCGTAGGGAACGAGCAAGGCCCGGCTAGAACAAACGGTGGCACGCTCGGTCGTAGGTTCGAGATGCGCCGAGTTCTCCCACCGTTGGTAAGTCATGAACCTCTTCTAAAACAGATGAGGGGAATTGCTTAGGAATTACAAGAAGGAAATCAGAGCCTTCCGGGTGAAGATTACGACAGTACAGAGTACCGGCGCAGAGGACGAAGCGGCGCAGAGTAGCATCGACCGGAGAGTATGCAAAATGGTCGATGAGTACCTTGATGTAGGCGTCACGATGTTGCTTGTCGGCGATATGGAGGAGCTGTGGTAAGGAGAGAACGCAAGTAGCACTGTCAGAATTAGGGCTAGGACAGCACCTACGCCATGACCGCTGGCTTCTGTACGCAATTCTGTAGGGGCATCAGGGTCGAAGTGGGCGAGGATGGGTGGTGAGGTGAGAAAAGTGACAAGAGGAGAGAAGGCACCGGCTTCTGTGGTACCCCACGAGAATTGTACACCTTTTTTTTTTCAAAAGATTAGTGAGGGATCAAGCAATTGCCTCAAAATCTTGAACCAATCGACGTAAGCATGAGCATAGCCCTACAAAACTTCGAACGTCTGCCGCTGTCTTCGGAACCGAAAAATCTCGGACAGTGCGAGTTTTGTTGGGGTCAGGCTCTACTCTAGAAGCGTCGAGGAGATGGCCCAGGACCGTAGTTTTGCGGGCAGCCAAAACGACATTTTGACGAGTTGAGTTGCAGCTTGGCCTTTCAAAAAGCATCAAGTTTCGCTATTAGACGCGCAAGGTGCGCGTCCAACGTAGGCGATAAGACGATGACGTCGTCGAGGTAGCAGAGACATTAGGACATGAGCAACGAGGCCATCATACACTCAAATGTAGCCAGAGGGTTGCATATTTCAAAGGCTATCGCTTTAAATTGGTATAGGCCATTGAGTTTTATGAACGCGATATTTTCTTTGTCCAGATCGTCAATAGCTATCTGTCAATATCCTGAACGAAGATCAATAGAAGAGTAATAGCTGCAACCGTGGAGGCAGTCAAGAGTGTCGTCTATTGACCCTTTTCGCGGCGATCCCGTGGGCGCTGCCATGTTTGATCACGTGGTGACGCGTCCATTGCTTGCCTCAACAGCCTCCGTTGCCTCCTTGTTTACAATGGAAGTGTATGACGCCGGCGCGGCTTAGAAAACCTGTTTTCGGAGATATAGTAGACGGTGACTAGGTGGACGACACGAAGCTTTGATCACAGCTTCAGAGAAGATGCAAAAGCTCTTTCGGAGCTGATTAAGCTATGTCCAAACGGCGCAAGCAGCGTATACAAGGTGCTTGTTCTAAAAGCGGGGCTAAACATGTATTCCAAGCTATCCCGGCTTTCCGATTACGAATTCAGTCAGGATTAGTGCATGTGTTTTGCTCTTTGTTCTTTATTCGGCAAATATTTTGAAGCAGTGGATTGTCAGTTTCTGATTCAGTGAAGTTCCTCGGTGCGGCCACTATCTGATTATTTTCTGCTTAATCGCTCGCGGGTGTATTCAGTTCCGATAGATTTGTTCTTGCTGCGCACAATGCTTGAAACGTAGCTGTTTTGTGCATTGTAATACCTTGTAGCAAATGTATATTACAGCTAGTAACTCGCTTATTCTTGTGGACCGTCACGAGCCATTCAGCTTCGACCATTCGTGCACCATAGGTGTAGTCTGTCATTTATTGTGCGTATACAGTACGCATATATATTCAAGTGTGCGCCCATTTACTTATTCTTGATACGTCGGCGATAGAGTGGGCGTAAGTTTTTCTGCCATTTGGGACAGATGTGTATAGATAACGCGCGCGAAACTTACTATGACAGGAAGCGGCGCTACCCCCCTAGTCATTTTTAACGAGTGGTACTCACTCTTGCCGACGTTCTGGGGATGAAGCCCTTTTTTTGAAGTTTAGCGACACAAGGCTGGCGGATGAGCAAATTTTTGTATCCTCGAAGAAAGCCGTATCACGAAGTGCCGGTAACACGTTCAGACAGTTGCAGCAGTGGTCCGCGAACTTGGCCACACAGCTTGATTATATTCCTTAACATGCCAGTCACTATTTTTCCAGCCAACTACTGCACACGTCTTCAATCCACATGATTCAATCTAGCATTATTGGAGCATAGTGTGTTAGCGAAAAGTCAGTTGCATTTCCGACAGCTGATCGCACAGAAGCAAGGTAGAAGCAGTAATGGTTTCGTATTCGTGCGCGGTCGCTGAGGAGAGGTATGGCGCGCCGTCGTGAGTGCCATCTCGTTTCTCTCAAACAAACTGCTCCGCGAAAAGGGTCAATACGTGGAAGCGAGTAGACGTCTTTCTGAGTAATTTTGTTCAGATGACGGTAGTCTAAACGGAAGCGCAACGTGCAGTCTTTCTTGTTACCCAAAACTACACGTGACGCCCAGGGACTCTAAGAGTGCTCAATCATGTTTTATCAAGCATTTTGTTAACTTTACTTTGAACTTCTCGGCTTTCGGATAGAGCAACTCCATATCATCGTCGGTGAATAGGCGTAGAGGCTTTGCGGTGAGCGACTGGCCCAAGGGGTGATTGCCGAAGTCTAAAATGTCTCGGTATGACGATAAAACTTTGCAAAAGTCTTCAGCCTGTGCAGAGAACAGGTCCGCCGCAACCATTTTCTTTATGTTGAGGTCGGCTTCCGAGGCTGGTGTGAAGGGCCTGCTAAGACGGAAGAATCGTCGGTTGATAAAGCCGCCACTTCATGGTCGCCGAGAGAATCAACGTTGGTAAGGCAAATACCTTGCGGTAGTACTAGTAGTAAACAACTTTATTGAGGTCCTGAGAAACTAGTCAGGGAGGCCTGCTAGCCATTGGCTAGTCCCATGTCGGAACAGAGAGGCTGTGCCTCACCGCTCGTTCACGGGCCCTCTGGACAGCCAGGAGCTGGACGTCTTGTCTGGGGTCTGTGATGGCCTTCGTCCGGTCTCCTTCTTGGTTATAATCGTGTAACACAGGGCACTGCCAGAGCACACAATTTAATGAGCGAAATTCAGTGCCACAATCCGGGCACAATGGATCAATTTCGGGGTGGAACATGTTCAGAAAGCCCATGGAGGGTAGAGTTTGATTTGCCAATCCAAAGTTAAAAATAGGCATGCGAGTCTCGTTAGCTGTAATAGTACACTGTGAGGCGCGGTGACGTCATACTGCTGTATAATGTCGGGAAGAGAAGTGACGAGGTACTCTCCGTCAGGAACAGGTGGAGAAGACGACGTTTCAATATAGACTGATCAGTTTCGTGGCAGGCGAAGAAAGGCGATTGGGCGTAAGCGGCACGAGGTTGCGTTCAGAAGGTTCTCAGAGAATCTGCCACTCAAGACGAAGGGTAGTGGCGGAGTCCAATAATTAGGTCGTGAGAGTAATGAGCAATAACGGTAAGAACTGTAGTGTTGCGGCCTGCGATGCTGACATGTGCCGCACACATTCCGACAATAGGGACAGTACCGCCATCCGCAACGCGGACGACTCGTGCCGACGATAGGGTCAGGAGATTTTGGAGTCATCATCGGACAGCAGCACTCAAAGTAGAAAGTTGGGCTTCTGTACCAATCAGTGCAGTGACAGGAAATCCGTCAACGTCAACAATGTTTGGTTCGTAGGTAACCTGAGCAGAGGATTTGAAGGCAGGGTCGACAACGCAGCTTCACCTCCTGAAGCTACAATGCCTAGTTTTCTGGCTGGGTGCGGGCGGCGATAGGCGGTGAAGAGAAGGCGGGGTTGGGGAAATTGAGACTGATGGCGTCGATGTGAAGGTGACCGGCCGTAGCGAAGATTCGGAGCTGGGTATCAGCGGCATGCAGTAAGTTCATGGCGGGTGGCATAGGGAGCAGTAGATCCACAGGTGCGGGAATAAGCGCCGGCGTATGTCAGATACGGTGGTGACCATGGGTTGCGGCAGTGACGAGTGACGTGGCCGATGCGACAGCAGTGAAATCAGTTAGGCTTGTCATCAGTGGTACGCCTTTCGGGCGGGTTGCGATATGTGGCGGAAAAGGACTACCGGAGACGAGGAGCGTCGCTAGAGAACTGGAGAACGCTGGATTGTGTCGACGAACACACGGAATTTAGACCCATGTTCTAAAATTCCTCTCGGACGACGGCCTGAATCATCGCAATCGGGGTTTCTGGCGGATCAGGAACCATGGCGGAGAAGGCTGGCAAATAGGCGGCCTCGAGTTCGGGGCGAACAATGCGGGTTACATTGTCACAAGTGGTGGGCTGACGGGATCGACCCTCACATGCCGACGTAGCAGCAGTATTCGCTAACCGCGCGATGTGGTGTGTGATACGGCGGCTCTTAGGTTGTTCGAGGTGACAGCATTCTTTCATGATGGCGTCGATAGTCGAGACTTCGCCGAAAACACGCAAGCGAAAATCGTCGTCCGCGATTCCTTTTATTATATTAGCCGCTTAATCTGTGTCAGACATAGTTTGGTCGGCTTTGCGGCAAAGAGCGAAGACGCCTAGAATGTATGAAACGTACGGCTCTGTAGATATCTGAACACGAGTCGCAAGAGCCTTTCTCGCGGCAACCTTCCGCGCATAGAGAGCGCGATCCTTACTAAGGGAGTTAGACCTCAAGCAAGTTCTGCCATACGGCAAATAACGTGTTTTAAAAGAAACCGCCAGAGGCGCATTAAGTGGTGTTTGGTTTTTCTACAAGTACAAGAATGTACGTTCTAATTACGCTCGTAGCTATTATGACTAACGCTCCTTCCATAAAAACATTATTGAATATTGTTACGCTTGGAAAGACACACACAAAAGAGACTATTTGCACTGTATCTAAACTGCAGCCAGTCTGCAAGTACACTCGCTAATAAACATATTAGCGCTGACAGCCACGCTAGCCACCCTGTACTTACCTGTGTATTCCTTTGCTGCGTGGCGATGTAGTCCCTGTGTTCCGCTATACCCGAACGATGACCTCCTGGGCTTTCCTTTTACTTTATCTACTGTGCCGGTGTCAGTCACTAATGACCACACCGACCATTTCACTACTATAGCACGACAAAGGCTACGTTTGCATGAACCTAACCCAAGCGGGTCGAGTCAAAAATCGGGCTGACCGAGCCTAACGTGACCGCTTTTGCATGAACTCGCTTCTGATGAGTCTGGACAACAACGGCACAAAGCGCCGAGCTGAGACGTCAACGCATTCGAAGTGGGCTTCTGGTTCTCCGTTGCCATCTGCAACAGCTCTATTTTGTGGGTCTGATCGCTACGATGAGGTTGTATTGCACAGTGCTTGTCTTGGCCTCGTCCTGATGCTATTCCCGCTGCCGGCGCGTAAATGGTGACGTCACAGTGTTCGCACGCAAATGTCTGCGCTGGCGGGCCCCACCCGCCTGCGTGTACAGGCACTCTGCAAATGGGTCGGGCTGGGTTATCCTACTCCATGCACTCGGGCTGGCTGAGTCCGAACTCGACAGGCATATTCCAGCTCAGCAAGCCGACTCGACCCGACTCGACTTGAGTCATGCAAATGCGCTGAAAGAAGAGAAAAACATGGTGCCAAGTGGCCTAGGTCGAGAGTATTGTGGAGCAACAAGCATTCCCCACTCAGTGGCTGCGTGGTGCAGCATCCATACCCGAAATGTAGTGTATACAAAGGAAGTACAACCGAGAACAAGTCTTTCAGCCGCCGTATTGTCCACTGCTCGAGGAGTTTCAGAGGCGATGCGTTAGTCTTCTGTTTACAATTTTGATATACGTTTGGATTCACTGGCAAGATCACATCAAAATGAGCGAATCAAAGGGCGTGAGATTTGCGCCTTCGTGCCGTTGCGTTCTTGCTTAGCAACTGAGTCCGAGTGCAGAAAGCCGCATAAACAATTGGGTTAGGGCACTTCGCTAATTGTTTCAGGTTACTGCCAAACAGATGTCACCCTCATTTCAACCACGTAGGTCGCTCTGCTTTCTGAGAACCAGGAATACTTCACAAATTAACGTCGAAGTAGCTGGTCAAGTACAGCCGCGACTGCGTCTGCGTAGAGCGCGCGAGCAGCCGGCCTTGCTCTGCGGGGCCACGCCTTGCGGCAGTTGCGGGGTCTGACGAGGTCTGCCCCGGAGCATGCGCGGCCTAATAGACATGCAGTTTGGCGCACGCTGCTTTAAATCATAAATTATGTTGGTAAGCGCACGTGTTTGGCCGGCTGTGCGCATTACCCGAGGGCGCCGTCTTACTACGCGCGATGGCAAAGGAATTGCGCACGTGAGTGATATCGTGTGCGATTCTGTCACGGCACTTGATATGAAAAACTATGTCTTCACCCATCCCAGATAATGTTATCGGCCAATGAAATGACAACATCGCATGCGTGCTGTTACATTAGACATAGAAATATCAATCCTTTTCGCAGAATCTATTCGCAATGGCTCCCCGACTCACAGCGGATGAGCGACGCGCAATTGCTAATATGGGGCGCACAATGCCCCAAAAAGAGATATGAGCAGCTACCCGCTGCCCTATGCGCACAGTTAACAGGTCCTTCAGGTTGCTTATTATGAAGGACGATTTAGTGATGCTCCACGTGCAAGTCGACAGCGGGTGGCAACAGAAGATGAGGACTGCTTAATCGTGGCAGCAGCTGTGACCGGTCCTTACTTCATCGCCAAAGAAATAAGGGACGAAGTTGTACTCGGAAATATCAGCCTTACTACAATCAAGAGACGGCTTCACGAAGCCGGTATAAGGAGCAGAGTATCAGCGCAAAAAGTTATGCTGAATGAAGGCACCGCAATGAGCGACTTGAATTAGCGTCTGCGGTCGAGTCTTGGTGCGCGAACAACTGGCGCATGGTTGTGTTCACGGATGAGGCCTCGTTCTGCACCCACTGGGACCAGCAGAGGAGGGTGTGGAATCCGCGCAACTGCCGGTATGCCATGTATTCCTACCATTGTTACTGGCTGCGAGCGCTGGGTAGTTCCCTACTTCTTTCAGGAACAGCGTTGCTTGAAAATGAAAGCGTCTTTTGAGTAATCTCTCAAGCTTCTAAGCAGTTACGACATGTAATACAATAATATTTCACTTCAGCATTGCAACTAATACTTTTTTTTCTTCCTGCATGGTCTCGGAGTTCGCCTTACTCCGCAAAGTTTTAATTGACATCAAGCACTTCCCTTTCTTTTTTTTGTAGCATGGTCCATGCTGATTTACCAAAATTTAACCTCGGTCAAAATGTCAACGCAACAGCCGTCAGTTTAATGCATATGTCAATGGCACATCTCCCGCAGGTACGACTACCGCTATGTCTTGGGTACTCGTTCAAGCGGGCGCACCACTTTTCACGTGTGGGGCGCGGTCAGCCACACAGGTTTGGGACAATTGCATCGATTTTTAGGGAAGATTACCTCTGAAACGTAAATGGACGTTTTGGAGACAGTGCTCATTCCGCAGTCTCGATGGCCTCTTCGCGGATGGACTTTACTAGCTACAACAGGACAACGCACCAATCCACACATCAAAGGCAGTGGAGCAGACGCTGCACAATTTATGTGTGACAAGGCTAAGATGGCCTGCGAGATGCCCCGCTTTAAATATCATAGAAAATGTGTGTGCAATGATGAAGTCAAGAAGAAGAAGAAGTAGTTTATTGATGTGAAAAAGTAGAGAGGTCGCCCGGAATATGGAGCATCTGGCCTGCTACTCTACGTAAGGAAAGGGGAGGAGGGGAAAAAAGAGGGTCACAATGGGGGATGATAATGGGAGGAACTAGGTGAAAGGACACATTGCACAGATGATTATCACAAGCGTGAGTCCAGGCCCGTGTCGCCTAAGAAGCGTGAAAAAGCACGCATTGCCTCTGTTGTCTGACAACTCTGTGGCCCTGCGCCTAGCAAGAGGTCCTCCGACAGTGGTCTATTATATAAATGACTCAAGGTGGCTGCCAGTGTGAGTCTTTCGCGTGCATACTCAGGGCACACCACGAGCACATGGTCTATAGTCTCTATAACACCACACACTGAACATTCCGGGGAGTCTGTCCGTCCAATGATGTGCAAATATTTGCGCGTGAAAGCGACGCCTAGTCGCAGTCTGTATCAAGCATGTATGAGGGCGTGGAATTCCACGTAGAACAGGAAATTGCATATCGGGATCCAGCCTTTTAAGGCGAACGTGACGAACGTGACGTGATGATGAAGTCAAATCAAGCCAAAAAAGCAGGTCTAGCCGCAGTCACCACTGTCGAGCTTTTGTTAGCTAATAAAGAGGAGTGGGGCGGCCTCCGACAGCTGCCAGACCTTGTGAATCAGCTGTACGACTTGCTTCCCAAGAGGATCGAAACTGTGAAACAAAATCGTGGGGGACCCATTCTCTATTAGAAAACAGGTTCTATTTCTCGTTCCGTATTTCAGCAGAAATAAAGGTTGCACTTTTTCTCAGTGTTACCATGTTTATTTTTAAAAAGTACAAGTCGTCGTGTAACCCTACTGATCCAACGAAGTGGTCATTGTTGCTAGCTCTAATGACTATAGTATTGAGCATAATGCAGTTTCTTCCAAATAAGGACAAGGGAGTCACAAAAAGACGGGGATTTGAAATAGTCTGCAGCGGCCTAACTAGGGGAACCTCAGGAAGGAGGCAACATTTCAACCTCAAGGCCCCTTGTGCAAATGTTCTCCGTACGCTAAACCTTCTTTTCTTCGGCAATGGCTGATCACTCCACGTCCTTTAATAAATAATGTTGAGCCAAAATACAAAATAACACATTATCTATAAGTGCCAAGGGTAGGCAAAAGATGGCATCAAAAAGTAATGCCTCGATTTTCTTTTTACGCCGTTGGTGGCATTACGATTTTTTCGTATCACCGCCTATTCGGAACGGCCAGAAAGCGCGCATAGTTTGTTGTGAGAGTCGGGCGCGTGTTATCAGCTGAAACGCGTCATCTTTTGGCATGGAGATAGCGAGAGCGCCCCGAGGAAGCGTACATATTCGGTTAAACAACGGCCCTTTTCTACGTTGCCACTCGTGCAATGCCGGTCTGCATTTATGTTAGGCCGCGCATGCTTCTGGGCACAGTGCATCAGATCCCGCAACTGCCGCATGGTGTCGCTCCGCAGAGCAAGGCCGTCTGCTCGCGCGCTAAATATAGACGTGGATGTGGCTGTACATGGTCTACTCAGCTTATTATCATTATTCCTATTAAATGTTGTGGTTCAATTTAACTAACGACTCTACCGCAGCGAAACCCTCAGGATTCTTCCCCAGTGCCAGTGCACAGCTTCCTTCACCCATAAAGTCGAAGACAACGAGAATCGACGTTAACTCCATATATTATGGTGCTTCTGAGGCCATTAGCTCGGTGTCAGTGCGATTCGAGACGCAAGCCATGCGACAGGCCCTCATGCTTTGGAACCGGTTGTCACCAACAAGGCAGCGGTGACCGTGGTAGTTGGCAGATGACACCTTCAGGCAACGCAGCGGACTTCTTTCGTCTTCGTCCGCCGCGGTTACAGCGAAGTATGGGAACCGCAGCTGGTCACTGTAGCAGTGGTCCGGCCGGCTAGAGACTCGGCACAGCCGGCTCCTGCCGCGGCGTCCAACGCACGTGGCCAAGCATTCCTCACGAGAGACGAACGCACCGCCACCGCCATGAGCCGGGCACAGGCCCGACGTGAAGTTCCAGCGCCGGCATGATTTCCCGTCGAAGTGCCACCACGCACCCAGAATATCTCCACTGCGTGCAACAGAGTGGCGGGATGTGTTAAGATGTGTTCTGTTAAGACGCCTAATTATTAATTTTCTGCGACATCCATCTTTGTCGGTTATTTATACACTTGACACATGTACTTGTTCATCCTATTTCCAGGGACCACATTTGACCCGCTAACAAATTTAAGGTTGTCGCTCAGCGCAAGACTGTGATTTGGAACTTACGCGAATGTTATCGTTGATTCTAGTTGTTGTCTTTGTTATCACCGAGCCCTGTGTAATCATATTGCATTATGTGCGTGATGCCAACAGTGTTGTACTTTGTGGAAGGTACGCGAGCACCAGCGATTACGCTGGATCTTTCAACGAGCCATGTATAAAAGCCGACGCGCTTGACCGGTAGATCAGGTTTCGACGATCAAGTTTCAAGTTTATTGTTCTTCTAGTACAGACTAGAAACGTCCTCCGGGGCTAAAAGCTGCTGTCAGCAGCTTGACTGGACCCAGGATCGCCGAGTGTCGTCGCAGCTATCGTTCTGCTCTGAGTGTAACTTATTATTTTCTGTGCACATGTTCAGCCAATAGAGAGTTAGTTTTGTGAGTTGGTTTGTGCCAACTAGGCACAAACCGTCACCACACCTTTACCGTCACCATAACGTGATATTATGTAGACCATTTTTGCTGATCTCCTCTTACTAATCAGGGTTACTCATATTGTCGGAATCAACAAAGGAGAATTACGAGGGCCATTATGAGCATACGAGATCAGTCACCCCGCCTTGTCATTGGCGTGTTCGCTTAAGTTGCTTCGTGCAATAGCAACGTCGCGGAAACGTGCTGCCCCAACGCATGAGACATTTTTAGGTATTGTTGCATTGTAAATGCCAGTGAGAGATTGTCTTTCCTGCGTTAATTACCTCAAAAGCATAGGTGCTGCTGTGTTGGCATTGCTCTTATTTTTTGATGAAAGTAACACGGACAAAATATTGAATCGCAGTATATACAACTTGTATATAGTACGGTGCACGTACTGCCTTGTATGTTTTCGGAGCTTGCATAAAGCAGCTTCATGTGTGTTCCTGTTACTACTTTCGCAGCGGAAGCACTTGACGCATAATGAAACTGGTTCGACAAAATCAAAATATGATGATGATGATGACGATGAATGTGGCGTTTTGTGGCGCAAGGGCCTAGTATGGGCACAAAAACAAAATATTAGGGTCTCTGACCCATGCTCCCAATTCTGAACAAGGAATCCCCTCCGCCCTCCCCCATATGGGATCTAAAAGGTCAGTAATAATTTCGAATTGGTCAGTGATCGTAGTACTTTGCTTTTGTAAAACATGCCGCCTGACCACACGAACTTTTGTCGAACTTTTGACTCTAACAAAGCTCGGTCTTCGTCATCACATTTCGAGGAGCATTTAGAGCTGTCTTAAACATGCATCGTTTTCAGGCGGCAATGATGCGGCTTATATTATAGAATGACGATGCAAATCAGGTGGACATGAACGTATACGAACATATACACATTCACGTTTCCTATTCTATGTCTACGTCAGGTTTGTACCTTAGAAGATAGCATTCTTCTTGCTTTCCTTTCATGCGAATAGGGCTGCCAACAGAACGCTTCTTGCTCTCCGCGCCTCTCAGCTTCTGCCTCAGGAATGTAGCGGCGGAGGCATCAGTTGGTTCCAGTATAGGCTTCTCACCGCGAGCAGGGTTGCGCGCTTTGCTCACTCCAGTCGTGCCGCCATTCGCGTGGGCGTCACATGGAACTCTAACGTTCAGCAGATAAGCCGACGTGAGAGCAGCAGTGCTATGCTTTGTAAATTTGTTCGATGCCGACAGCGCCGGTATTTGGTTTGCTGCTCATGCCGTTCACTTTAGCAACAACAGTCTTGACTTGACATTTGCGGTATCATCTGCAGCCATTGAATAGTCGCTAAGTGCCATGCTGCGCCATACTTAAACTGCCTGGGTGTTGCGTCGCCATCAGAAACGCGCATATTAAATCACAGCTTTGCTTTCGGGATGAGATAGATTTAGATTTTAAGGACATCATAAAACCCACCGTAGTGGATAAGCGCGCAGAAGATGCATGTTTGAGTTCCGTTTTAAACTGGCGAGAATGACTCGAAATGCTGTAGCCCATCGATCAGTGAAGAGTGACGCTGCACTACTTTAGCCAAAAACGAGAAGATCGACGATGGCGAGAGGTGGCCAAGGTGATATCGAACAATGATAAACATCGCTTACTTCGACAATCAACTTCGATGGTTTATTTGGCATCATTCTTTATATATGCTATTAGTGCCTTGTAAAACGGATAAAAAAAACCAGCGGAAACACACGAGACCAGATGAAGGAGACGACGGGACCAGCCAGCTGGCTGACTAGCTGACTAGCTGGACTAGTCCAGCTAGTCCCGTCGTCTTCTTCATCTGGTCTCTTGTGTGTTTCCGCTTGTTTTATAGCGCAGCTTTTAAAGGGCCCCTAAACCACCCAGAGGTCGAAATTTAGTTGTGGGGTTGCAGTCGTGCACGAGTCTACAACGAACACGTAGGCGCGAGAATTTTTTTGGAAATGGTGCCCTAATAGCGGAGTTACACGCGTTTGAGGATCGAAACACGGCCCTCACTCGTTTCGCTCTTTCCTTCTCTACTCTCCTCGTCGGCTGGTCTCTCCTCCTCGCCGAGTGCTCCTCCAAATGTCACGTGACATACGCCATCGCGCTTCTCAATACACTGTCGACTTCCGGTTAAGGCACGCCCACGCTAGCGGTACTAGCCACTGTACTAGCGGCAAATATACCGACGGCGAACCGGCCTCCGGTGCCGTAGAACGTCTGTCCCTCGAGTTGTGTTCAAAGTAGATGGCAGTTCGGCCGGCGCACCGCCCACCGCACGAATGACGGGCCCGTCGACGACCGCGAAGCTGCGCGCCTCCTTCACCGGCGACGTAAACATTGGCTGTAGGTTCTGTTCCAAGCGAAGTAATTTCCGCTAGATAAAGCGGTGCGTAAATTGTACATTTTATGAAAAAAGGAAATCCACTGTCAAGCGGTAAACATGAATCAGAGTTCCGATACTTGTCGAGCTCAGCTGCAGTGCGCGGCTATCGACGGCAGACGACCGGCTCGGCTGTGCTCGCATCGCAGCCGACGGCGACGCTAATATCAGCGTATTTTCCTCTTTGTATACAATAATTGCGAAGAACGACAACAACGGTAAGGAAATATTGCGGCTTGTCAGTGTCGGCGATTCATTCCGAAGTGCAGTCCGCTTTAGCTTTGAAGTGAACCGGGGGAGGCCTAGTGACGATATCGGCGCCGTCGAGTCCTCCCCACGGCAAGGAAATCTCGCCGTTCGTAAGAAAAACCACCGTCGAACGGCGGCCCGCGTATGGCGAGCGGCGTGTGGCGAGTTACCGTGCCGGTAACGTGGACGGACCTTAGCCGCGACTCAGCGCCCTCGGCTACCCGCTGTTGCTGCCGTGCCAGCCCGTGCTCATTCAAAGCGTGTCGCTATGGACCCTGCGTTGCATGAACGTCTAGAAGGGCCAACTTGGTCGTACTCTGTTCGCGCAGCTAATCAGACCGCTAAGCACGACTGTGTTGGAACGCGAGTGATTTGGCATGCGCGCACTTGCGTTGCGGGCTGTAATTACCGATTCGCAAGTACGCACAAGCGAGCAACACGACGAGGAAGAACAGGGAGCGCGTGTACCTGCTAGCAGACTAATCGAAAGTCGTAGGTTCTTGCTCGACCAATTGACATCGCTTCCCCCGTTGACATGATCTGATGTACCCTGATGACATCACGACGACCGCTGAGGATACCGGAAAGGCTCGGAGAGGAGCACGGCATAGTTTTTTTTTTATTTTGTGGCGCACCCGCGGTGCGGAGCGCTGCAGCGTTTGGCATCGTTGATCGTGACAGCATTCTGAACTCGATGCGCGTGTTTACTTGACATCTTTAAAAAATATCGGAGGTGGTTTAGGGGCCCTTTAAGCGCCCGTTCCTGCGGCGAGTGTCCTCGGCGTCGGCGGTTTAACCGAGAGAACGAGCACCGAGAAAAATGAAAGCGAATGCGGAGTGCAGCGGGGGATGAAAGAAGCAAGGGAGAAAGTGGAGAGGAGGGTGCAGCGCAACCAGGAGGCAGAAAGCGGAGGAGGGTACGGCCAAAAGGGTGTGGAGGAAGGCGGAGTGCCGGTGGTGGTGGTGGAAAACTTTTATTGAGAAGACCCGAAGTAAAGAAAATTAAAAAGCAGCGTTGTGGGCAGGCCTCAGTCTGCCGGTTATGGCGTCCATGCCGTGCCTAGTCGCGACGTCCTCTGCCCAGGTCACCAGCCGGAGTTGGAGATCCGGCTCGGTGCTGGACAAAGCAGCCTCCCACTGCTGCGGACTGGTTAGGTGCCAAGAGGCAGGGGGCAAGAGCGCCGGGCAGGACAATAAGATGTGATCGTAATTGGCGCGGGAGATTTCACATAAGCGGCAGGCCGGCGAGTACGTCCCGGGGTGGAAGAGGGCAAGACGTGCAGGAGTAAGAAAGGTGTCGGCCTGAAGGTGGCGCCACAAGTGTTGGTGGTGCTAGGAAAGGGATTTGTGCGGTGGGGGGAAGGTGAGACGAGATAGGCGGTAGTGCAATGTGATGTGGTACGTGAGGAGCGCGTCGCGCGTATCCATTCCCGGCGGGGGCGGGCTTGCTCGGTCAGTCGAATCGCGAGCGATGGAATTGGCCGCCTCGTTGCCAGGATGGGCCGCGTGAGTGGGCACCCAGATGATTTGGATTCTGCGAGAGGGAACAGTGTCGGAACGCAAGATACCGGAGGCCGGGGATGCCACCCGTCGAACCGCGTAGTTGTAGACTGCAGGCTTGGAATCACTGAAAATGTATTCCGCGGAGGTTTGCGTGATGGCAAGGGCAATAGCTGCCTCTTCGGCCTCGACCGAGGTCGAAGTGTATACTGAGGCAGTAAGAGTGGGTCGGAAAGAGTTGTCACTGACTGCAAGGGCATGGGCTGGGTAGTGGCGGTACGGGGCGGCATCCACGTAAGCCACGGCGGGTTGCCGTTCGTACTGACGCCAGAGCGCGGAGGCTCGCGCTGCTCTACGGGACGGGTGGTGTTCAGGGTGCATATTCTTAGGGAGGGGATTAACGGTTAGCAGGGAGTAGACGTGGGAAGGGAGGGGCAGTGAGGTGGGAAGAGGGGTAAGAGGGGAGAGTTTAAGGGCAGAGAGGAGTGCCGGTGGCGACCAGGCATGCGGCCAGCGGGAAACAAAGCGCTGGCGTGGGCTTCGGACACACTGCAGTTGCACTACTTCGCCTGCTGTACCGTCACCGCTAGAGAATGCGCTCCGCGCGAGCCACACATTCCCGTGTTCAGGCTTTCTTTCTGAACTAGGAGCGACGCAACCAGTGGAAATCTTTCCTCTGCCACTGCTGCTAAACAAGCTGCCTGAGCAGAGGCTCACTGCCACCGAGAGCACCCGGTCGTTCAGAATCAAATTCCTTGCCATAATATATCGGGAATTCAAAACACCTCAACAGCTGCGCTCGAAATTTGCATTAGCGAGCATCACAATTCTCGGTCAATTTTATTACCCGTTTTACAAAGCGCCAATTAGCCTAGTTCACCGTTTTGCTACATTCATGCCTTATTCACGCTGAAATTTTGCACCGATATGGCCCCTGCGAACACATTTTTGTACGTGAGCGCATGTCGTAGCTTATGGCGATCGAGACTGACACTGCTATAGAATAATAAATATTTACCGGCTTTTTTGGTGCGAAAACCCTATTTGTATTTTTTCAATTTTTGAAGCAGATGACATAAACATTGCGGCCAAACCCACCTCACGATGACTGTCGATGTTTTTACGTAAGCACTGAATCAATGAAGCGACACAACGTATTGCCGCCATCGGAGAGAGTTATCACGCGTGTGGCGCAGCAGGGTTCCTCTTTTGCGCTCCCCTAAAAACACTCGGCGCCATGTAGCACCGCCGCCGCGAAGCCTGTATATGTGCCTTCCGAAATTCACGGCTTGCCGATGCGTGCGAACACCGAGAAACCCCTCCTTCGGAAACCGGTGTCCCCTCTCGCGCTTTTTTTGGACACTGTGCGCCTTCTAGGTACTGGTGAGAAGGCCGCGTGTGGCCTCCAACACGAGAAGTGTGGCGTGCCGGTGCCTGCGAACGCTGAGAATTGTTTCCTCACTTGGCGCACACTCAAGGGCCCACACTCAGTGACCCAAGTTGGCGATAGGTTCATTGGAGAACGGCACATATACCCAGTATCCCCCAATTAAATTGGCGTCAAAGACCTTCATTGAAGAGTGGCACACAACTACTAGCAGATGCCCAGTGACCCCAAGTTGGCATCGAAGAGGTTCATTGAAGACCAGCACAGACCGAGTGGCACATACCCAGTGCTGCTAGTCGGCCTCAAAAGTTTCTTCAAATAGCGGTACTTACCCAGTCCCGCATCTACATTAACTCATGTCGGCATGAAAGAGGTTCGTTGAAGAGCTGCACGTATTATGTTGAGATTGGCATATGCACATACTTAGTTACCCAAGTTGGTCCAGTGGTTGGTTTAGAACCCAGTTACCTTAGCATAAGAGCCCGATGCGCCAGCAATTCAACCACGGGCCACCAACCGTTGACCCAGGTAGGCGAGAAAACATTTAGTTACAAACATACATAGATACAAGCACAAATAGATAGTTAGATAGGTAGATAGATAGCCCTCGAAAAGTGCGTGAAGTACCCTAAGTATGCGAACGCATTGAAAAATCTGTTGAAGCCACGGCGGCCGCATTTCGATGGGGGCGAAATGCGAAAACACCCGTGTACTTAGATTTAGGTGCACGTTGAAGAACCCCAGGTGGTCGAAATTTCCGGAGTCCCCCACTACGGCGTGCCTCATAATCATATCGTGGTTTCGGCACGTAAAACCCCATAATTTTTTTTAATTTCTGCTGAAGTTTATTTTTGCTTCGCTATTGGTTTGAAAGTATGAAATGGTATCAACGTTTTAGCGCTTAGTCGCCAACATAGAGTTAGTATAAACCACTCTAGAAGAAAAGCTCCCCATAGCGCCCAGGCATTCAAATCGGCAACCGCAAGGGAGCTGCCATGCTGCTACTCTGTGGAGGTGCGCAGGCGCAGACGACGAGATGCGAGTGAGACGAGACAAGCAGTCAACGCTGTCCCTAACCTGAACTGAACTTGTGGCCGTAACCTTTGTAACGGGGGTGCAGTATTCATACATACTTACGCCAAAAAATAAAGAAAAAATGAAAAAAAAACCTTGCACTCGGCCGCGCAACGCTTGAAACAGCGAAGCTGGGCGATCCCGGAAGTGCGCGCGAACATTTCATCTAATTACTCATGATGATGATAATTTCTTTTCGTGCGTCTCGGACTCAAGGCCGTCACTGCGCGTTCAAATAGCACAGCTTGCAACACCGACACCTCGTTCCAGGAGACCCGATACGTGAATGCGTCTCTCTCTCTCTCGATCTCATAAGCGCAAAACCTCTTCACCTCGCAGAACGTGAGCGTACGAACGCGCCAACTCCGGACGAAGACGACGATGCTCGAATGCAATCTTATGGTTCACATAAATGCATGTTCTGCAAGCGTGGTTGTATAGCCTAGTGGTTGCGACGCTCGCCTTGAGACCGGGGGTATGCGGGCTCGAACCCCGCCTCGGCAAGAAAGTTTATTAGAGAGTTTTAGAATAGGGGCCCCAAAGAAATAGCGTCGACACCACTGCGCATACGCGAGACGCAAACTGAGTTTGGGTTTTACGTTGGGCACGCTATTTCACAGATTTAGCGGGAGCCGCAAAAGCTTTGCGTCAACGAACATGGCGACACTCATCGAAGCGACTACTCTCCGAGTACATAACTGGGCTTGATTCGTAAGCTTGGAGAAGTGACTGCGGTTATTGCTTCTCAACTAACGTGTGCAATGAAGATTGATTCATTAGACGCTGCTGGGGATTCCGAATTCGATTTTATATTTCATGGCTCGTAGGCCTAAAGCAGATTAGCTTGGCTGGTGAAGGCACGTAAAGATGATTACTCAATTTAAGCGCAACAAATCGCTTGCTGCTAATAGTATAACCTCTCAATTGTAATCAAACGCAAATCCACGAAAGTCAAAATTACTCTTATCATAAAATGGTATAGTTTATTTATAGCTTTTCTTTGACACCGTAGTGGCGGTGCAAGCGCAAGACGCTATTCGCAAACGCAAATCCCTATTCTAAAACTCTTCACTCCTCCATGCCCCAATGCTAACACCCGCAAAGCTCTTTTGGGGGCCAAGCTTTTGGGTCACCTATTCTAAAACTCTTTATTTTCTTTCTTGGAAGTTGCTTGACACGCACCACAAATTACGACTGGCTTAAACAAATTCGCTGTTAAAAAGAAAAAAAGGCAACGTTGTAAAAGAAAAATCACCGCCCCCTCCACTCCGTGAAGATGGTGGAACACCGAAGCAGTGCATTCACGGGTGCTTGGCTGGCCCGAACGGTGCTACTTGCGGGGGATGGGATGCGTCGGCGTCCTCGGGCGACGGCGTTCCTAGCGCGTTGCGGGGAATGGGACGCGTTGGCGTCCATGGGCGATGGCTTCTTAGCGCGTTCCTCACGACGTGAGCAAGTTCTCGCTGGCGCTCACTTAGGGCGGCTTCTTCCGGGGGGCAGCATAAGCAGTCTTGGCCATTCTAGAAGAACGAATGCGGCGCAAGAACTGACTTCTTATATTTATACCCCACCGTGCCTCTCACTGACCTACTTTTCGCAAACGCTCATTGGCTGCCTGACTCACTCGTCCCTTTCTCAGCGCGGCGCTGCTGTCTGCCTCATTCTCGCCCCTCTTGGCGCGGCCCAGCTGCCTGTCTTACTCTTGCTCCTCTCGCTCCCAGGTCACGGGACCAGCGTGATGCCAAGCAGCACGACGGCACAGGGTCGACCAAAAACCTCTCCGGTGTTAAAAGGGCTCACTAGTGGAACACTAGGGTCCACCACTCGGAGTCGTCTTTGCGTCACCATCGCCGCAGCCAGCAGCACCTCGTCCCCGTTGCCAGATGTGGCATGGTCGGCTGAGAGAAATCCCAGCACGCGTGATAAGGTGGCGCCTTCTGGTGGAAAAGTGGAGAGGTTTTTGCATCGTAGCACTACGTGTTCAACGCTCTCGTCCTCCTCGCCGCATGCCCTGCCGATGGTGCTGGCTATGGTGGGGTCGTAGAGGTGGCGATATACCAGCGTTCTCAGTGCAGCAGCCCGTGCCTCAAACAACAGACGGCTACCAACGCTGTTGTCATAAAAGTCCTCCCGGTGGATGTCTTTCTTGCACGCCCTGTACAGCTGCAGCTTCTACTTAGTGACCACGGCCATTTGCCACATTTTGTTTCGCCTTGGCGCACCTGACTGCTTACCGCCTTGGCCGACATCTAAGCGTTTTCCGCTTGCGTAGGACAAAAAAAAACGAACTTCCTGCGCAGTTGTTGCAGACGCTTCATCCACCTTGTTCGCAAGCCGTTGGAAGTGATGTAATCCAACACCATGCGTGCCCACCGGTGCTTCCCCATCACCAGCAGTCGCCCATCATACGAAATATTGCTGCTCGCCTCGCTTGCCTCAAAGCTTGATCAGCCAAGGTCTCCCTGGACGGACTCGTGGGCCACGTTCCCAAGGCATCCCGTTCCAAGGCGTCCAATTACCCGCTGGGCTCCCAGGCACTCCAGAGTTTGCGAAGACATGCAAATGAAGGCATTGGAAAAGGTGAGGGCAGGGAAGCCTAACGCCTTCCAGGGCTCGCAAACCACGACGCCGCGGTTGAAGCCCCACAAGCCTTCCCGGCGTAGGACACTGCCGGCCCGCTTTGACGCCGTACGTAGGTGATGTTCGTGGGTAGCAGTGCAGTCAGGTTGTGTGAACAGGCTGAAGCCCAGGTACCTATATTCAGTCGCTGGTTCAACAGCCTGGCCTCCGGGAAGCGTGAAGGGTAGATCAACTTCGGCACGGCCGGAAAAGTGCAACACTGCCGACTTCTTGGAGGTAAATGAAAGGCCTAATGCCGCCATTTTATCCGCGAAGCTGTTCAACTGTGCCTGAAGATCCGCGAGAACAAGGCCAGCTAATACCCAGCAACCCCTTACCCACCCGTCAACGTACTCAAAGGTGAAACCAAGACCCAACTTCAGAAGCTGTCGTTCCACCTGGGACACATATAGCATGTGGAGGAGAGGGGACAAAGGACATCCCTGTTTTAGCCCTCGGGTCACGGAGACTTCGCCCGACCAGACACCGCGCATGGTCGCGACTACCCTCTCCTTGTTGTACAGGCTCTGGGGAATACTGATCCACATTAGCGGTATCTCCATATCGCTCAGGCCCTGGAGCAGCTCCACATGTGGGACGCTGTCGTATGCTTTAGAAACATCCAAAAAGCAACATGCAAGAGTACATGCTTCCTTGCGGGCAATTTCCACACACTGGGTCAGAGCAAACACATTATCTTCAAGCCTTTGATCCTTGCGGAATACGTTCTGAAGCTCTGTGTGATGGCTATTGGCTTCAGCCCAAGCATTTATCCACGTTTGCAAAACCTGGGCGAACACTATATCACAGACATGACCGTGACAAGTCGGTAGTCGCGGAGCAGGCCCGCGTCATCCCCTCTTGGGGATCAGTGTCACCTTGCCACAAAGCCAATCTTCTGGGACTGGGTCACCTTTGAGGATGCAAGTGAAAATATCCGCGAGCTGCTCTCTTGATGGCACGCCTAGGGTTTTCACAATGCCTGCAGGGATGTTATCAAAGCCGCGGGCGGTGTGCGCGCTGATGCTACCTATCGCCTTATCCACAGCCAGCCGTGACACCTTCCAGTCCAGGTGATCTGGTGCTGTTTCCGGGCTCCTTGATTGGTATGGGGGGTGCAAGTGGTCGCCTGTAGCGGGAATGGCGTTCCGTACAGCTGCTCCACATGACCATATAGCAGCCTGTGCAGGTCGTCAGCCTTCCTGTCGGTTACTGGGTTCTGTAGCGTGGGCTCCGTTGGTCTGCTGTCGAGGGACAATTCGTATGCCAAAAACTTAGCCCCTGTACTTTTACCGTTCTTCCGAAGGGCCAGCAGTCTCAGTATGGTGGCGCCATACCTCCCTCAGGATGGTGCTGTCATCTAGTTCAGGTGCCTGCAAACGCTTTCTTTCCCGCAGCATAAATTTTGCACAAAAAATTTCTAAATAGCCATCCAATCTTTCTCACATAAATACTGAATGAACTTTACACGTTGTCCATACGTTCATGTTACGTGTTAATGCTTGTTTTTGCATAATATTTTGAATAATTCTGGCGTTACAAAAAAATGAGTCGTAGCAACATGGAAGGCGCCCCACGGTTGCTGCTTTTTTCCCTAAGATTTTCCTCTAGAGTTAGCGTCCTAACTGCATGTATTGCAGCCAAGGCATAAATCATTGTCTCATGACAACCCACTCGTCACGCTATAGTGCTAGTCCCGGCGCTCAAAGCTGCCCAATTTCGCCCCCGGGATGATGTAATAAAAAGTGGGCCGATCCTGGAGACGGTGTAATCCGCAGTCGCATGAGTCACATGGGTAAATTGGTATGGGTCTCCACGTCTTGCAATTTTGCCGGGAAGCACTATAATCGCTCAGCAACAAAACAGGTTGCAGAAGATGAATCATTTTATTGCATTTAATGAACCGGCTCTACGAAAGCTTCGCTTCTCATAGATTACAACATGTGCTTTGAATCTGCTTAACAGTTTTTTTTTCTTGAGCGCTGTAAAGACTAGGAATGATAGTTCAAGAAATAAGGCATGAGAAAACATGAATGAAAGAACACATAATGATAGGACGAGCGCCATTTTATGACTAGCCATTCTTTTGTCCTAGTTTTTTTTTCACGCCTGATTCATTGAACAAGAATGATTGCCCACCTTGCTCGAGCAAGAGTTCTGCAGCAATATGTTAATACCGAATACCATGGAATAGTGCGCCCACGTACAACTTCTAGCTGTGTGTGCCTCGAACGTTGTCCATTTCTTTTGTCAATTCTGTTGACCATTTCTTTTCAAACTAAGTTGTCCATTTTTTGGCACGCTCTGCTAGAGAGGGATACAACGCTAATTATTCACCAGGCTGTTGCACTAGTCAGCAGCTTTACGATCGGTTCTCGCAGCTGACGCAAACATATACTTGCGGACAGGATATCAAGCGTTACTCCTTAAATTTGTAAGGAATGATTTCCTCTCCGAGAGAAGAAAATGCAGCACAATATGACTTTTTGTAAAATGCTGGCTGTATTACTATCTGTGGCGCTTTCTACGTGACGTCATTCCATAAGGCAATTGTTAACTGAACTCACTAACTTCAAACAACAAAGTAGTTTTTATTATTTTTGAAATGAGGAAGACAAGATCCCCCACTGCAATTATGCCCTTGTGGCGCTGCAGGTACATGTATAAATCAATAAAAGTAATATCAGTTGACTGTAGAAAAAATACTCACGGAGAAGAACCACAAGTGCTTATAAAGAGGTGAATTCGTTAATGCAAGAAATATTCAATTTTCTTTTCAGGAATTCACAGTTTGTACCTGCATGCCTCCGTAGCCATCGTCTGTAGGGTACTGTAGCGGTGTGCACCCGAGGGCATTTGCCCACCACTAAATGCAATGACGTCACTGATTTTGTCTTCCTTTTGTCCCATGCCTTCAGTTTATTTGAGCGGTTAAACTCGCCTTAGCCAAGAAGCAACTGGGTCAGTTGAATAATATTCTGGATATTGTAGTTTTCATTCATTCTCCTTCACCTGAGCTCATGGCTACATCGAGAGTGATTTCGAAGAAGGTCGCGTTTCACTGTGCAAGAGTAGCACTCAGCAAACGCACCTCTTGCATTCCACGAAGTTCGGCGCGTGCGAGCACTGCGGCGACGGCCGCCTCTTCTGGACGCATGCTTCCCGGCAGCTCCTTTTGGAGTCGAACTTGTTGGCTCCGCGGATGCAGACCCCCACCTGGCGAGTCACAGTCGACACGCAGGATTTGACGGCGTTCTCGTAGTAAAACTCATGCCGTGGGCGTTGGCAGTAGGTGAACGCAGGCACGTCGCAGGCCACTCCCCTCTGAAACAAAGCCAAATGACGTCTGCCAGAATGCTGAGAATTATTGAGCAAAAGGCCATATTTACGGGCTCTGTGTGTAAAATGTGGCCATCTGGAGCAGTGCTCTGCAGCGATTTTTCTTCAGTTTGCTCACGCCGTCATTATCATAAAGATAGATGACTTTGCCCAACTGTTCATACTAATAATTATTCAGTTGTATTAATACAGTTGTATTGTATTTTGCGCGTTCTTTTGTCTTCCTTCAACGTTGTTAATTTTGCTACTTTAACCCATGCCTTGTATACATTTCTCTTAATTTGAACCGAGGGTCCCGTTGCAGTCTTTGACTTTGGGACCCTCGTCTGTATAGTATCATTTACATAATCATTGTATTGAATGGATAATAAACTGAAACTGAATGAAAGGAGGACTAAACCCTGTACCATGGTCCTTTCAAAGCGCAGCGACACATCTTAGATGGGCGTCTGCATACTCAGCTTTGATAACCAGGCGTTACAGCCGGACAATTCGCCATAAGCTTGCGGACAGAAAAACGCTTTGAGGACCATTGTCACTTTATAGAGAAGGCTTGGCTGCCTGCAAAAGCAGAGCCAGTGATGTCCAATTCAGCATTATGGAGATGATCCGCTACATTCCGCACCACCTATGGTGTGCAATGTAGCGTGCACTGCGAGACATACCTCTACAATGTTTCCTGCAACCAGAATGATTGTTTCCAAACATCAAAGAATAGTCTGGAATAGATAAGCACAATTACGGTTATCATTCGCCATCCATAATATAAATGTTACCAGCTAATTCATCACAAAAACGTCGCAATGAATGAAGACTTGATGCTAGCGCTCGAGTTACAGATTGGAAATCAACCAGGGATGCCTTTGGCAATGTGTTGTTTGTTGTTCATCGCTAAAAAAGAAGCAAAGTCCCAATTTTAAAGCTCTTCTTTACTAAGAGGTGTTTTCCTATTGAATTCCGCCTTCACAAGTGTTATGCTCGCTGTCAAGATTGGCTGGCAGCTATTCACACCAAGCGCTCCATACAGCGTACTAAGCGGTTTGACAATACCAGCCCAGAGTCTCTCGTCTTTCACGAATAGGTAAGATGAGAACATGTATAACAACTACGCTTTTAATATCTGTTTGCAATGACAAAAGACTCTGGGTGCTGCAAACGCAAGTCAATGAATCGGTGGTGTGCATCTTTGCATTGGAAGTAGCGTGAGGCGTCATCGTGAACAAATCCTTACTTTAATGTTCGTGGCTGATGACAGTTCTTTTCAAAATCATGTTTTTGTTCGGCATAACAGTTTAGAAGTATTAAGGACCGGAGGCGCAAGCAGTGGCAAACGCTCAATTATACAAACATTCGAATTTCTTTGCATATTTCTTTGCATTCCTGTGCAGATGAAGTGCGTAATAAAAACGCATGCTCATAGAAGTACCAATAAACACGGCTACTGTAGACTCAGAAACTTACGCGTGATTTCAGGGATGCTGGCGGAATTTCTCTCTCCCTCTTCCAGCCGCCAACCACCTCCTTGTTATCTACAGGCGCCGTAGCCATCTCGTCTCCGGCATCGCCTGTGATCGTGGTGGAGGCTTGCAGGGGATCGTCTTCGTTCGTTCCCGACGCGTCCGAGAACGACTCTGTTTCTCGCC
The DNA here is from genome assembly GCF_013339745.2 of Dermacentor silvarum. Classification (NCBI taxonomy): domain Eukaryota; kingdom Metazoa; phylum Arthropoda; class Arachnida; order Ixodida; family Ixodidae; genus Dermacentor; species Dermacentor silvarum. The sequence goes on from NC_051154.1 coordinate 295,794,915, forward strand.
CTACCTCTGCGGGATTCGTACTCTCAGTGTCAGGCTCGCTTTCCTGGGTCGCGGATCCAGAAAGTCCGGCGCTTCCAGAAACCACACGGTGCGGAACCACCGGCATTGGCCGTCCCTCTGGTTCAGGAAAGGCGGCAGCTACGGTGTCTTCGCCCGGGACTGCCGGCGTTCTATCCTTGATCCCGCGGTACAGCGTACCGTACACATCAGCGCTGATTCCAGCCAACATCAGCGTCAACAGCGCGGCCAGGAGGGTCAGCAGCGCGTAACGGCGTGATATCGTTCGCCAGGAGTGGAGCCGCGGCAACACCCCTCTGTGTTCCTCGCCGATGCCCAGAGAGGTCGGCATCGTTCTTGAGTTACCGCTGCCACTGCGGTTGTGACGCCGGAAGTAGCGCTTGATATCTTCGGGAACCGAGTGCGAAGACACGCTCGCACTGCTGGTACGAGAAGAATCACTGGTGCCGCCGGATTCAGCGTCACTAGTACCGGAGGTGGCAGAAGATGATTTGACGCTGGTTCCAGTGCTATCGCTGCTTGGGTTTGGAGATGCTGGCAGTGATGGTGCCTGGCTCTTCTCGGTTTCATGAGATTCTACGCTATCTGCGACCGCGGTGGAAATGGAGGAGCGGTCGGTGCCTGTGCCTTCCGCTATAGTCACCGAGGGAGGCTGTGCTGCGCTTTGTTCTGGAACGGATACTGGTTCAACTGGCTGGTCCATCTCAAACCGCAGGGTCTTCACGGAGTGTGCTTTCTGAGTGTTATAAAAACGGAAAGGGTACTTGAGTATGCCGGTCCCCCGCCGTGGTATTTCCGCCGGTGGAGGTTGCGGTGAAACCGTCGCATATCTGTACACTGGCTGCTGCGTTCTTTGAACGTAATACCCCTCCATCATAGACGTTGCGCCGATTAACGAAGAAAGGAAACTGATCTTCGTTTTCTACGCGGGAGTTGATCAAGCTCCTGGCGATCGTGGTGATAATGATGATAAGTCTAGAACGTGGCGCGTGCACACAATGTAATATGGGCGGAGAATCGGGTGGTGTTGGAAATGCAGATATCATAAATACGGAAATGAACGCAAAAACCAGAAAAAGGCAACAAACAAATACTGTGTGAAAAATTACTCTGACCAGATAATTACTCAGACCAGAAAATTAGCAGAAACGTAATCGGGATTATATAGACAGTAAGAATTATAATTGTAAACGTTTTGTAGCTTCCAGGATGTCTCAAAGAGCATCAAGCGCACTCTCGTGATTTGGTTTGGTTTGTTTGGTTTCCCTTCTATGGATGGCGCATACCCACTGCGGTGGATTAGCCAAGATTTGGACGGTATTAGGAAATTGCTGCTAATATTACAATTGCCTTAGTACTACGGGCAGCCTGTCGGGCACGATCTTCGCACGCCCCCTGTTTCCTAGCTTTCCTCTTGCTACGCCAGGTGTCAGCACATGCCTTACTGGTTTGCTTTGCGTCCTCATAGAGGGCGCAGGAGTTTTGAGGAACGCACATTGAAAAATCTGTGGGAGGGTAGACATATACAGCTCTGCTATAAAAAGAGGACCACTGGATGAGGCGTCTTCCCGACAAGCTTTCGAACAGATTCATCCAAAAAAATTTTTACTTGAATAATAGTGTTGCAGTAGTTACCTTCCCGACTTGAATCAACGCCCGAAACTGCTGTAGTCCTGTTAAAACTCCCTCAAATACCTGAATACGGCGACAAAGACGCAGACGTTCGCACTGTAACGGCACCGCAACGACGGCATGATGAAAATGACGACGACAATAAAAAATGCCATGAAGATGACGACGGATGGACCGCGCTATGACGACAATGAACAAAAATGCCATATGACAACGACAATAGCTGTGGCATGATGCTGACGACAGCGCGACGGCGATGACGAGATAAAAATAGCGGCAACGACGCTGATATCATGACTACGGCGAAGGTTGCATAAGCACCGCTAACGGCACAACAACGATGAAAGTGGTGTGACAACGATGGCAGCGATGATGAAGATGGCATAACGACAAGATGACAAGCACGCCACGACGACTATGGCGAGATCAAAACACAGTAACGAGGTCGATGACAATGATGACCAATTACGACACACTGACCACGGAGAAGGTGGCATGAACGCCGTCGACGGCTTGATGGCGACGACGACTGCACAACGATGGTGACGGTGGTATGACGACGCCGACAACGATTATGACTGTGGCATGATAACGACGACACGATGACGCACGGTGGCTGAATAGAAACGCCAGAAGGGACACTGTTTCGAGCTCTTCGAGAGCGGTCGCAGCAATATTTTGTTTATGGTATCCGTATCTATATGCAAATAAAACGATACTTCAATCAAGGCAGGAAACCTCCGCCGCAGCATTACGGAGCACACAGATAGACGGACGGAGCAATTGCAGTTTCGAGCTGTTACTGCTGTCGCGGAAATACCTTCGTGGGAATCGCATTCATCGTGGTAGCTCTGTAAGCGCTGCAAGGAAATGCATAACCCAGTATTCTTTCTATTCTCTCCCTTTCTCGTACGTCCCCCGCTGATTACCTGAATGAATTAATTGGGGTGCTTCAGTAGAGCCGATATGTGCAGGCGTATACGTATATCGTAATACCGGAGTGTGTGGTGACCACATCTTGTGGCGCCGTGTTACTGCAAGGTCTAACAAACCTTCCTGCGTTGCTCGACACTTCTCATCCAAAGGAAGAGAGCCAAAATACGTTCGTGATAGTTGTTCTTCCGGGCATATTTGCTGCAACATATGGGCAGTAGATGCCACTGAGGACCAGATCTGGCCGATGCGAGCGAAAAAGCGTTGCGAGTTCTCCCGACCAGAGCTATTGTTTCCGGCTGTGCCGTTTCACTACACCGGTGTACATCTTTAACGTTACACGGTATTTTACCAACGCATCCCCGTGGCAATCACTTCAAGGCCGACAGTTTTAACAATCCAAAGCTGTATCTTTACCAATGCATTTGAATCACCTGGATTTAGTTATGAGTAGAATATTCTGATAGCAATAATGCGGAAACTCCAGGCTTGGTCGCACCGTCATCGCCACCGTTCAGGTATGTACTGCAGTGAAAATGCACTGCTATTCAACGGTGCCATATAAAGTAGGGATCAAACTTCAAAAAGTAAAAAGAAATCTTGCCGAAAACAACAAAAATATTCAGAGTAAACTTCCTGAAACAGATTTTGACGAGTTGTTCTATGAAACACGCTAGCTTTCATATATTTAGCGGTTCATATCTTTAGCGGGAATTATTATTATTATTATTTGATTTGTACACATATACACACAAGGACATAAAGGAATTAAGGAGGGAGCAAGCTGACAACTGCCACCGAGAGGGGCACAATGCCTGCTTACTTTTTTAGGAGGAGGGAATAGAGGAAATGAAAATATGAGGAAAGAAAAGAGGAAATAAAGAAATGACGGAGACACAGACAGAACAAAACAAAATACAAATAATGTCCATAAACGGGAGGCCAAGTCAGTGTCCTTCAGAAAAGTTAGCAGGGCTCGATGGGCCTGGTCACGGCGAGCAGCGCACCCCCTGGGAAATAGGCAATCGTCAAGGGTCGCACATTGCAGCCCTATAAGTCTATATTCCTTAATTAGCAATGCGCGCTGCGCAACGAATGCGGGACACTCTAAAACGAGATGTTCGAGTGTCTCACAGGAGCCACAAAACGTACACGACGGGCTGTCCACACGTCCTTGTCGGCAAGGCGTTCGCGCACCAACACAGACCCAACCCTTAACTTGTATAACAGTGCTGTAGCCCGCCGGGGCAAGCCTCTACCACGAACACGGGGAGGGAACGATCTGTTTGAAACACGCTGGTCTGGGAGCTGCTTTAGGAGGTGTCGGCGCATCAGGAGATGAGCGTTTTCAAACATGCACGAAATTTCAGGGCAGTCAGATTCGTGGTGGGCACAACTTGAAGCGAGGCGATCAGCGTCTTCATTTCCAGCAAAGCCCACGTGCGAGGGTACCCACTGGGCAATGAGCGACACTCCACAGGAAGCAATTCTGCCGGAAGTTTCTTGGATACTGCACAACATTGGGCTATCGGCATCTTGTCTAAGTCTGCTGAGGGCAGCACGGGAGTCGGTAAGAAAGACGACCTTCAAGGCGTTTAACTCTTCGTGTACGTACTTGAGTGCAACATCATTCGCTGCCAGTCCTGCAGTTGTTAATGAGGTTGGATGTGGTATTCGAAATACCCGTCTGATCCCAGTCGAAGGACCGAAGAAAGCTGCAGAAGCGCCTTGGGCGTCGCTGCGTACAGATGCGTCCGTAAATACTTTAATATAACCTTCAAAATTTTCAAATAGGTGGGAATGGGCCAATTGAAATAGTGCCGAAACAGGATAACTAGATTTTTTGTGAATTTCGGAATTGTCAAATAAATAGGGAAGGAACATTTGTTGTGCTTCTTCGGAGTTGGGAATGAAGTAGTGTCTCCTGAACTATGAGTAATGTCCACAAACAATGCCGCTATTTTGCCCATCCGAGAGAACAGGCGCTGAATCAGCTGATTAATCAGTGCTTGGCTGTCTGATGCTCGGTACAAACGCTCGATATGGTGTAGCGCTCTCTGGTCTGCTTTCAAGCTCAGGGGCAACTGGCGCGCTTCCGTGAGTAGTGGAACAGATTGCGCCTCACCAGGTAAGCCAAGCATGACTCGGAGGGCCACACGATGATCGCGTTCCAACTGAGACATCGCATTCGGCGGCACGTTCAAGACTGGCAAGGCATACATCACGCCAGAGAGGACAGATGATTGGTATACCTGAAGTGCTGTCGTCTAGCCGCATCCAGCGCCCCTAGCAGTCAAGGCGGACACATACTTGAGCAGCGACAGGGATTTGCACCGCACAGAGGTAATTGCAGGGCGCCAAGAGAGGCGATCATCGATAATTACGTCCAGGTAATGGTATTGTTGTACCCATTGTACTGGTGTCTCTCCCAGGTGCAGCCGGCTCATGGTTCGACGAGCCCGTTGCCTTGGATGATACGCAATTGCGGTGAAATCTGCAGCCCAACTTTCTCCAAGTACTCTGAAGTTGCATTCAGAGCTTTCTGCAAGATTCCATGAAGACGTGGACCGTGGTGCGAAGGACCACTGATCGACAGTGCAATCTCATCAGCATAGATTGCTATACATATTGGAAAGTCAGGTTCCTGAGGCAATCGGGAACACCAGAATGCTGAATATAATACATGACCCAAATGCAATCTTCTTAAAATTTTATAGTATTTTCTTTATTGTCATTGCCTGCCAAAATAATTTAGCTGAATATGTGGGTACAAAAACGCAAGGAATAGTTAAGAATACTATTGCTGAAAAATATGAAGTTTTCATTTACCAAATCTCGAAAATACCCCAAATTGTTTTTATATATTAAATATAAAGTCGGGGCCTACATAGGAGAGTGCACAGTAAAGCACAATTCCTGTAAGATATTCAGATGAAGTCCTCGCTTTCACTAAATTAAGGTTAACTTTTTATATTCTTTTTGTTTTACAACATGTTTTGCTCTTCAGGGAAAAATTAAAAGGTGACCAGGCAGACAAAATCCTTTTTTTTTCAGAACAAGCCTTGGAAATGCACTTATTAAGAAAAAAATACTCACACCTTTATAAAAAGAAATCAGAGAGGGTGGAGTTTTTGGCTGGTGCATTTGGCATGGACTTACCGACGTCGCTATTTGGCAGCGATGTCTTTTCCTCTGCCCAGGGCAGAGCGTTGAAGGCGACCAGTCACGAACACAAAAACGCGAAAAGGCATTAGCATCGAAAAAGGCATCGCTCCAAAATACCGGCGCAAACAGTAAAAACAGGAAGACGAACTTATGCGCATTTAGGAACTAGAGCGCGAAGAAAAGATGGGTCCCATAACTTAAAATAATACCAATCTTTTGTTATTAAAACATCCCCAGAGAAATTCTGGAGGCAAATAATGCCAAAACAACGATCTAACGATACATTTACAGTAGATGGCAGGAGTGAGTGTGATGATGCTCTGGTGTGCACGGCTTTTAATAATTATTTCAAATCAGTATTTACGCAGGACGACGGCTTCCTTCCTAACTACACCACGAATTTACCTTCAATTCCTGATGTTATAATTTCCGAGGCCGGTGTTCTCAATTTATTGTTGAAAATTGATGTTAAAAAATCTCCTGGGCCAGATGATATTCCCAATAATTTCCTGAAACGGTATTCAGAGTGGTGTTCAAAATTCTTATGCATCCTGTTCAGCAGGTCACTAAGTGAAGGCTCATTACCGGATGACTCGACAACGGCCAGAATCAAGCCAATTCATGAAACTGGAAACAGAACATCTATTCAAAATTACCGTCCGATATTATTAACCTCCACAGCATGCAAAATCTTTGAACATATTATTCATAAACATATAGCCGACTTTCTTGAGCAAAATAACTTTCTAACCAATGCACAGCATGGTTTTAGACGAGGATATTCTGCCAATACTCAACTAGTCCAAACCATACATGATTTTGCAGCGGCAATAAACAAAGGAAAACAAACTGACGCTATATTTATGGATTTTAAAAAAGCATTCGACAAAGTTTCGCATAATAAACTTCTTCATAAACTAGGTAGTGTAATAAAGAACGACAAGCTACTCAAATGGATTTCAGCTTACCTCAAGAACCGTCGCCAGTTTGTGGTATTAAATAATTCGTCTTCCCCTACAGTTTCTGTTGATTCTGGCGTTCCCCAGGGATCCGTTCTTGGGCCGCTTCTTTTCTTGATTTTTATCAATGACATTGTCTCTAATATCTCGGTTTCTATCAGATTGTACGCAGACGATTGTGTGCTGTATGAAAAGATTAATACTGCTGAGGATCAAGCCAGGTTAAACAGTGATTTTGCAAAGTATTATCTTGGTGTGACAAATGGCAAATGTGTGTTAATTATGATGAAACAGTGTTCATGCGCATAACACAGAAACGGAAGCGTCTCCTATTTAACTATACTGCTAATAATAATGATCTTTCTGAAGTGAAGAGCTACAAGTACCTAGGGCTTCGGATGTGTAAAAATCTCTCCTGGACCGAACATGTGGATAACGTCACCGCTAACGCCCTCCGCAAACTCTTTTTCCTTCGACGTGCTTTGAAGCTCACGCCCCCCAGTGTACGTTTTCTCGCATATAATACCATTATTTGTCCCATGTTAGAATATGCCATCATATTTTGGGATCCCTTCACTAAAACTAACACTGCTAAATTGGAGAGAGTTCAAAAGAATACAGTATGGTTTATTTATAATTCATATGGCCGTTCATCTATCACTCATCTACTTAATCAAAGTGGTTTGCTTCCAGTCTCTCATAGAAACCGTATCTGCCGTTTAAAATTCTTTTTTCAATTACTCCAAGGTAAATAAAATCTTAACACATCCAACATTATATCGTACTCCTCTGGACATAACACAAGACAACGGCACGATTTTACAGTGACACCATTAAACGCTAGAATTAACTCCTATAAGTATTCCTATTTCCCCAGAACGATTACAGATAGGAATAATCTTACTAATGATGCAGTATCACAAACGTCACTACAAATGTTTGAAAGCTATCTGTAATTTCTTAACATCGTTTATACTACATTATATCATTGTGTTGTAATTTTGTCTTATGTTTTTGCATTTATTTTCCTGGATCTTGACTTATGATTTATTTATGAACGGATTTATGATTACTTTTGGAATTACATTGGCTGTTTCTAACGGTGCTTTACTTGTATATTGTATGCTCACCCTGCTAAGGTCTTGTATAAGATCGCAGTATCAATAAATAAAAAATATATAAAATCTGTTTTTATTAGAATCTCCTTACTTAAAACTTATGTAACCGCCGACGGACGCATCGAGTGGTGACCCGAACCGTTGTTTGAACCGCCATATCAAACGCTCTAATAGTTTATAGGAGATCACATTTGGCTGCTTAGGAAGCGAATAACATCGCCTACTTGAACAGATTTTTTTTAATCTAATTAGTTTAGAAGGGGTGTGGAGCGCGCAGAAGTGGAGAGGGTTTCGGTGTGTCTGAGGTAGCGTATAGTGAAAGTAGATAACCGCATGAGGAGGGGGATGGTGGTGGTGGTAAAAACATTTATTGTGTATCTTAATGAGAATACAAAGGAGGTATGCAGGAACAGCCCCTTAAGGGGAGGGCCCCTGCAAATACTAGGTGGGGATCCCTAGTACGGGACTCCACTGGCGTAGGCCACTGCCTGGGCTCATGACGGCGAATGCGATTGGCTGGCTTCCCTTTGCTTAGCTTTGTGGTGTCTGATCTAAAATCGCGGCTGTGTGCAACGGAAGGTTAAAAATGCTCCTAAAACGGATCCTGAGCGAAACAGAGTTGGCAGAGTGATGTAAACATGACGAAAGGGCTCGACCACGTTACACTGCCATGAAAAAAATGTTCATATACGCAAGTAAATCCATTCTCCCTGGGAGCTCCGAGTAGCCAGTGCCAGAGCCATCGGGGGGCAACCAACATATATTTCGTGCGGAATGGGGCAGTCGCCGGCTGTTCCGAAAAAAATTTCAGCATTGTTCGGCATATTAATGCATCTTTAATGCGTACACGCCACTTTCACGAGCTCGGTTTTCGCGATTTTGTGACTTTGCGTGTCAGGCTGGCGAAGTGGGCGTAGCCGGACAACTTTTGACCAATAGTGCAGGGTTGAGGCAAAAAAGATGTAGAACAGGACATAATTTTTTTCTTTTATTTGGCTTAATCATGCTTAAACATTGTGTACGCGTCATGTCATATAGGTAGTTTTGGCGGTTTTCGTGACGTCGCATGACAGACAGACGAAGTGGGGTAGGCCCCAAAAATGCTGGACCAATCGGGAAGGGCTGATTGCAGAATTGGAATAGAAACATTTTGGGATAACTTTGCGTTATTGCACCCATGGTACACGAAAAAAAAAACCAAAAGATTACAACAACGAAACGCTGGCCTGGCATTTTTGTTTTGGTACTCATCTATTGCAGTGCACACAATATTGTGCGCATCGGTTGCACTGTGGTTCTAAAATACATTTTAGCCAACTAACCCTTATTACGTAGCAATCCTCTTACTGGCCATTGTGTCTTTCTGTAGGACGTCTTGGACTGCGGAAGGCGAACAAATGACGTAAAAAAAGTCAATTTGGACGAAATGAAAAAAAAAAATTACGTGCTCCGATGTCAGGTCGCTTCACAGTGACCACCGCAGTGGTACTGACAACTTTTAACACAATTCCAATACTTATGAATTATAGCAGTGAGTGAATAAACTTTATTTCGGAGACCAAGCTGTTGGCCACACTATTCCAGGTAGCCATGGCCCTCTGCTGAAAGCCTGGCACCTGTTCACCAGCCGTACCAGGTCTTGGACATGTCAGCTGGGCCTCCCACTGGTCTTCTGTTGGGGCTTGGATATGTAGTGTTGCTGTCTTATTATTATTGGAACGAAGGTCTCGATGGGAACAATTGATAATATTTAAATAAATGACAATGGACAAGATACATTCGCAAGCCTCACAGCGTCCTAATTCATTTACTATAACAGGTTTTGTACAAGCCAAGTTTCGGTTTTGGTTCCCAGGAGGTTGACGGGTCATGTCATGAGGAAGGAGGTGGTCATGGAGGAACAGAACATGGTGACATTTTGGCACTCGTTCCAGCATGCTTTGTCATCTGCTATGCTGCTACTCGTTGCATGGCCCAATGCAGGTGTAGTGTCCTCCATCCTATTCACTTGGCGTTCTCGCACGCGTGGTCTGATTGATTCGTAATCACATTATGAGAGGCTGGAATCATAAGGATCAGGAAAGGCTATAAAGTGAACGTCACCCGAAAGCAGCCACACAAATTTTCGTGGAATATTTCGCGCCATGTTTTTATTGCTCTGTCGTATGCAGCGTTCCTTAACAACGAAGTCTTGCAGATGATGACTCAGTGCAGGAGCAGCGGAGTAGTGAATCAATGTACGCATTTACATTGTGCCCCAACGCAGAATCCGCGGGTGTGGCCCATGACGTCACATCTTCTGTTACAAGTATCTGTTTCATGCGGGCAGCCTTTTCCACTGTTGCGCTTCTCCTCTGCTCCAAAGAAGAAGAAAAAAATATATAAGACCAGGAAGCCGTATAAGGTTCGTGCATCTCACTCGACAAATATTTCGTTATACGGAAAAGTTAGAGGCGCTGCAATATTTTGCAGAACAGTAGGAAAATATTGTTAGCAGTAAACAATGTTGACATGAACATGCGACCCAAATATTATTCCACTGCTTGCACCAGTGTGCCTACAATATGGATAATAGATCGCTTGCTCTCGGCTGTGGCTTTCTAAGCTTGTCCTCCTTTGCCTCCAGATGTTAGGTTATCGATGATTTTTCCGTCAACACGACGATTTTTCATGAGTCACGACCATGAATTACTGGCTCGAGCTCGCGCACGCATGTACATCCGTCCGGATCTTCTAGGAATCTTGAAAGCGGCTGTTTGCGAATCCTGCCCGTCCTGTAACCACTCGTTTGTTGTTTACGGGTACCTTTGCTATAGGCACCAACTTGAAGAGGCTGTCATAATTGCAACACGAAAAGAAGAAAAAGTAAGAATGGAGCGGTATACAGTCTGGGCTCTGCCATTTGCGTAGACCCCGCTTAGAGGAATCAATGAGTTTAGGTGGAGTGGACATAGTACATATTGCGTTTATTAGATTGACGTTGATTTTCAGAATTTTCTACTGAAATATAGTGAAAACCATCAGACTAATTCCAGACAGGTTTGCAGGAATGCTTCAATCAAAGCGTTTCAGTGAGCCTTTAAGGTTCATATTGGCAAGAAGAAATATTACTTCTCTGGTTTCGTCTGTCATGGTTCAGGAAGAATGGTGACTTGTTCAATTCAGCGGAACGAAATAACAAAGTCTGCGCCCCCAAATTGTAGCATACATTCAAGATTGGCATTTTTGCATTCTTTGGGTGGATGGAGGATTTGTCTTTTCGATTGGTTTAAATATATGGTGCGAGTGTACAGAGGAAGTTAATTTTGTCCAATGAACAAATGGCATCTTCGCTGACACTATTATGGCACTTCTCTGCTACATCCACTGAGTGTAGTTTTTAAACTATCGAAGCATTGACAACGATAGCAATGTTTGGCGGTGCGTTCGAGCTCATAGGCTTGTGTTCTAAAGATATGCAGGGCGACATGCTGGCGCGATGCAGCCACTGAAGTAACTGCTGCTGCGTCGCAAAAACAGCACCCTGTACGCTAGCAGTCGTGTCACTATGTGCTTGCGTGGTGAGCGCCGCCAGCGCTCTTGGAGGCGACGTGCATGAATGGTGCACGAGATGGCTTTGACGGGAAAGCGTTCGTAGCCAGGCGCGTAGCCTGGATTTTTTTCAGGGGGGGGGGGGGGTGGAGGGCGAATGTTTCAATGGGGGGGGGGGGGGGGGAGGCTAACGGTCCATTATTCTGCGTTAAGTTTCCCATACTTGGTGCATCATAATACAACTATTAGCTTGAGCAGGCCCTAGGTGTTCCTGAAGGCGTGCGCCAAATACTTGTCTGGGGCGAGCGTTCGAAGGATATGTGCCTTTGTTCATAGATGACGTGCCATGCATAAGAGGGCGCAGGGTGCCGGCCGGAAAAATTTCGGGGGGGGGGGGGGGGGAGGGCTTCGCAGCCAAACACACTGCACGTCACTCGTGTCTCTGGCGACCATGGAACCATTTCATGAATGATGAATGAGACCATGAATGATGGATACCGTGTCAGCCCGACAGCGGAGGCGGCGCCGACGGGCTCAAGAGTCCGTACATAATAGATATCGAAGCAAAGCGCTAGTGCTCCTCGTCCTGCTCATGAAGAGAGAGTGCAGGAACCCATCCCGCTGTCCAGAAAGTTTTCAGCAGCGGAACTTCACAAGCTTGCGAATGATGCCGTACAGTTCTTATGGAACACAGCAAGTTTCCTGCACACACGTCTGCATCGCCTTGACCTTTATCGTTGATTACAACTCCCATCTGGAAAATATAGAACCTAAAAAACAGTATTTTGTCGACTATAGCTTGGCATAGCTTTTACAAAATGCATTGCTTTCCGCATCAGAATGACCGACCCTGCTTCTTGTGACGACCGCCACAGCGAGGAAACTACCGAAATAGTTCTTCGTCGTTGCGATCGCTACATCTGACGCGCGCGGTGGCTCCCGAAGCGTTAGCCCGTGTGTACGACCGGCCGTTTTCGGAGAGGACAATCGTGGATTGAAGGCCAATACGTGTCGCCGCGCCAAAGAACGGTCGAGGCGCTATTGAAGTTGCTGCGATATGGTAACCTGTTAGAAAAACTGTGATACTTCCACCGTTCGCGGCCTCCTAATTTTCTTATATTTTTGGGTTTGCCTTCTTTCTCCGCTACTCTTTCCGTCCTTTCTTTTCCCCCTTACCCTTACCGTAGCGCGGAGTAGCAGACCATAAGCCTGTCTTCTGTTTAACCTGCAGGCCTTTCACATTTCGTTCCTCTCTAAAAAAATAAAAAAGCGGCACCAAGCATTTTTCTAAGACTCCGAAACCCTATTTCTGTTACACTTTACACGCATTTATTTGCCTATATAATGTCACTGTCACCACATATACAAGTAGTTTCTGATACTAATGTATTGTTTCCGGCACGGAAATTCCTACATTATGCGAACACCTCACGATGAGCTTATCTTTATTATTTGTATATAAAGATTAGAAGTCACTAAATAAAGATCAATTCGTGCTATTTCGTACGTAGAAAAATTAGATGCCGTTATAAGCTTCCCTAATTATTCAGCCTGGATGGCTAATACCTTCCAGCAATCGAAGCCCATCCTGGCCATGAACCAGCTGGAGGACGAAATATTGAATAAATAAGTTCCTCTCTCAGCAACACGAATAATTATTTCACTAACAATTCTCGCAGATCGGAGACATCGAAAGCGACTGGGGATAAAAAAAAAGGTGCCTCTCACGTGATCCTCCCAGCCCCCGCCTATGGCGGCCATCCGCTCGGCAGCCGATACTGGGACACTGATTTGTTTATGTCGAAGGTACCTTCATCAAGACCAATGTTCGCATGTCTTTCCTCTTCTATCGCTGTTGAACTGTACGCGTGGGCACCTGAGGTCACAGTAGCTACGTTTACATTAACCCGACAAAGTCGGCATGGGCCGAATGAGCTTCGAGGCGAGTTCTTTCAACGTGCTTGCGAAGAGTGGGTTGACTCACCCAACCCGCTTGGCAATGTGCTTGTAAAATCGGCCACTCAGGCTACGTTCTCTTAAACGAAGGTAGTCGTAGACCAATAGTGCCGCGGCAAGTGCGCCTCGGAGGAAACGTCTATGGATGCGCCGGCGAATCACATCGTCCCGATCTCTCTCTCATTCCTTACTCTTTGTATCCATGTTCCGACTTTCGCTATTCGCCAAGGCGCTCCTCCCTTGTTGCGAAACTCGTCGCCCTGCCTGAGGGGTTTGTGTTCGTCAGGTGAGATTGATGCACCTGTCTGGGAACAGATCAGCTGGACTAGTCAGCCTTTCGTGGTACATATCGCTGGTGGTTGGCATCCACACACAAAGGAAGGTGTGGGACTTGGCAAGAGTCGACATTGTACACGCAGTCAGTGAGATACCTCTCCTATCCCCTTTTCAAACAACCTTATTGTACTTTGGGCTTCCTTCTTGCTCCCCACACTTGACGATTCTGAGTTTGACTGTTCGTGCGCGTTTGATGCGGGACCACGGCATGCTTATCGGCGCTGAACAACCAGGGAGAGTTAGTAATTTACTCAATGTACCAGAAATCAATTGTTAACTGATCAAAGGATTATACCATCAGGTTGTATGAGAAACGTTCCAATATTAAAGCACGTTTGGGCAAATGTGCTTAAGCATTCGATATAGAAAAATAAAACAATAGTAATTATTACTGCTCATTCTGCAGTTTATGCAAACAAACATAATTCAATCAAAATATACAAAATAACACACAAGGACATCCTAAGTGCTAATACGCAAATACAAGATAACTTTGTGTAACGAAGGTTATTGAGGCTTTCAGAGCAGATCTATCACTGCAATGGTGCGTTACCCCATGGCTCAAGCTACTTTTTACACTTAAACGACCGTCATGAAAGTGAGTCGCCGCTGACCTCAAACCACATGTTTGCTGCTCGGACTTGATGGAGCTGATGAGAACGCGTTCAGTTCCCTCATGAATGGCCGCACGGGCAACAAGGCATAATTGAACAATGTGATCCTCCTCTTCTGGGCGGTGGCAACAGATAGAGACAATTTTTCTTGAAACCGCACTCACACGAAGGAAATCTGCAGCGCGCATTTTTGAAACGAGCCTCTGTTGTATTCTTGACTAGTCACTTACTGTTCGAGTTGGTAGCCAAACTTTCTATTCTCTCGCAGGGAATAGAAACACAAGCAACTAAATTCCGATGACGACCACACGGGGGCATGATATCGCAGGAAGTCTTGAAAGTATTGTTGCGGTGTCATTTAGAGATGCTCAATACATGCCTCGAAACCTAGATTCTGTGTTTTTTTATAGCCCAATGGTGATTCAGTGGAACCCTGTTATTCAGTCAATATCGTAGGTAGGTTCTACATAGCAGCTTTTTAAACAACTCTTATTACTGAAAACGCCAACATTGAAAGCAAAGTTTGCATCACAAAGCCGTCTTTACGAAGCTCTTTTTTTTGTTAGGGTACCTTGGTAAATAAAACACGGTTGCAGCATTCAAATTTTAATATTGCCTTAAATATTTGTCTCTTTCGTTCTAAATTCTGGCATTTCTTTCAATTATACATTTTTGCTATACATAAACATCATCATCATTGTCATATTCTGTGTCTCGTCTTAAGCTTGCGACTGCAGACTGCACCATAATTTGCTAATATCAAACTTTACCTATTTGTCGGCCATCCTAGACCACATTATCTTTCCCTAAAGACCAGTAATTTAACACTTGATATGTGAATAAATTGATATGTGAAGCAGTAATTGAAGTGGGAGGTAAGGCAGCAAAGCAACCTGTAGGTAAGATCTCACAAGTAAAAAAGGACCTAATAAAGAAACGACAAAGCATGAAAGTGGCAAACTACGAGATCAGATAGAATTTGCTGAACTTTCAAAACTGATCAACACGAAGAATGTAAGGGATATTCGAAATCATAACGTGGGAGAAATTGAGGAAGCGGTAACATATGGACGCAGCATGCAGTCGGTGAGAAGAAAACTTGGCATAGGACAAGGCAAAGTGTATACACTGAAAGATAAGCAGGGTAATATCATCAGAAATTTCGATGACATAGTAAAAGCAGCAGAAGAATTATATACTGAGATGTACAGTGCCCAGAGTAGCCAAGCTACTTTCATTCGAAGTAGTGATGAACAGGATACAGAGGCTCCTTCTATAACTGTTTTTTTTTTTTCGCAGCTTGGTGCGAACGGTTTCTTTCTTTTTTTTTTGTCTTTTTTTATTGTGTTGCTTTTGTTCTCATATTACTGTTTGCTTTCATTGTTTTATTGCTTTTCTCACATCGCTTTTTCTCGTACGGGTGTACGACAAACACTGTTGATTTGCCACTGTTGCCGCTGCCTGTAGGGCCCCAGGCATCGTCAAGCTGCTCAATGAGCAGCTTTTTGTCTGGGGTCCATTTTTCCTTGAGGAAAATAAAAACTGTTCCTGATTCTGATTCTGAACTAGTGATGAAGTTAGAAGGGCCTTGCAAGACATGACCAGGGGAAAAGCTGCTGGAGAAGATGCAATAACAGTCGATTTAATCAAAGATAGAGGAGATATCATGCTTGAAAACCTTGCTGTCCTTTATACTCAATGCCTCACGACTTCAAGTGTACCAGAAAGCTGGAAGAACGCCAACATTATACTCATCGATAAGAAGGGAGACGTTAAATAATTGAAGAATTATAGACTCATTAGCTGGTTTTGAGTATTGTATAAGATATCAACGAAGATAATTTCCAATAGAATGAGGGCAACACTTCACTTCAGTCAACCAAAAGAACAGGCTGGCGTCAGGAAGGGGTAAACAATAGATGTCGTTAACCAGGCAATCTGTGGAGTACAATCAACCTATTTATATGGCTTTCATTGATTATAAAAAGGCATTTGACTCAGTAGAGATACCAGCAGTCATAGAGGCATTGCGAAATCAAGGAGTAGAGGAGGCATACGTGAATATCTTGGCAAATATCTACAAAGATTCCACAGGCTACCTTGGCCCTCCACAGGAAAAGTAGAAAGTTATCTGTCAAGAAAGGGGTCAGGCAAGGAGACCCAATCTCTCCAATGCTATTCACCGCATACTTAGAAGAAGTATTCAAGCTCTTAGACTGGGAAGGCTTAGGAGTGAGGATCAATGGCGAATATCTCAGCAACCTTCGGTTTGCCAATTACATTATCCTATTCAGCAACAATGGGGATGAAATACAACAAATGATCGAGGCTCCTTAACCGAGAAAGTGCAAGAGTGGGGTTGAAGATGAATGTGCAGAAGACAAAGATAACGTTCAATAGCCTGGCAAGGAAACGAGAATTCAGGATCGCCAGCCAGCCTGTAGAGTCCATAATGGACGGTGTGTTTATCTTGGTTAATTGCAGGGGGCCCCGATCATGAGAAGAAAATTTACAAAAAAAATAAAATTGGGTTCTAGTGAATACGGTAGGCATTGCCAAATCCTGGCTGTTAGATAACCGCTGTAATTGACAATAAATGTGTACAATCATTGCATTCTACCGGCGCTAACACATGGGGCAGAAACTTGGAGGTTAACAAAGAAGCTCGTGAATAAGTTAAGGAACGCTCAAAGAGCGATGGAACAAAAAATGTTAGGTCTAACGTCAATAGACAGGAAGAGAGCGGTGTGGATCAGAGAGCAAACGGGGATAGCCGATATTCTAATTGACATTAAGAGAAAGAAAATGGAGCTGATCAGGCCACGTAACGCATAGGATGGATAACGGGTGGATCATTGGAGTTACAGAATGGATACCAAAAGAAAGGAAGCGCTGTCGATGACGACAGAAAACTAGGTGGTGTGATGAAGTTAGGAAATTGGCAGACGAAAGTTGTAATCAGCAACAGAGGGGTAATTGGAGATAGCAGGATGATGCCTTCATCCTGCAGTGGAAATAAATATATGCTGATGATGATGATGATGATGATGATGATGATGATGATGATGCGAATAAAAGGCAAACTTACCCTGCAAGAGGCACTCACATTGCGCTTCTTTGCACTTTCCTCTTTCGTATCCAACCTTTTGGCATACCGTGTTACAAAAACTGTCTTCATCGGGACAGTCTGTGTCTTGACCTACAATGAATACCGCAGATAATATAATTGACGCGTGTGTGAATGCATTTAGATAGTAATTTAGATTTTAGGCATTTAGACAACACAAACTGCTGAGGTTTAACTCTTGGAAACCTAGGTATCACGAGCGAAAGGTCTGTTTGGCTTGGTTTTGCAAAGACTATGCACACAGTGTTTCAATCTTATGGTGTGTCTCTTTGTGTGTCTTGAATGGTGACGAAGACGGTCTTTGCTTGAGATTTCTCAGCCTGCCGTCCAGCTATATCTACTGGATGATTGGATTCAGCCGGTCGCTTGCGCTGACGCGCACGCACAGACGGACCAGCCTGCGCGCCATCCATGGTGAAACTGAGCTGAGTGACTAAGCGCCGACGAACCAGCCGTTACACCCTCGCCTATTCGGGTGGTACTGCAGCACCGAAGCTCTCCGTAGCGGATCACGTGACGTGACGTCACACCTGACACTTGCACTCCGGTGACTCAAGTTATTGCGACGCGATGAATGACCTTGCGAGACATCGTGTAGCAGAGCTTTCGCTCTAAAAAAAATGACGCGCTATTCTACTGCTGTGAAGGGGGATTACCACCGAACCAGTTTAGCACACGACACAGAGGTGATACAGAATTTCGATCAAAGGTACGAACAAATTTTATTTCACTTGAGCGGCGATGGCGGTCATGCCGAAGAAAGACCAACGCACACACACTTTTATTTTGATCGGTGGTCTTGATCAGCGGCATACATTCGCGTGCAAGACTCCGCCACCCGGACGAGACGCGCCCCGCGGAAAGTAGACACGCGCGATGGAACCGCCACGCCGGGAGAGCGGAAGGAAACTAGTCACGCAGGCGCTTGGAACGCCGACAAGAGAGGGCGGTGCGAGCGTACACATGACCTACAGGGGTCGCACAGCGGCAAATCTTTGAGAAACCCTTATTATCGACCTGACAATCTACTGATTTTGAAAATGGTGCCTATTGTTAACTAATCTACTGAAAATGCATATCCAAGGGATGAGACGTATAAGATTTTGTACAGAATGAAGCGATTGTGCATCAAATACCGGAGCTGAGTTTTTGCACACGCAGATCTGTTGACGGACACGAGAGAGAGAGAATTTATTTGAAGGAAAGCA
Source organism: Dermacentor silvarum (assembly GCF_013339745.2). Taxonomy (NCBI): domain Eukaryota; kingdom Metazoa; phylum Arthropoda; class Arachnida; order Ixodida; family Ixodidae; genus Dermacentor; species Dermacentor silvarum. Next base: position 295,813,512 of record NC_051154.1, read on the forward strand.
GAGACTTCGACCTGAGCTAGCGTGCTCTAGCCTGCTACTCTGCACAGGGGGAGGGGGGAAAGGGAACTTAAAGGCGGGATGAGGGGTGATGATGACACAGGAGAAGGATGTACAACGATGAAAGGCAAGTTCAGCATCCTCATGGCTATCAACAAAGTCCAAAAAGGCCATCCACCTTCCAGAGCATGGATGGACTCACGAATACAATCGAAAGTTAACAAAACCACGCAACGAAGGAGCTTGTGTGTGGGCTTCTCCTGCGTTAGCAGCACAGGTGCCAAGAAGGGTAATTGAATTAAGTAAAGAGCAGCGATAAGCTGCTCCAGTACGGCGAGGCCATGCAGGGCGCTTTTAGCGGCCGGAGTCTGGAGACCACAAAGAATCACGCGCATTGATTCTAGCAGGTGCTTCAGCATTTTTTCAACGCTTTCCTTGCCATTCTTTTCAGCTCCTTGCTTGTCTATAGGGTCATCGGCTTTACTAGCACTAGCATCCACTTCTTGACGTAGAAGAACACTACGGCATGGTATCGTGCCCGTTTGTCTACAGGGCAGCAAAGTCCACTACGTGTCTGTGCCACCCAGGGGCGACGAATGTTCGCCCTGTGCTCTCAGAGATCCTGAATTTGCAGTAGGCACGGTTACCGTACTCGATGCCTGCACAGGCAGGTGTTGTCGTGGCCCCTGCCCCCCACAATCCAGTTCTTCTTAAGTCATTGCTTGGCGCTTCTTGCGCGAGCCTAAATGAGCGGTTGAGAGAGTACAAAAAACAAAACAAAAAAATCCAGAGCCCTTCCACTACTGTGAAGAAGGAAGTCAGCGAAGCTCTGACTATGGTGGGTCTGCTGCAGTGAATATTACTATAGTGCATTGTCATTATTGATTAAATTGAGCTTCTTCGGCATGCTCGTCAAAAAGCAAGGACATGGGCATCTTGTTTTTGCCCGGCGCGATGGCCAAGTAGTGCGTTTGCTGCGCCATGTCCGCCCCATCATCATAGACTAGCGTATGAGCCACCGCGCTCATATAGCCGCGGAACACGGCACGGCAGCGTGCGGATCCTGTGAGATCTGGCCCACTCCTGCTCTCGACGGCTCATACCCACATATCCAATGCGGGTATGAGCCACACGTGATTTCTTTCTTGCCTTCCTTCTTTATTTCCTTCCTTCGTGCCTACCTTCTTGTCTCTGGCTCATACCCGATATCCAAATGCGGGTATGCGCCAAACGTGATTTTATTATTGTTAATCGTGACGTAACTGACGAGCATGTGATGTTATTGATGCCATGACCTATCAGTAATGTTAGCCATCTGTTTTGATACGTGTGCTAAGGCACAATTGGCGGGAAACCGCCATGCACATGGAGCCAAACCCCCACGCACATGGAGCCGAAATGATCATGACAGTTTTTTTTCTACACGCGGACACGATCCTGGGGGAACTAGCCCTTAACAGCTTCGCTATAAAAAGCTGTCGCCCGATGGGTTTCTCACCCTCCATACCCAGGCACATGGTTGCCGTGCTTTATTTGACATAACCATTATTGTTGGTCGATATAAAGATCACCCGGCTGATTGTTGAGGCAGAGCTTATCGACACACTTGGTGAATTGTGCATCAGCAACCCTTCGATAGCGCTGTCTCCTAAGGAATTATTCCCGTATTCACAAACGGAACTTGCCCATAACTTATGACTCAAGTAGCCAGTCGATGCTTAACGCGTTTCATAGACAAATATTGTACTTAAGGTAAACTTTAATCGACGCTTGAGTGCCGGAAAATGAAGTACGGCCATTGGAAACTTTAAGTGCGACTTTCATTACTCTCGCCTAGCAAGCAAGATGGCCGACTGCTACGGCAGCCTCGCCGACTTTGCTGATTTCGCCGGACATGTGCACGATATTGCGGAGGATGAGGCATACTGATACGCGCCGCCACTATAGGCCACGGCTTAGGGATCAACAGAGTCCCATGGAAGTATACAGCGACGCGGCATTCTCGTGGCGGTACCGGTATGTCGGTATGTACCGGGATGTACCGACATACCGGTATGTCATGGGGGTACCAGCACTTTTTAAGTTGGACCCACGTCCATGGTGTCACGTTATGGCGGCAGTTGAACTCGTCCTCTATTTTTTCCACGACTTCCGTTTTCGACTGACGGATACAGCGTCCGTTCTCCTGTTCTAGACCACGCTGCTATGGCGTGAAACGAGCTCCAGGAGCAAGGCGCGTTCTTCTTCGGAAAAGTTTTTCTTTTTTTCCATCTTCCGCGCTGGTTAAAAACACACAACACACACACTCTCTCTACGCACAAACACCGCACATTTTCAGCAACAAAACCAAAAGAAGTCGGGACGGCGACACACGCCACCGCAGTGGCTGCGAGAACCAATGTGAACTTGAGGCCAGAGGAGCTTGAGTAAAGCGCTAAAACCAAATAGTTCTTTGTGATTTACTCAGCAGAATGCGCATGCAAACACTGAAACATGTATAGCCGCATTACTCTGCTGCAAAAAAAAATTGCGATTGAACCGATATCGAACACGTAAATTATTTACGTATCCTCGACACCAGACGACATACTTGACCCGAAAAGTGTTACTTTCGAAAAAAGTTATAATTAAGCGTCGTTTTTGAAGTACTTCCCTAAAAATTTCCTAACACTTGTACTTTTCCCGCATTTATTGACACCCTACGTAAGTTCCCTTTGTGAATACGGGCCTTAGATTTCCTGCGTAAGCGGTGACAGGTCGTTCTGGCAGATTGTCGCGGGTAATTCAATATGGTTTGACAGTGTGAATTCAATCGCTCATGCTTCTCAGTGCTTCCATGTGATGTATGTCTGTTATGGCGCATGTGGTTATTAAGCGGTCTGGTTTTGAGAATAAACATTGTTGTTGCTAATAGCGCTGTGTGTTGTCTTCTTACTTGTGCCTTCTTGTGTCCATGTTACGTTTCGCGCTGCATCAAAAGTGTTCCTCATGAATCACCAACAAGCCCCCATGCTACCCTTGTCTATTACAAGAGTCATCGCTCCAGGGGCGTGATTATCGGTATCACTGATCGTGATCTTTGCTGTAGTCCCAATTGCGCGCACTGGAAGTGACCATCATGTGTGACCCATCTACTGAAACTCCTATGCAGCAAGAGATATGGTACATTGTGAACTCTGTGCTGCAACTGTACAGAGTGCTCTTTCTGTACTTCTTTATGGCACAGTGTGCCAGTGCCGTCAAACAAATTCTGCCCAAATGGTAGCGCGGTGGGGATGATGTAACCATTCCATTCCAATTATTTCACTTTTCGCGCTTCGCCAATTGTGTCAGACATGCTTCAAGTATGTTTCTGCCAGGACCGACCGGTCATTAGCGATGGATGATCAGAAAGGCCCCGAAGCAAGCCAGACGAATATTCGCACTGGCTGAGATTGCTTTGAAACAAAACTGGTCGTCAGAGAAGTGAGAACGAGATAAACATTTATTTGGCTCCGTGTTCGGAGTCTGCATATTGGCGGATTCGTTCAGGTCAAGAGCCTTACTTATGGGCTACGCCAGAAGGATCCACTGTATTCGTCGTAACCTTTAAGTAAGAGTAAATCATTTGCTCCATATATAGGGTTGCTTTCAAAAAACATGTCCTGCTTCCTATGTTGAATATGGGAGCAAGTCCACAGCTGATGCTCTGTGTTGTGATAGCCCTGTCAACGAGAGCATTGGGCACCTCAAGGGAGGTTTTGTATATACTGTATAATGTGGGTTGTGCGAAGAAAGGATGTCTGAGTTCTCTATTTAAAACGAAGCTTTAGCTCGGGGGCTCCTATCTATATATATGAGAGAGGAGCAATCGTTTTTCTCGGCAACCACTGCACCAACTTACATGGGTTTGTTGCATTTCAAACAAAAAGGTAAAATCTAGTTTCTATGGAACCGAATTTTCAATTTAGGCCGTTAATTTTTTTTAAATTGTCGAAAATTGAAATTTTCAGAGAACGATACTACCAAGTTTACAACTTTGCAACTCGGTAATGAAAAATACAACAATTCTGTAAATTTCAACCAATAGTTCATCTAAAGCAGCCAAAATTGATGTATTATACACGGCTTTAAAAAAACAGTAATATGTGAGTACAACGTTTGCAAAGCCCTTGTAAACAATGTACCAAATTCCCGCAAGATATAAATTGATATATCAAATTTGTCCGCTTTGGATGCTCTAAAGGAGGCAGTATAGAGAACTGCGGTATCTGTTCTTGGTGCAGACATAACACTCTTACAAACGCGTTTCTACGTTTTACATGTATTTGAACAGGGGGCATCGGAATTGGGCCCGAGCTAAAGCTCCCTCTTTAGTGTGGCATCTGCCACGGCAGACATGGACGTCAAAGCCGAGATGTAGCCTTCCTATATTCTGCTACTCTCGGCTCGAAATTGTGTGTGTTTTTGTGACTGTTAGCTATAAAACAATGTTCACGAGATCTCTGTGATTTTGTCAGCGCGAAACGTTTTTACCAGCGCTAAGGGTATTTCTTATTTTTAATACAGAAGCGGTTTATCACTGGCTATCCCATAATATTCCGCTAGGAGGACTAAAAGAAGTGAATGTCATGGTCCGACACTACGGCGTCCAGACTGCTAGCTTCATAACAAATGCGTAGCACTTTGTCCTCCTTACTCACTTCATAGAATGGGAGTTGAGGTATAGACTTTCGTTTCCCTTTTGCCACCCAGGCCGCAAATTTTGCGTGTTACCTCAGTGTGCATTACTTGATAGGAGTTGTCGACATCGAGGGAAGGCCTAGCCCCCAACCTCGACCCATCGTTATGCTAACATGCAGGCTGCTCTCCACACCTTGGACTTAGATTAGCTCGGTGTGGTAGGAGGTGTGGTAGGAGGACGGCATTTTGAAGTACGCGGGCGTCGAAAGCAGTGCTTGTGTCGGTGTGCGCGGCCGAACAGCGCGAATGTGCGCGTGACTGGTGCGCGCGTCCCACGAGATCGGCTCGAGTGACGGGGCCGACACGCTGAGGGGACCGGGACAGCACGGTGGTCTCTCGCCGGGCACAGCGTATCGAGCCGCGGGCCACGTCTCGACGTCACCCGTCCTGACCCTGCTAAACCGGGGGTTGCCCCGGCTCGCTGTATTCGGAGGCTCAGCTACCTGCCGGATCCTGTGGTGGTCGGACTTCGCCCCGGCTCCTGACGCTCCCGAGACAGGCTGTGCTCCGGTGTTCATCCGGGCTGGGCCGGGCTGCGCGCCGGCTCCCGTCACGGTCGCAGCGACGTGCGGCTGAGCTACGTCCCAGCCGTCGCTACCACACCACTGCGGCTTGCTATCAATTACTGGGGTTTGAACTGTGGGTGGGTGCCACACCTCACGGAGATTAGCGACAATAGTGCGGCAAACCAGTGTAATGTGCAATCCGTATTTAGTTTTTGTCTAGTCCCATATGGCTGCTGTCCTTGTATAAATTCGTTACTATCTTTGGGCGCTTCCTTAGTACGCCCGGCTGACCTGCGCCCACACATTTGCCCGCACTCGGTTTCACGCAGCCTACAACAGCACACGCTTTCCTTCACTCGTGGTAGCTTGCGCACCGAGACGACTAAAACAGACATTGACTCACATAAAAGCACAAATACATAAAAATTTTCATTATCTGTTCTAGGCTCTCAAACACACCATCTGCGATCAGTACTGATCACGTAGAGGTTAAAAAAATTACGTTGCTTCAGTTTCGATTTCTGTTTTGTAACTAACTCGCAGGATGACGCCTGGTTTAGTGGTGTTTCACGACAGCCCCGCATGCACCATTCTTCAGTACACACTACATTGGCCGCAAAGAGATAAACAGAAAGAGCTTGCAACACCATAAGATGCATCAAGTGAAGTCCCTCAGGCCCATCGAAACGAGCATGGATTGTTGTTACCTCGGTAGCCGTGCAGACCGGGGCCATCGACAACCACGTGTTACTTGTTCACCTCTTTGTGGTTGCTTTCTGTAGCGTCCCGAACCAGCCGGGCGCATTCTTTGATTGTTTCCCACCGAGGCAGGCCCTTTCATGAGCGTCTCTCAGACGGCGACAGTGCGAGACACCGACGAGACGCGCAAACACGCGCCCCAACTCAGCAGTGCGCATTCTTTGGGTTCTTCCCCCGATTCCACCCCCTTCATCAGCGGCCACCTACCTGGCGACGCGGCCAGACACTGGCAGTGACGTTCGGACAAAGAAGCTCACTTTGAAGCGACCGACCACAACCGCCACCCCTCGTTTGAAGCGGGGATTAGCGTGAAGGCCATTCTCCCGACCCTGGCAAGATGACCGTCGGAGGGCAAGAAACAAGTCACCGACTTTCGTGGAAGAAGTGTCAACCCCCTGTTTCCGGATTGCCTAGTCCTTGCTTCGAAGGTGCAACATTAGAGGTGGAGTTCAGCGAACAAGACGGCCCGTCTGATTGGCCGCATCAAGGTCATCTGATTCCCTAGTCGGGTCAACTAGGGAAGACCGATGTTTTATAAGGAGACACCTTGCGTGCAGTGGTGTGTCCTGTCGTGTTCTGATATGTGCTCAGACATGTAGTGAGCTGAGACTTTAAAAGTGCTCCCCCATGGAGTGGGCTTCCATATTTGGAGCCACTGTAAATATGTAGAATAAACCTTTTTCCTCTCGCTCTTACTCCCGGACGTACTCATCCCTTTGGCTGAAGGATCACCGGCCTAAACGCTACCGAGTCTCAACAACCCGAATACCAACATTTCACTGTACCGGCAGGACTACACTCTCGGTCAAGTCCGGTGTAACATCCTTGGCATAACGCGTACTTAAGTTTATCAGAAAAATTCCCATATAGGCGGCCCTCAAAAGCGCTATTAACCATGACCAACCCTTGGGCGGGACGCTGGGCCGCACACAAAAGGCCCATGCTTGAAAAACCGGATATGGGCAACACTGTCCGAAATAGCGCCAAGAATGCTTGTCAAAGCATGTCACGAGCCTCACTCCCCGTCTCCCGCCCCCTTCACAGCCACTGTAGGGTTGGTAACATCGATGAATGATTAATCGATTAATTGAGTCCCGGAAAACTATTAATCTCCATCGATGTTCACCTTTCATTTATTCGGCTTAATCGATCCGGCCTGTTCAATTTTATACGTTTTCGAGAGTTTATTGAAAGGAGTGGCGCGAAAAATTGCTCTCATATAATAAACAAAGTCCTACAAAATTAGATAACGGTGTTCAACCTTTCTAAAAGTGCTCGGCAAGCATTTCGATTAGTCAATTAATTGATGAAAAACGCTGCATCGAAAGTGATTAATCGATTAAAGGTTGAAATGATGAATGATTAATCGTTAATCGAATAAAAAATTTTATCGACCATCCCTAAGCAACTGCCGTCGTCGCCGCCCCCGCTATCGTCTCTCCTCCCCCTCCCTCCTCGCTACATTCATAGGCACAGCCGTGTCTAGCATAGCTACAGCTGTATCAGCCGTCGCGTTGCTGCTGGCGCGGCTATCATGCCCTCTCCCCCTTTTTACCGACGCTGCCGCGCACGTAGCTAACGCGAGAGGAAATGTGAGCGTGGTCGAACACGGCGCTAGAGTGAAAAAAGAACTTGGGAAGCGAAAGGGGAAGTGGATCGAGGACGTGCAACAAGATACCGTATTGAGATCCGGGGCGCCTTGCTGCGCTTTCCTGTGTTCGCGCGTTCTTATGATAGCGTCAAGGCATTTTCTTAAATTTAGGTATTGCCAGTAATTTTTTTATTGTATTATTCGATAGGAAAAGGAGATTACGCAACACAGCACTGGGAATAAATATTGTGGGAAATTAATATGCCGAATGGTGGAGTTACTGCCATTATAGGTTAGGTTTCAATCAAAGAATATTTATTATGGATCAAGGTTAAAGAATAATAGCACGTGCAAACTGTACAAAAATATATAGTTGCGCGTTTTCTGCAACCTTAGCTACATAGTATACTGAGAATTCAGGGCTTAAAATCGAGGGTACACTGGTGAGCTGGCAAATTTGTTGACTTCAAGTAAAAAAGTGCTTGGAGTGGGGTAGGGCAGGTGGCCAGCACACACACACAGAGGATCGGTATGTTGTTTTCTACCAGTATATGCTCAAAATAAGTTTTATTTTTTTGCGCTATGAAAAGAAGGAGTAGCTGTTTGGTATATGTTAATATCTATGCTATAAGTAATGCATACATGTGTAATCATACGTTTGGAGCAAATAATTCTTTCAATGCAGGAAGGTTTGATAGAAATTTACCTTTCTCACATCAATACATCACACAAGCTACAGGGGTGCAGACTCTGGGATAAGTGACTGGCTTGTACACGTTTAGAGACGACCTCTGATAGAGGACTTTTGTTCATTACTTGCGATTATAAAATATGAAAAGAAAATTATGCACATTAAATGAACATGTTCGAATTTGCGTGAAGTGAAGCTTTAGTGAAGCGGGAATTTGTATACTTCACAAGTAACAGCAGTACTAGGTACAATGCTGTTTGCTTTCTTATTCAGCATGCCACCTGATAAAGTGACTGTGGCGGTGCACTGCAAACGTGAAAACTTTAATACCATGCAATGTTTGACGTTTATGGATGTTTATGCACTTCGCTGCGCACAAGCTTTGCTTCAATAAAAAAAAAGTACCGACAGTTACGCTACTCCGTAATGCGAAATTTCAGCGCAGCTCTATACGTGTTTTCTTTTTTTTCACGATATATTGGCTGGCCCGGACAACCTGTCTCGTGAGGCGCGTTGGCAAACGGAGCGAAGTGTGGCGGGACTGCCTCGCTGATCGGGAGATCGCGAGAGGCAGCGCGTGGGTGACCAGTGGACGCGATTCACGGCAGTCACCTCAGAGAGACTCATGCAGCGCTTGGTTTCTTTATATGGCATCGTTAGTTGCGTTCGCCGCATGCCACCGATGAACAGACGACGGTGTGCTACTCTAGCACCATCTAGGAGCGGTCGTCGCCCGTTTTGCGCGGAACTACGCTTTTCTTCTCACGCTTTCGCCATACCCACCTCCTCTGCTTACCGCCTCATGTTTGCGCAGCTACCTCCTCCTTCCGAAGGTAGGATGCGCAACTGTTGACGGTCGGATATAAGCGTGGACACAAAGCCACTTGAATGGAAAATAAAATGTGTGTCGTTCATACGGTAACTACCCAAGCTCACTCAGATTTAGAGGAGAATCTCTAAATACATAAATAAACTAAGATAATCGTCTCACATGTACTGGACCCACATGCACGCGTTTGTGGTGTACATACAGTGCTCACGGATTGAAACGCGACAATTTAGGCCTAACCAATGCGCATGCTTTTGTTTCCACAGTCGGTAGCTTTTGTGACATCGGCGCAATATCGACTCGTACGCTTAGATCAGAGTCCGCGTCACCTTTCGTGACCAGATTCGAAGCAACAAGGCATGTTACTCTCAAGTAATTGCACAGAAGGAGTGTTCTACCCAAAATTTGCCTGTCACGTTTCAATCCGTGAGCACTGTACATACGATGTTAGATCACTGCAATAAATATCATGTAAGAGAAAACTAAAGCATACGCGTATGTGGTGTAGTTGTTAGAGTGCTCGTCCGCCACGCGGCACAATGGGTTCACATGCTGCTGTGTTGTGCCTATGTTCTGCGAAAATACCATGGTGTGCGAATGTACGAAGCCTTGTGTACTCACCTTGGCGCAATTGTGGTAAAAGAAAAAGAAATCTAAGCGGCCCGCCGTATAAATGGGATATATTTATGTGGTACAAAAGTTCGAAGTAACGTCGCTCGCCATGCCGCCCGCCGGGTATAAATGTGTCATTTTTATGTGGTAAGAAAATTCACAATAATGAGCCTTACTACGCGGCCCGTAGTCTAAGTGGTTCAAATTTTTCAAAAAAATTGCGTATGACTACGGTTTCCCAAATGCTAAACAAAAAAAAAAAAAAAACATCGAGGGAAGCGTTGTCGTAGGCAATTTTTTGAAAAAGGAGCCATTCACACTACGGGCCACGTAGTAAGCCTCCTTATTTCGAACTTTCTTACTATATAAAAATGACATATTTTTACTCTGCGGGCCGCATGGTGAGCGTTGTTACTTTGAACTTTTGTGCTACATAAATATATCCCATTTTTACAGCGGGCCGCATCGTAAGCGTCGCTTTTTTTTAAAACTTCTGTACCACATAAAAACTAACACTACGAGCTTCATATTTGCGGGCCGCGTAACTAGGCTTCCCCTATACTGTGAGTCGCATGTACTCGGGCCGCATAGTAAGCGTCGTTATTTTGAACATTTCCCCTCGAGAGACAGAACTGTTATAAGCGGCATTTAACTGACAGCGTAGTGAGCCTCATTCTCTGTGGTTACCTAGTTTATTTAGGAAATCAAACAGCCCTAGTTTTCTATTTGTGATTTTCCTCAGCTTGCCACACTACATTATTGCATTCCTCTCGGTGGTAGCTGACAGCCTGCTCCATCCTTATTTCCCTTTCTGTTCATTGTAAATTGTTTTACCATCGAATAATAATAATAATAATAATAATAATAATAATAATAATAATAATAATAATAATAATAATAATAATTACTTCTTTCCGTACCGCGCCCACTGGGCATGGTTAGTCCTCTACCGATGGTTTCAAACGCCGTTTTCGAGACCTTCCGCACCACTCGTGGACATAATGCGCTATCGGATGTGAAGGAGGAGAACTATATTTTAGTTTTCTAAGCAGTTGGCTTTTTTGCCGCGAGGCGGTGATATTTAAACGCGCTCCGAAGTTTCGCGATCGTCAAAGGTGAATGAGAAAATGGCCGCCCGCTATCGATAGGTTTGAAACACCGCTTTCAAGAACTTCCGCACCACTCACGGACACACTACGCCATCGGACGTGAAAGAAGAGACACTATATTTTTGTTTTCTAAGCAGTTTGCTTTTTTCTCGCCAAGCGGTGATTTTTAAACGCACTCCGAAGTTTCGCGATCGTCAAAGCTGAACGCAAAAATGCACAGCTCCGAAAACAGCGCGCGTGCTTCGGGAGATCGCAGACATCGCAATTCCTCTGCCTCTGTGGCTGATATAATCGATACATTGAATAGCAGCGAGTCAGAGGACGCCAACGTTTCGTCAGACTTTGAGTCTGAAAGCGACGACGAAAAAATTTAGATTTTTTCCGAGATAGTGCCTAATAGACGGCAATACATTTTGTATATCATAATTTTCATAACATTTTTTTCTTAGTAGATACACACGTGTCTTTACAAACTTTGTTCGGTTTTATCGGACAATCTTGAATTAAACAATTTTTTTATCACATACAGCTCGCTAAAAAACTTTTATGGGTGAAAAGTGAATTCATTTTGCTTTCTGTTTATGTATTACATTAAATGTTTAGTGCAGTAGTTTCTTCAGAAAAAAAAAACATCGGCCATAACATACAAAAACACCTATTTTCCCCATGGTAGGGAAAGAGTTAATGCACTCTAAGAAGGCAAGGCTGCATTCGCACGTCTGCATTTTCACTGCAAAGAAAAAGTTGAAGTGCTGTCTGCGCTGGCAAGCTCAGTACTATTTGGGAGTAGTGGAACCCTAGTCATTAGTTGTAAGACCAAAGTTATATTGTTTATGTTAAGCACGGCCGTACTCTCCTGTGGCAGTGTTCTTCTTCGATGAAACATGTCACTTAGGAGGTACAATAAATGTAAACGTCATGCCTTACCGACATCGCACTCACATTTGCAACGCGTGTCCACACAGTACCCAAGTGAATGACCGTTATCGACGCACCGACGCTGACATGCTTTTTCTTCGTTTGGGCATCCATTTGTCAGTCCTGCGACGTAGAGAGGGAGAGAAAAAACGGGCAAGTTTGCACTCGGTCGCGCAAAGCTTAGGCACAGCGAAACTTACTGGCTGCTACTGCTAGGTATTAACTTGGTTCCTGCTTGGAATTAACTTGGTTTAACTTAACTACGCATGTAGGAAGGTATTCTCGAGCGATCATTTTCGGAGGTACCTGCACTTTCGCGACATTTCGCGTGAGAATTGCGTGGCCTGGCGTGCCACAAACGTAGGCAGGCTAACCAGTTTGGTACAGTGCCAAAAACGCTGTCGCTTGGCGATGCCGAACGTGTTGGCAACATTTCGCCTGACTAGCGCTGGACGCGTCGGCGCCTACGAGCGACAGCGTTCCTGGCATGCCACAAACGCAGGCAGGCTAACCAAGGTTGGCACAGTGCCAAGAACGCTGCTGCTTGCCGACGCCGAATGCGTTGGAGGCTAGCCGCTGGATATCAATCGGCCAGCTTCGCTGTGTTGTAAAGCGACACTAAAGGCAAATAAAAAGACAAGCTAAATTGATAGAGTAATGCTCTAGAATGTCTAAGGCGTCAATATAATCGCGAACAGAGCTTTAGTAATCGAGAAATTCAGGTAAATGCAGGACACGACAAGAGACTCCCCAGGGACATTCAGATACTTACCCGATGACCAAGGCACTCCTCAAAAAACTTGTCACTGATACTCAACCACTCGCATTAAAAAGGTCATTGCAGTTGATTATAATACGGAAGAAAATGCTACTTGCCTACTTCTATTAGATTCTTAGCAAAAATAACTTTTTGGCGTTACCCTTGATAACGACATGGGTGGTGTAAAGGTTTCGTTTGTGCTCGACTCTCCGCCGCGCGCTTTCGAGTTTCAGTAGTTCCGTTATCGCGTAGTGCTGCGCAGGTGTTACTGGCTCGCTAAACTCGCACTTGAAATTGCAAGCAGCAGAGAATGCCACGTCCATGTGATGTCGCGGGATGTCCGAACGGTCCGCGCGATGGCACGTCCAGACGGTGACCAGATTTGTCGCCCGACGTCGCACTGCTGGGGTCCTAGCTGCTTTCGCGCTCGGAAGAGCCGGTGTCGAGGCCACTGTCGTAGTACGCAACAACGCCGGCAGCGCGAGCCCTCAGCAGCATGTCACGCTCATCGGAGCCTAAATCGCTGAAATCGAGCCCAGCATCGCGAGCCAATGTGTCGTTGTCAGTGTCGTCAACAAGGTCAATTGCGACGAGCGTCGACGATCAGCATGTTTACAATTCGGCGTACGCTTTTCCTTCCGCTTTCGCACTGCCGTCGGCTCTGTCTTGGTTCTGTTTCTGGCCGCGCGTCTGTGTTTTCCGCAAAAAAGCCGTAGCGCCGTCTGCGGGCGGCATTTTACTCACTGGCGGCACAACGTCACTATGAGACTATGACATCACCACTCCTCGATTGAGAGGGCGAGCGATTTGAACGGCGCTGGAGGTACGCGGACGCTTTAGACGCAATTTTCTCCTAAAATAAGTCTTTTCTTGGCACGAAACAAGCATTTCGATATTTCTGTGATCGTATTTCAGCATTCCACGTTGATTTAACATTTGCCTTTAGTGTCCCTTTAAGCTTTGTGCGGCCTAGTGCAAGCTTTCGGCTTTTTTTTTTTTTTTTCTCCTGGCTCAGCGCGCCGCGGAGAGAAGAGAGGCGCGGGTCGGGAAGGCAGGGAGCTGGCGACGAGGAGACCGCGTGTGCATGCACCCGGTCTCCTCCTCCTCCTCCGGGTTGCCATGGCTACGGCGGGGCAGTTTCTTGGCACGCGCCACAAATTACGGCTGGCTTAAACAGCTTCGCTGTTAAAAAACTCGCCATTCTTTGCACGTTATCTGGCGACAGGAAAATAGAGAGAGAACGAGACTTTACGCGACACGCGTGAATCAGACACCATTTCTTATTGTTGTTGCCACTTTATTGTTATGCTGGCAACTGCGTACTTCCCTCCTCCGTACGTTAGTTGACGTATCTGCGTAATCAGGGCCCGCATTCACGAAAATCTGTTGATCTCTCTTTCACAGGAATTCCGCATTACACGAAATTGAAACATGTCTTCTAGGAAGCAATGGCAGGTTTGTTGCACATTTAGAAACGCGAGTCTATAAATGTGCAGTCTTTTATTGTTAGCATTTTCGCTCGAAGAGTGAAGCAATTACCGCAATAGCAAGCACGCGAGGCCTGTGCTGCTGCGCAGCGTATACAGCACCCTGGAGGCTACCAGGCGTCATGACAACCTGACGCTACCTGATGCTACCAGGCTACCTGACGCGACGGTGAGTGGGTATATGCGGCGAAACTGCTTCGTTAGAGCTGCGTCGGCAGCACGAGCGCCATGATGATGATTATTGTTATGTTTATTGGCATCCCATTTGAAATGGAGCGGCGACATATAATCATCTAGCCTCCTTGATTTAGTCTGGCTTTACTACATCTATCATCATCTAGCGTTTTGCCTATGTGATCTGTCACATAGGCAAAACTACCGTTCCTTACGCTTGCAATGACTCCGCTTCTGTCAATTTCTCCCCCACTTTTTTTTTCACCAATACTCAAATTTGTCTTAATTATCGGCGAATGCTCGTCAGTTAATCATGCCATGTTCTTGTAATGCCGAGAGAGAGAGAGAGAGAGAGTGAATAAACTGTAATCCAAAGAGCACGCGAGCGTAGGTAGCTCCTCCGCTCTGCAGTGGGTGGTCCCCTCAGTCCAGGAGTCCAGCGGCCTTAGCTGCCCTTCTCGCTGGATCGACCAGGTTGAGCTGGTTCGTCGAGTCGGAGCTGAACAGAGCTGCCTCCCATTGCCGTGTGGTGTGGCTTTTGCGCCATAATTGTAATGACGACGCTTCTGGAAGGTGGACATTCCCTACGGATAGCTGTTGGTGAATATCTTGACATTGAATTATGATGTGCCAAGTCGTTTCCGGGCTTTCCCCCCCCCTCTTTTTTTTCAGCACATATATATATACCCTATGGCACATATTTGCTCTGGTATTTTTTTTGCCTGAGGCAGCAAGTTAGGGCCTCTAATAGCGTTATCATATAGATTTTTTCTCCTCATTTCATTTCTTGCCGTTTTTCTAAATCTCCATGGTGTTTTTTGTTTCCATCATTTGTCTCCAGTTTACCGTTTCTGTTACTCTCAGTTTCTTTTTTAGGACTCCTGATTGTCTATTTACACTTTTATTTACATTTACACTATTTACCCTGTACTTGGTAGCCATCTTTCTTGACCTCTTCCTCCAATCTGTGTCCACGCTTTTGAGGGGCCAATATTTGTGCACTTTAGCCGGCCATTTCTTATCATCCATGTTCCTTAGTCTTCAAAACTAATGTTGCTCTGCGCTTCTCTGATTTCAAAAGAAGGACAATCCATGTCACCTTGCAATGCCCCATTCGTGGTTTTACCGCGGGTTCCCAAAGCGGGTCAGCCCCACCAACCTCTGGTTAATCTGCAACCCCCACTAGATTTCTGATATAAACACGATTGATGATTTAATTGCGTCCCCTTTGAAACGGGGCGGTGACAAATAGTCACCGAGCCTGCTTGATTTACTCAGGCATACCATACATGTTCTTTATCTAGCATTTTTGTATACCTCTCATTAATATTTTCCTTTTTTCCCCCAAAATCTACCTTTTTGTTTTCCCCAACATCTACGGAATAAGCCACCGCGGCGCCACCTGGCGGTAACGGTTGTCGGGGATAAGCTTCCAAAAAGCACCAGAAACGCGCCAGGAACGGTGTCGCGCGTAGACGCCGACTGAGTTAGACCGGATAGGCTACACGAGAATTCCGTGCACTACCATCTTTACTACCCTTACAGGTGTCCAGACTGCTGGCCATATTTCCTACGGAATTACTCAGTGACAAAACAAATTATACTTAAATATCTTCATTGCAATAAATATACGACATCATGAACACAATTCATTTAATAAAGTCCCCCTTTCAAACCTCTCTATAACTACTATCAGGTAGGCACAAGAGGGCAAAGGCAACCATCCAATGAGACAGACAAACGCTGTTTGTTATGTGACCAGACGGCGACCAGCCAAACAAACAGCTCCTACGAACAAGTGCTCGTACTGATAAAAAGCTTTTGCGCCATATTTGTCCGTAAAAACAACTTCCAGCCAATTGTATACTGGTGGGCATATTATTAGCTAAGACAAGACAGCCAGCCAATGGCCGAGGTCACTTGCGAACGAAAAGCTTGGTCATTTCTGCCCGAGAAGCTGTGCGAATTTCGCCCGTCACGAAGCTGAAGCTCTCAGACGTCCACTGGAGGTTGGGCGAAATGTATAGGGACCAGATGTCGTGAGAGACTTTATGGTGAGGCGACACGGCGGGCATTTTAGAGTAGAGTCGATGCAATGTACACGGTGAAGACCGTAGTAACCGCCGTCACTCGTTGCGGAGCTGAAGAACGTTCGTGTGCATTCAATTCACGTTTCACAATTTGGGAGCCTTGCGCCTATCTTTTTAATATCAACTGCTATCTACCTCGCAATATTGTCGAAGTTCATGGCAGGGCAGCGTTTCGTGAGTGATATGCGGCGGCTCATCCAGGCGTGACATCGGGTCTTAAATCACTGGCAGCAATTAGCATGACACCCGCATGAATTAAACCAGTCCTGTGGTATGACAAATCATTCAGACGGCCCGCCATATGAAGAAACAGTCTATAAGTCACTATAATTCTCAGTATAAAATTGTTGATTTTAAAGCGAAACTTCATTGAGCGTGCAACGCTTTACCACATGGTATGGGCTTGCGCAAACACACCACAGCTCACACCCATAACACACCACACGGCAATGGGAGGCAGCGTTGTCCAGCTCCGACTAGACGGACCAGCTCAACCTGGTCAACTGAGCGAGAAGGGCTGCTAAGACCGCTGAATTCCTGGACTGAAGGGACCACCCACTGCAGAGCGGAGGAGCTACCTACGTTTGCGTGCTCTGTTGATTAAAGTTTATTCTCACTCTCTCTGATTGAGCGTCTCCCCGTAGCTTTGCGTGAACGGCTGTCAAGCCAGCCAAACTTGGCTGATCCTGGATAAAGCGTAATAAAGGTGATGACTCTTTAAGCTGATCCATATACCGGCGCACGATATCTGCCCTCGCCACCGTTTAATGCGCTTTTTAATGCATGCTGATCCTGGAGGCAGTGAAAAGTCATGACACGCGCGCGCCTCGTAGCACTATCCCATAAATTTAACAGTAAGTGTCACCAGCATTATATCTCAGCAAGTCTACCATGAAGCTGTCGCTGTACATTCACGGTCATCCCCCCATAATGTCTATCCATGTTTTCTTCATGTTCATGGCTCAAAAAGAAAGAGAAAAACAGCAACCTATAATTCGAACTTACTTTGTGGACGCCCCTTATTCCCCTCGTCCTGTGACACTTGGAGAATTCACCAACCTTTCTCGGAGAGCCTCATTCTAAATGGTTTCCATATGTGTCAAAGTTGTTTTTACTAAAATATTATAGTTTAAGGTCAATTCCTTGAAGATAGGGGCAGAGTATTTTGATAAAAGTTAATCAAGGGCTTACAAAGAAAGTTGCCCTGACGTGAACTTTCTGAACTGCAGCAACATCTGGAGCACTAGTTCAAGAAACGCATTAGCATACCCAGGAATGAATTAATGTCAAGAAAGGTATCGCCTGCTAATTACGATGGTAATGAACATTCTGAAATAAAAAAAATGAATCGGGGGCTCTACGTGTCAAATCGATCATCCAATTATGAGGCCCGCCGTAGTTCAGCAACATAATGCCATAGCCAATGACATTAACCTTTTTTATTTATTGCCGTTCTTCGACGTGACACAGAACATAAGAATGTGCACACACTCAAATATCACAAATGCCTGCAATAGGACAGGAGAAAGAAAAAAAGAAAAAGACAAAAAAACTTTGACGCCGCCCGCCCGTGTGGAATCGGCGTTGTCAAATTAAAATTCCTTAATGGCTGTCAAAGGTTCTGCCCTTCACAGCCAATCCGGTACACACTTTTGCATTTTCTGTGCTTCAATAAATCTTGCAATATATTCTCTGAAGTAAATACGTGTGGGCCTAGCGTCGGCATCACAATGGTAGCCTGCCATTCGTGCCGACCATAAACAGTGGAGCGCATTCAATGATAAAGTCGTAGGGAACCCCGTCGTCATCTTTAATTGCCAGGTACCTGATCCCATGGGGGTCCACCAGCAACTCTTTCTTGAGTGTTCCAGAAGTAAACCAACATCCCAGAAGTAAACCCCCTCCCAACAATGCAAAAAACATGGTCTATGGTTTCGGGCTGCTTGCAGATCAAGCAGTGCGATCCCCATGGTACGGTAAGACCCCGTTCTTTCATGAAATGTTTGACGGTGAGCGTTCCGGTGTGAAGTTTAAAGAAAAGGTTTTTATCCCTGGTGGCACCTGCATGCGTTTCACCCGTTTAAGCACATCTTGTCCTGGCCCTCCACTGTATATGGCTCTATATAATGGCACTAGGAAAACCATCACAAATATCTTTATACAGCGTCTTCCTTTTCACTTGACAAAGATAATCATTTGAAAACGCACAGAGAGGAAGCGTACACTATCGACCACTTCCTTGAAATACCCACGAAGTGTTCCGGTCATGTTTTCCGTACTGACATGTGCTGGCAATGCGTCGCTCAACCTGAGCTGGCACACAGTGCACCGAAAAGGGTCCTGCACATCGCGAAAAAAAAATCGGTTTACTAGCTGTCGAACAAAAAGATGAACCAAACTCACACCTCCGTCCTTCACTCTTCTGAACAGGTTTTTTCGGCTACACCTTTCCCATGTCGAACCCCAGATGAGAACCACAAACACTAAGTGCAGCCTGTGCACGTTGGCTCGAGAACAATACAACACTTGCATGACGTAATACAACTTAGATATAAAAAAAACATATTACAAACTGTCACTATTGCAGAAATGTACAGGTTAGCACGTGTCCGTCTGTATACTTTTTCTTTCATTTCTTTGGTCTGGCTCCTCCAGTACTCTTCACTGCTATTGTAGCTGTCGAGGGAAACACCGAGATACCTCGTCGGAGTTTTGAGCCAGTTGACATTCGCGAAGTTGTCCAGAGGAGACGACCACTCCCCGTGCCTCAGCACGAGGGATTTGCCCCAATTTACTTTACTACCGGTGACATCACAGAAACGTTTCACTGCATTTATTGTTTCGGTTATACTTGGTTTGTCTATACAACACACTGCAATGTCATCTGCATGTGCCAGTAGTGTTAATTCTGTCGCAGTCAGTCTAAAACCACGCATTCTGTCATTTTCAGTAATCGCCAGACACATTGCTTCGATATATACAGCAAGCAGAAGCGGACTAAGGGGACAGCCTTGGCGCACTGAACGCATGATGTTAATGGGGGCCCCCAGTGACTCATTAACAATTAACCTTGTTGTGCAGTTCTGGTACGCCAAGGCCACGCCCTCAGTGATGATGGAACCGACATTAACATGATCCAAGATGGCAAACAAAATAGCATAAGCGACACAATCGAATGCTTTCTCGAGATCCAGCTGAGGAACTGCAACGCCGCCATAGGTGGCGTCACAGCACTCGAGAACACACCGCATCTTATGGATGTTCGAAAAAATAGATCGCCCCTTGACGCTGCAAGTTTGGTGGTCTGCTACTACTTCCTTGGTTACGCCTTGAAGTCTACTTGCTAAAATCTTCATTATTTATCTTATAGTCGACGTTTGTTAATGATATCGGTCTATACGACGACACGAACCTCAGTTTATCTGTTTGATTGCTCTTAGGTATTAGTATGGTGTGCGCTTTTCCGAAAGAAGGTGGCAAGGATTTCTGCTTATATGTGTCATTAAAGACGTCTGCTAACAAAAGGGCCAGTTCGCTTTTAAACGCCTTATGCCACGCAGCGCTGAGACCATTAGGCCCCGGCGACTTGCCCAAGTTCAAATCGTCGATTGCTTTCTCGAATTCCCTCTGGGTTATTTTAACCTTCTAGTTGCTCTTTGGCGTCATCACCCAATCGCGGCAAGTGATTAAGAACATCAGCTTTAAATGCCTCTGCATTTGCTTCCAGAAACGCAAAGAGCGACTGGTATCAGCCGAAAAAGGCGCGGCCTATGCTTTCGTTATCTTCAAGAACAGTACCATTCATTAAAATCTGATGAACATGGCTTCGGCGTCCATGCGCCTTCTCTAGACCAAGCGCACTTTTAGTGGGCGTCTCCCCTGCCACTAGTGCTTCTTCTCGTGCTCGTACAATGGCACATTGATAACGCTCCTTGTCAAACAGTTCAAGTTTTTCGTTGACGTTTCGCACGTCGTCTTTGTATATACCGGGATCTCTGCATTCAAGCGTTATCAGCTGCTTAAGCAGTGTTCGCAACCCTTTTCTTTCATTCCCTCTCAAATTTTAGGCAGCTCAATCTTTCTAAAGGTTTCATTTTAACCTTCTGTTTAAAACATTCCCACTTATCTGCTATTGTTTCTGTTGTTCCTTTGCGTAATTCAGTAACCATATTGCGTACTGCCTGTACAAATGGCTCATCGTTTAGTAACAACGCATTCATTTTCCACCTATCCCAATCAAAAGCATTTCGCCTTTTCTCTATATATACCTACATGGCATTTTACCAGGCAGTGGTCGGAAAACGACACGGGTACAACGGAATAACCATGGCATGTTGAAATTGTATCGAACGAGATATACATGCGATCCAATCGCGCATGGCTACTGCCCTGAAAACGCGTAAATGTCACTTCGCGGCCACCTTCCAAACACTCAAATACATCGTCAAGTTCACTTTCACTTAGTTTTGATAACACGTCAGTGCTTATGTCACGCATACCGGCATTGCTGACTCTGTGTCTAGCGTTCAACAAAACTGAAGTCACCTAACAGGATTACGCGCTTATCACAATGGACATACTATACAAGGTTCGAAAATAAAGAACACGCTTATCCACTGAATTCAGCGCGTATACGCATTTGACGCGGAGCTCAGCTTCACACTTAACAACATCACAAAAAAACGATCCTTCCAGACTGACAAGAAAGTCCATTTTGAATCAATAGACCAGGCAATTTCTTCACAAAAAGTATGCACGCGCCCGACGTGCTTATCGCATGGCTAACCACCACGAAATATCTAGTCGTGAAACGTCGCACCATGGTCCCGGTCTCCTCATCTCCATCCACCCTAGTCCCCTGGACGGCTAGCACGTCTATATCGTGGTCAGTGACCATCCGTAGGAGCTGACTTTGCCTACGGTTAGCCCCGCCAACCCTCTCACATTTAATGGGACGGAATTTCAGCCATCTTGAACTAAACAAAAGGTAGGCCCGGAGCATTCTGCTTACTGTTCACGACTAGCCATCGGCTAGCCGCTTCCGGAACCCTGCGGCTTCCCGGCGTTGTTCATCGGTGGCGCATTGTCCCCAGCCTTTTTCTCGGGCGGGACATTCGGCTTAGGCTTGAAGCCCATGCGCCTCCCAAGAGGTGGCTTCGTTGGCGGCTCCTCACTGGTGCTTGCTGCACCCTTGTCGCGGTTAGTTTCGTCGTGCGGGCGCTTGACTGGGGCACCGAGAGTCGTTGTCCGGTCACCGTCGTTGACGGTCTCGTCCTGCTGCATTGCCACGGTGTCGTCGTCGGGTGCACCTTCACTACCGACTCCCGTCACCTGCCCCTCTGCTGTCGGGACCTGTACCGGCAAACTCGGCTTCTCAGCAGTCTCAGCCAACTTGCCGTCTGCACCAGTGGTCGACGTCCCACTGCTTGTCGCGGTCGGCACCAGGTCTACGGTAGAGCACTGCACGGGCTCGGGCTTACCAGAAAGCCCGGGCCCGGCCCGGCCCGTGGGCCGGGCCGGGCCGGGTAGAGGAGTTTTTTCACGGGCTCGGGCCGGGCTCGGGCACGGCGTGTGCTTTTTGACGCCGGGCCCGGGCCGGGCTCGGGCTTTCTGTGAGTTATTCACGGGCTTCTCAACTCTGAAAAACATGTATTTTTCGGTCTCGGGCCGGGTTCGGGCCGGTTTCGAGTCGTGCTCGGGCTGGGCTCGGGCTTAAGGTAAAGGGGTGGCGGGCCGGACCAGGCGGGTAACGTAGATTATTTCCGGGCCCGGGCCGGGCCCGGGTCTCGCCATAAAAGTTTTGATCGGGTTCGGGCGGGCCGCCCAATGTAAAAACGGGCCCGGGCCGGGCCCGGGCCGCAAAAATCGGCCCGTGCAGTGCTCTAGTCTACGGTTCCTTTGGCAGTGTCTTCCATCTCCACCACCTCCATGACATGCTCTGCCTCAACGTCACTCACTGCTGGGCCGACCGGGAACGCTGACTGAAATCATGTCAGCGCGGCGTATGATTTCACACAGTCAGCGTTTACATGGCCGAAACACCTATACAACGGGAACAGCATGGTACGTTGCACTCCCGGCGGATGTGTCCCGTGCCTTGACAGCGCAAGCACTGCATGGGCCGACCGGGAACGACCACCAAGGCCAGCTCTCCGCCGACGCGGACCTGATGAGGAAGGTCCTCCACTTTGACGCCGCTCTTCAGCTTGAGCAGCGGGGTCCTGGTGGTTGACGTCTTGAACCCCAAGCCTTGGACGCGCCACCTCTCCCGGCTGACCTCCTCCACCTTGCCGAAAGCCGCGAACGCCGTCTGGACGTCCTCGTCGGCAACGCCAGACAGCAGCCAGTGAAGCCTATGCTTCACCAGCTGGCCCTGCGGGTCGACGATGACGCACCGTCGTCCCTTCACCTGTAGTTCCTTGTGGGCCATCAGCCGTTTCATAGCGGTCGCATCCGTGAAGGTCACCACCCAGACGTGGTTTATCTGGTACATGCCTATGTATACCACCTCAGGCATCAAGCCCGTCGGCAGCAGTGCGTCCCTGATATCTTCGACCTTGTATGGTCTGGTACGCACATCACCGTGCAAAAACACGATATTAATAGCCACTCGTCTTTCCGGAGGTTGGGGCAGAATAAACGGATATTCGCTATCGTCGTCGTTGCACCTGTTTCCGCGGTCAAAAGTGACCGCTGTCGCTGCCCCGGAAGAGGACATGATTCAACAATCCGTCACGCTCGGTGGCCGGAAGCAGAATGTCAATGGCATTACCCTGTTACAATAAAGAGCGCACAAGCAAGCTACATGTCCGCGATGTCTGGAGCACGAGTCAGTGCTTAAATAACTTTTTAACCAAGAAAGGAAGAAGCTAATATGACACCACCAGTAAATCGCTGTCCACATACCTCCCTGCTAAAGCCACCATCCGAAATAAAGAAAACGAGACGAAAAGAGAGTGGTTGCATTTATCAGAAATGCCATTGAACATGGCTTTGCTGCTTGCTGCTTCGTGCTGGGTAGAAATCAGGCAGTACAATGGCTTGCGCACGATACTGCAACGCCTGGTGACAGGTAGCGCGTTTGGAAGCTGGCAAGGATAAATAAGTCGAAGCGTAATGTCCGGAATGTCTTACGATTTTCGTGCTCTGCACAGCGACTGCGGTCTTTCTCTATGAAGTCTGAGGTTCCTTTTCTTGCCGTCCCAAATGCTATGTTTTTTTTTAAACAAGCATCGCTTTCCTGGTAATATTTTCCGCTTCAGTGAAAAAAGCATGTTCAGGAGTATCATGCGCTTTGTAAATTATAGGTTAGGTACTATCATAAACGAATCTAACTATTTCTGTCGGTTGCCGACACGGTGTAGGCTGCCGTGTCACATACGGAGTCATAGACTTGAGAGCTGTACCCAGGATAACTTAAACGAGTAATGTCGAGGTTCAACTAAAGGGCCAGGTCAGGAAAAACAATATTTTTATAACATCCAAGTGTCCGTTGAATTTTCAAAAGAGAAAAATGAAACATATATCGCTCACCTGTGAAAAACAGAACCAAGGCAAACAGAACCAATGCCATTGATGATGTGTACCAGTTCGCTAGCCAGGGCCTCCTCAGAACGCTAATATGTGCACTGTGTTCCTCCAGAAAGTGAGAAATTGGCTTTCGCGAAAAGTGCGACGGGTCGCCGGCGTAGGTTTTTCAGAAGACTCTACTAGCCGCAGACACCTTGAGCGCTGTAGGCATGAGACGAGCCACACGTACCATGCAAAAAAATATGATGCATCTGCCATATAAGAGGCGCCTACTGAATGCTTAACGAAGCTTGACTAGCTTTTTTCTGTGTATCGCATCCTAATGGTCCTGAAAGGCTGCTAATAATATATGAATTTATTTTTTTCTTTTTCCTGTCATTTATTGATAAATATTGCTCTTTGTATTTATGCAACAAACAAGTCCAAATCACTGTGGTGTCCTTATTGCTCCCATTTTGAGAAATCGACGATAATAATTTATGTTGCAAAGGGCTACCGATTCAAGTGCCTGAATGACGGAAGCAATATTTCTGTAAAGTCTTTGAGCACAAAGCAGAGTTTGTTGCGCAGTCCTCGACACGCCAAGGCTAACCTAGTTTCCAACAAGAAAGTAAAATACGCTGAAAAAAGGCTTTCTTTCTTCTACACAGAACGAGTCATATCGCATATGTGCGCGAATAGCTAGCATAGCGTGAACGGAGACCTGTAGGCGGAAAGTCGAGAATATAGCCTGATTAACATGATAAACGTGTCCCTATTTACTCTATATAGTAGAACATCAAACGTTTTGAATTAAATGACGTTAACGGCGACATGGAAAAAATCCTGCACCGGTCATTATGTTTCAGCAGTACCCGTACAATTCTATTCCCCCAACAATAAGCCATGTTTTTTTTTTTTTACAGTAAAGCTTAAAACTGAACAAGAACGACGTATCTTTCTGCTTGTTACAGTCATAATTCTTCTTTGCTGTAACGAGCCGTTTCATGCAGTACGGTGGTCGTCCTAGTCGAGTTTGGATCATATCGAACCTCGCTAAATATCGCTATCTTATCTCAAGCTACGTCCACACCACCGTAGCTGTTGCTGGCCTCCGCTTCAACCTCGTCATCGTATACTCTGCCGAGCTGAAGGCAGCATCAGCGCACTAGAGTGAAGTAGTCAAGTACTGCGCTTCACTGCGCTCATTGTTGATCTGTTCAATGCATAGTTCCTTGAGAAACACCCCTCCTCTCGAACTCCTCCGCCCAGGAACTTAAGGTGCCGCATTATAAAATGTTACTTCGAAATTCGCCGAGGAGGATTATTCTAGAGCAGTACACCTTTAGCTCGAGTAGTGGCACTGTATTAGGGTCTGTGAGGTCAAAGAAAGAGGTCGAAGCAGCGACGCGTTTCCGAATGCGAACGTAAAAACTGGAAAGAGGCAATTTTGCACCGGAGAAGGTGGCTTTGAGAATAACGCATGGTAGCGTTGGACCAATCAGTTAGTTCTCGTTAAAACACTTCTGGTAAACTCTGTCAAAGTTTGCAGTGGAAGGGTAAGTGACTGTGCGAGCACTACAGATGGTTCAGTGCACCACAACCTAGTTGAAGCCATGCTAGCCTTCATGAAAGCGTATTCGAATTCACAAAACAGTTTGGAATGAATGCGTTATTCAACATGTCTTTTCTAAAATGTTGTGAAATGGCGCGAAGATAGAAAAAAAGATTAGGGGCAGCTTCACACTAAGTGGTGCTAAGACTGGGCAAACAACGAAGTTGGTGGACATTCCCTAGCTTTAACTTTGCTGTCCTTTACTTAACTTGCCTTGGCTTTGTGGTTATTAGCTTTAACTTTGCTTAACTTGGTTTGCCTTGGCTGGTGCTTAGCTTTCTTTTTGCTTTCCTTTGCTTAACTTGGTTTGGCTTGGCTGGTTCTCAGCCAAATTTAGCTGACGCTGAGTATCAGGACGACACTCGGGATCAGCTCGCAGTCTTCTAAAGGCCACTTTACAGTCCGACGTTGCGTTGACGCAGAGCGCTCGGCATGCGGACGCCACGCCAGCGAAAGCGCAGCACTATATCTATAGTCCTGCGCGAGGCGTGGCCGACGTATCTGGCGTTCGTCGGCGTGCCTCGGCTGCGGCCGGCGTCGATATGCGACATGCTGCATTACGCGCAGGCCTCGTCACCCAGAATGGAACGCATCCGCGTCTCGTCGGAGAGGGTGGTAACCTCGCCGAGCGATGACGTCACGTGCGTTGCCTAGCAACGCCTCACGCCAGCTGTGAGAGGCGTTGCTGGCAACACGCGGTGACGTCATCGCAAGGCGCAGTTTTTTGTTCGCACTACGCGGCCTAAGCAAGAGCTTAAACAGCTCCGCTGTTCTTCGTTTATTTAAGGGCTTCGCATATTTACACCTATCAGTTCACTGCTGTGATTTCGGCTGCAAGACTATTTTTTAAGACATCTTTTCGTTATTCAGGCATAGGGATACGTTGTCGCGGAGAGCCTAAGATACCGTTCAAATGAAAAAGGTTTGATCCTGCATGTCTGCCATCCCTATATTGAGTACTTGTTTTTATTTATCTAATTTGCGTGGTCTGCATTTCACCCGCGAACAACTTAACGTTATTGCTCAGCGCAAAATGCGATTTGGAACTAACTCGGTTGTTAACAGTTGTTTCTACCTGTCGTGTATCTTCTCGCTGGACCTTTTGTAATCAGATTGTATGCGCGACGCGAATAGTGTATTTTATGGAAGCTGTTCGAGCAGCAGCGATTACGCTGGAAGCTTGGACGAGTCATGTTTAAAAGCCGACACCCTTGACCTGCAGATCAGATTTAGACTATTGCCAATTGGGCTCGCCTCTATCGTCGTGCTTCGAGAGTCACTTGCTTTTCTGGGCACAGGTTCGCCCAATAAAAATAGCGTAGCTTGCACTGGAGGCGCAATGCTAAAGAGACAGCTGAGCTGATGGGCACCTAGCTAGTCCTGGCTTTTGGCATAGGCTAAGCACTACCAAGTCATCCCCAGCATTTTCCAGAATTTCTCGCGAAGCGCGGCCTTGGGAGTACGAACTATATTTGGGCGTCCCATGGCTTCTACTGATCGAGCGCCACCGCGCAGAAGCTTACATGGCTGTTGCATAAAGTGACATATACAAGGATAAGAGAGGACACTTCCATAGGCCCCTGCGGCTCATTCGGTCTCGCCGCGCACCTACCGGGTGTGTGGAATCTACACAAACTCAGAGA